>NW_019174257.1:186840-349530 GCF_002260705.1 Seriola dumerili | reverse complement strand
TGTGTGTGTGTGTGTGTGTGTGTGGCTGGCTGGCTGGCTGGCTGGCTGGCTGGCTGGCTGGCTGGCTGGCTGTGGTTGAACAGATGTGTTTTCCGTAGCCTTGCTCTGTGTTGCGTGGCTGTGTTGCTTTATAGGGATTCCCCTGGGTCTGAGTAGCATGGCGGTATGACAGGTCTGTTAGTTAAAACAGATAAGCAGGCGATGTGCCCACTTCATCTAAATGTGTGTTGATGAGGGTAGAAATGGCCCTATCTTTTTTTTTTTTTTTTCACCTTTCCCTTCCACTGCCACCCGCCCTAGCTCTCCCTTCACTTCCTCCCTCTTCTCATTTCCTCTCCTTCCCACGTAGCTGTTCATCTACGCCCTCTCGTACTTGCTTTCTTTCCATTTTCTCTGCTTCCTCCCAGCTTGTCTGCATCCCCCCCCGTCTCCTTTTCTCCTCTCCTTTGTTTTCCTTTCCTCTGCTTTCCCCTCTCTTCTCACACTCTCTCCTCCTCTGCTCAGTGTGTACAGACAGGCGTGCACTTCACTGCCAGCAGTGATTTATTCTGCTTAGGCAAATGAGTGTGGCTTACAGCATGCTGCTCCCTTTCTGCTTCATCAGTACACATTGCACATAACACTGGAGCAGGTTGCAGCCTGTAGGCACACACACAACCCCTGAAATGGATCTAAGAGACACGCTGGAGGGGTTCTTCTGCAATACAATGGGCTGATGTGATTCATTCCTGTGTTTTGGATGTAGTGGAATGTGTAATTGAGCATGTATATTACGCAGCTTGTGTCTCTCACAATAATGACTGTTTTTACCATGGCGGCCTCAGCTGAGGTCATGGTGTGAAAAATTGCCTATTGAGGTCACTCACTCACGAGGCAATGCTTGGTGGATGGTAGGGCTGAGCGATGTGATTAAAATCAGTTCATTAAGGTACTGATAAGAACATTTTCCAAGACATGATATGGTGAATGCACAAAAAACAATCTAACCACTGTTCAATGCAATGAACGGTGTCACACTGATTTTCATGTCATCAGCCAAAACCCTTCACTCACACAACACAACACTTTCAGTAACCTGTGTAGCAACAATTTTCATGGAATTGTTAATTCTGTAAAATTATGTCACATGATCACATCATCAAAATGTAATTTAACTGAAACTCAATTAATGATAATATTGCCTGTTTTTATTGCGTGGTAACAAGTGTTGGTGAAGAGGTCTAGAGTTAGTCTCTGGTGAAAATTTACTACAACACAAGTTATGTAATATTACTGTCATGTCTCTCTTTTATTTTAATTGGCACTAATCTGCCGTTAGTTAGCAATACTGACTATAGCTGTTAGCTGCTAGCTACTGAGTGAATGATCACTGGGACTAGAGACTTGCTAGGATAATAGGATAATTTTGTACATTTATACAATATTGCCTTCCTTGAGCACATGGAGAAATTTAAAAAACACCTGGAGGAAAACATGAATGCTTCCTATTTAGACTGGGGGTGTGGTGCGCTTGAACTTCTTGTGCCTGAAATGAGTACAAACACTTGCCAAAACACTTTTTCACAAGTTTTCATAGATAGGGAAAGAAAAGCAACTTAGAAGAAAAATGATCCTAGGGGAGACTTGATAGCTGAGTGGTTAGGGCGCATATCACATCTACACAACTGTCCTGAGCAGCGAGTCCCTGTTTTGACTCTGCCGGCTACACTCTTTGCTGCATTTTATTCCTCTTCTCTCTATCCCCGTGTTTCCTGTCCCTCTTCTCTGTCATATCTGGTAAAGGCATACAAATGCCCAAAAAATAACTTAAAAAAAAAAAAAAAAAGCTTTTTCCAAATTTTTTTCCCACCTGTTTTTCCCAGATGGAATAAACAAATTAAGAAACTTTGGAAAGATTATTCTGGCAAAAAAACATTTCACATGTTTTTAAGTAATAAATACAAGAGAGAAAACTATTTAAATCAGACTTAGAAAATGGATCACTGGAAATTTTCTTTTTCTCACTTGCCTCTCAGGACTTCCGCAATTCTGGAAATACTTTAAAAATATTAAGGCAAGATGTTTAATTCATCTTTCTGAAAAGCAATTGCTCAGACATAAAAGGCACAAACTGAACTAATATTACCCATGAGTCCAAATATCAAATTCTCACATGACCATAGAACACAAAAAAAAAAAAAACAGTGTGGCTGGGTAAATGTACATTTAACAGAATCAGGGACATGGTGTATCAATGTATACATATAGTATAGTATGTGTGTGTGTGCGCGCCTTCACTGTTCGGCTGATCGTGTGTGTCCATGTCAAAGTGTAAAGAGAGAGGAGGTGCTGCCCCATGGATACCTGTGACCTGGTCGACGAGGATGCGGGAGGTGATGATGCGTCCGTACTGGGAGAAGAGCTGCTCCAGCTCCTTCTGGGTCATGGTCTTGGGCAGGCCGCTCACATAAAGGTTGGCGTCACGGATGGAGGCTGAGCTGGGTCGCGCATATGACACCTGTGGAAAATGAAACAGTTTTAGGCCTTGTATGAATAAATTAGGGCTCCCATACTTTATTACTTCCACAGGGAGGAAAATGTGACTTTATTTTCTTAGTGCACCTTGCCTTGGAGATTATCGTTGTCAGGAAAAGATTTAGCTGCTTACACTGGAGAGATAACACACTCGTTTGCTGGGGGAGGCAAAGGAAACTTTGTTCCCTTGTGTAAAAACCACAGGTGTTTTACTTTGAAAGGGCAGCTCAGTTAGCCAGGGGAACAGGATTAATAGTTATAGGATTTTGTCTAAAAAGTCTCTCCATTCACCCTATTGATTTCAAATGCTATTGTGAGATAAAGTATGAATTAATTAAAGAGGTGAGTTAATGTGTTGTGATTTCAGCAGGTAAAATAATTAACACATTAGCAATGACCCTAATAGTAAGCAACCAAAAACCTTTAAGCTTTTAACCGAGCACCATTTAGCCTCGCAAACTGAAGAGTGGATTTCACAGTTTAGTTTTATTAAGCTGAGATACAATATGTGTCAAACTTTAAACATACTTTCTGTTTCAGAGAATCTGCTATTGGAGTAAACTGTCTGTGATTGTAACCCTTACAGACAGTGTGCTGCAAAAACACAAGCAGCCATACACATATTCACAAACAAAAAAAAATCCATTACATTTTTGCCCTTGCAAACCTCTGCTAGACACCATGTTACCAATAATCCACCCAGTTTCACTCAGTTCCTCATTGTCGCACGCTGCTCCTCCTCCTCATTTCAACATATGTACAGACACACAAGCGCATGTCCATAAACATGCTAATACGCACGGATTTTAATGCTATCGTTCCTGTCCTTCTACCTAGAATATACTGTGTGTGAATGTCATCTCTAATGGTGCCAATGTCTGGAACTGAACAACTGGTTATAGTGTGCCTTGCAGCTCCCAGCAGTAGCTCTCTTACAGTGAACTTTCACTTGTCAAATGTTGTCCCCAACATCTTCATGAGCAGACTTCATTTTGCTCCAGTGAAAGATGCATAAATCCCATTACTACTGCTGCTGACTGGAGCAGCTTTCCCTTGTAGTGCTTTCATTACCCCCGACATGTGGAGACGTAAGTCATCAAATAAGGTTAAAGTCAGGCAAATATGGTGGATATGCAGTCATATCCTTGAGCAACAGCATGGAAATCCTGCTGAACTCTAACGGTGGGAGAATGGGATTGGGAACAGCTGGCTTTCCCCATGTCTCACTTCTCTTTCACACATCTTCCTCTTTGGCCTCTCTGTTCAGCTCCTGTGTCTTCCTCTTCCTCTCCACATCTCTCTCCTTTTTGCTGCCTGGATCGCTTCCTTCTGCTTCTCTCCTTCCTTCCTGCGTGTTGCCTCACTAAACCTTTCTCTCTCTTCCAGATTCTGCCTCTTTTTTTTCCTCCTCTTTTCTTCTCTGTGTAGCTCTCCCTCATTTTCTCTCCTTGTCAGCCAACTCCAGATGTCTAATCCATCAACACCTCCTCAAGCTGTGAGCGGTATTGTGTACAAGTGTGGTGTGGTGCATGTGTGAAACAGGAGTGTGTGTATGCGTGCGCGCAAGAAAGTTAGAAAAACCGCAAGTGTGAAGATTAAAGTGTTCACAAGCACACACTGTATAAATGTGTCTGAGATTATGTGCATGCGTGTCACTGTGAGCTCCTCTCACCTTTGGCATGCTGCTTCTCCTCACACCTCAGTAGGAAAGCAGCATCGCAGCCATCGCTGACAAAATCTGAGGTGTCATGGTGGAGGAAACCACAGCAGCGAAACCAACTCAAAGGCACTACAGAGAGACACATCGCCTGAGAGCATGTGAATCTCTGGGCCAAGCGTTTCCTCACAAGTGTAGTGGCAGAGAGTGGGAAGGGTGTGACATGAAAGAGCGACAAACTTAATTTTAGAATTACCGTGCTGCCTTTTAATTTACCTTGTTACCTTTAGGGTATTTCCGTGTGTTGTGCAGAGAGAAAGCAGGGAAAGAGGGTAGTGGGAGGGAGGAAATGAAGTGTGAAAGAGCGATAGTGCCAGACAGAGATGCAGAGTTGTCTTCTGTCATTACAAAGACAGCCTTTATCTCAGGAACAACTTAAGGCAACCTCTAGTGTCATGAGAGTGTGAGAGTGAAAATCTGTGACCTCAGCCTGCTACAGTCCAATCTACATATTGAAAAAGCTAATTTTCACCTAAGTCTCCATGTTGACTGACTTGCTTTGTATCATATTGTTCATATACTGTTTTCAGTTCTCACATTATATATCAATACCAAATACCCTGAAGATCTGAAACTGTAGTCTTCTTAACACTGGCACATTGTAACTCTTGATTTCTAAACTCTTCTTGGCCACAAGTTGACATTTACATGCCTCCATTTCTAAAAGGCTCACTCAGCTAATTAATATTCTCATATTTATTACTGCAAAGATACAGAGAGTATTGCTGGGACAACTTTGAAAATTAGTGAACAAAGCTAAATGTGAAAAAATTAAGCGAATGTATGTATTTGTGAAGAAATAACAAAGACTTTAAATGAAGCAATAATGTAGAATATGAAACGGTGAAGAAGCTGTTTGGATGCTCTGTAAAACCTGTAAATTTAATGAATGAGGAGCGCTGCTCCTGCAATGCCGACATCTAAGCACTCACATGCCTGTACACTATCAAGCACACCCAGTCTCTACCTTTTGGCTCATTCAAACATTTGTAATCTTGGATCAGTGAGAGCCCTGCTTTGATCAACCTGTAGGTCGCAATGACCGAATCAGATATTTACAACACACACAAATACAGACACGGATCTGCCCACCATAAATACCTCAAACCCCCACGGATCCCACTTCAAACAAACAGAAAAGCACACCCGTATTCACTATTACAGCACATGCAGAAAACTCTTTCTTTTTTTTTTTCCACTGGCATTAGTTAGACCACAGCGAGGATGCTGTCTAGCAAGGCCACGCTAGACAGCATGCACTGTCCAGGGAATGGAGGGATTCTCTGTGAGATTCCCCATTCACAACAACAGGCTAATCCCACCCTATTAGATTAGATTAGATCAGATTAGATCAAATGACAGAAAGCGAGAATCCTAGGATTACCACAGAGCAACAGATTACTGCCCAGCTTAAAAGCACAAACATGTCAGCAGGCACAGAGCAGAGGGGAAGATAGCAGGGGATATGAGGAAGGGGAAAAAAACGAGATCAGTGAGATGATTGATATGTTGATGTTAAGCATCTGCAAAAACCACTGCTTGTAAGGTTTAATTTTTCCTCTTCAAAACATGTTTGGAGGAGGGACAGTTCAGCGTTGGCATTGATTTATCTGTCTTACCTCTGTGACAACCACCACCGAGCCTGCACATTAGTCATGCCATTAAAATGCAATAACAGACCCCTCAATTATTTTGGAAAACGTGATGATTGACGTGTTTCTTCCCTTTCACTCAGGGATATCTATATAATTTCACCTTTACATTTTGACATTTAGAGAGTAATTAGCATATCAGCCATAGTCACAAGCTTTAAAATGTGTCTCTTTGATTTAGATGGTCTTTTATATCTGAGGCTCATGCATGTTAATCCCATCTTGCCCTCCAGCTCATTCACTAACAGCATCACTATCTAAAAAGAGCTTTGTGAAAGAAAAAAAAACCTTATAATTTTAGTTTACCACGACTTCCATAACTTTATAAAAATGCATTGTAATTTTATCATCAATTATCGAGCAATTCATTTCTATATTTTGCTGTAATTATTTTCTCATTTTCAGTAATTTATCTTAGACTAATTGTGTGGGCCATGGCAATTATTATGGCATGTTATAATTACAGTTGTTTATGTGTACATGGTGTCAGTTACCTTGATCGTTTTGGTTTGAAGTCTGAGTCCATTTAACGTGTTGATGGCTTTCTCTGCGTCCTTTGGATCGATGTAGTTGACAAAGCCGTAGCCCAGACTCTGTCCTGAAATGCCAGAAAGACGGAAAGAAAAGCTTTTAACATGTTATCTCGACTCGATTATTTTGTTCCTTCAATTTTCTCACTGACAACAAGAAAACATCTTAATGTCTCATCACCCGTACCTAAAGATTTGAGGAGAGAAAGAGACCCCTCATTATTAGAAGAGGGGGATAAACACTGAAGATTTGAATTTGTAAAGTGGTACCATAATTGCACAAAACAAAATAAAACAAAATAAAATCGAGCCCATCTGTACACACAGCGTCTTGGATATCATACATATATCTCTGGAAAATCCTTTACAACATCTCCTCATCACTATTGACAAGATCACAGTGACTCCTGCCCCGAGCGCCAAGAGTCTTGGTGTGACTTTTGTCAACCAAGTGTCATGTGAAGCCTGCTCCGTTGCCACAATCCTGCAGAATTGTACACCACAACATGGAGCCTTTAAGGGACTATTTTCACTGCTCCAGTCAATTCGTTCTTAAAAAGATCAGCAAATGATCATTCAGGAGATAATCCTGGTCAAATAATGGTAAAAAAAAATTACCAATTAAAAGACAACATCTCCACCTGATATTTCCTCTCATACTTATAATCTTATTGAGTAGGAAATGTGTCTAGACTCTGCTCTCTTCACTTCTCTTTACCGGTTGCTTGTTATATTGGTGATCTTGGAGCTTGAGGGAATTTAATTCTACTGATGCATTTATTTTAAGCTGCTCAGGAAAGAAGTGTCAACGTCTGAATACATAAAATATAATGTCATAAATTAAACTCGAATTCTTTCTGAATTATGAGAGTGAAACTCAACCCAGCCCCAGCAAATAAAGTATCACAGTTAGTACAAACAACATATTTGTTACTGTCTTTGCAGCTGTGCAAAAAGAGAGAGAGAGAGAGAGAGATAGATAGATAGAGAGAGAGAGAGAGAGAAAAAAAAATACCACCCCCATTTCCCTCTAAGCTCAAAGTGTCTTAGATAGCAGACTCCCTTTGAGTGCGAAGCAGGCCTGACATCTCCCAGTGTTTCCCCGACAGATCAAGCCTTTCAACAGGCGTAGGACTTTAAGCGGATGCCTCCAGCCATCAGGGCCTTCAGTCGGCTAGTTTTCGACAAACAGCCCCCTATCCACTAACACCACACGCAAGCACAAAGAATCCCAGTCAGTTTAAGAGGAGCGGCATGCACATATTCACACTAATGGGAACAGACAGCGGTTAGTCAGAAACAAAGTGAATCACAAAATATGGAGCATGGCTGTTTCACAAAATAAATACATTTGGGCTATGGGTATCACAGCACAGAACAGCTCAGCAGCGAGCTGCGGAAAGGCCAGGAGGGACTTGTAGTCCTAACATCAAACAGCTGATGATTTTCTCTTCTTCTTTCCTCTCCTCCCTTTTCTCCTCTGGATTAACTGTGGATTATCAGACGTTCTCTATTGTTAATTAAAAACCTGCCATCCTGGAGAGACTACTGCTATTTATAACTCACCCTCCTCTCTTCCCTCTCCCCCTCCTCTCTGACTCCCAGCTGACATCAGGTGTTAAGTTTGGCAGTTAAAATCTAACTCACAATTTTTTGCAGCGTCTCTTCTTTATTAAATGGTGTACACAGAAAAGAGACCATGAATAATGAGAACGTGAACATGTGGCAGAAGAAATTAATTGAGTGAGTTCAAATAAAACATGCATGTAACTTTAGCTTGCCAGTAAACTGAGATGGTACTTACACGGTGTTCTAAATTACCGAGTAGTGTACAGTATAGTGTACAGATAGATTGAGTATTTTCACCCAAATGAATATGTTAAATAGAAAAGAATTTCCAACTGTTACTGTTCATATATGCAAGTATTCAATTTACACCAACGGTTTAAATTCCAGATGGGTGCAACAGCTGAGAGCCTGCTGCTTGTAATGCTCCTCTCTGGTGTTCGCCGTCTCTCCCACCCTCGCCTCCCACTTTACCATCACCTTCCTCACCCCTCATCCTCATCTTCAACAAGAAATGTGAGGTTCGACAAGAGCAGCTGCCCGAAGGTTAGCTGAAAGTGAAGTGTGCTGGCGAAGAGCACTCATGTGGGGCAATCGAAATGGGCTGACTGGTGCTTAATGGTACCGAGACACTTAACACTCATGGAGCCGTCCAGGCAGCCAAACTGGCAGCCATAGATGCTATTGCTGTAAGGGGGACAGTCTCAGTGTAGGAAGCGTCTATATGTGTGTGGGGGTGCGTACAAGTTAGTATGCAAGTGTGGGCATGTCACATGTGAGTCAGCAATGGATTACAGTCTTACAACAAACATAATAATGTATTTACTTTGATTACAGCCCAGATGAATGTGGTATTCAGCTGCTATATGTAAATAATATTTGTGTGTGTGCACTTTTATTGCATGTGTGTATTGTATGCATGGGGAGCTTAAGATGGTATTGGCATATCTGCCCGCCCCCACGCCCATCTTCACTCCCTCTTTGGCGAGGCTGAGGGCCTCCAGGGCTGGATGGAAGAGGAGGGTGGGGGGGCGAGGCTCGCTGGCTGGCATCAGTCCCCAGGTGAGCGGGGAGATGAGGGGAGACAGAGGGAGACATCCGCCTGCAGCATGAGGAAAGCTCCATGAGGGGATTCCACCCACCATTTCTAGCCTTCTACGGAGCAACTAACAGCAGGGAGCCACCGACAGACTGCCTGGCTGCCTGGAATCTGCACGGATGGGTGGGAGACGCAACGCCAACGCACCACACTGGCAGATGCACACACATGTGCATACGCATGCAAGTAAACATGTAATCACTCAATCACAGAGGCACACACAAACAAACACAAACAGTAAAGTATGTCCTCACAGCAGGACAGTGAGGAGAGGAGTGGCTGCTGGCTATCCAGTAAATGCGTCATTGTTCGCGGTCGTAGTGGTGGTGGGTGGGGGCAGGGTGTGATTGTAGTTCCTAAAGCGTTTAGTGAATGTCAACACTGAAAAGATGAAGAACACAATCTATTTCAGTCCTTTTAACATATGCATGCATGCACAATCTTACAGGTGAGGGTACAACTGTAAGAGGTTCTCCATCTGTAACATGCAGTATGCATGCAAAGGCAGCAGGCAGTGTGGATGGCTTCAGCCTGCCACAGCACCTGCCCTGTCCACCTCAGTACTCCCTAGCAGGATCAGCCCTGCATGGTGTCTGCATTTGGATCACATCGTCACAGAGCACTGCTCTGTCCTGGCTCAACACACCACGGTTAAGCACAGTTCAGATGTGGTTTAAAATGCCTCAGCATTATTTAACCTAGCATGGTGTTTTATTGGAATGCAAGGATAAGGCCACCAGACGAAATGTACAGCCATAAAGTAAAGATGAAGCAAAACTTGATACCGCTAAAGCTGTCTGTAAATTCTAGCCCCACATATAAATATTTTTCAAGATCAAGTCTACTGTTAAAGTAACTTCGATGTCATGTCAGCTATCAAAGTTGCTTCACTGCTACTGAAGAACGATACAGTCGTAACACTTCAACATAAGGTTACAGAAAGGTTCAACATAATTCAGAAGTACATATAGGGGACACTGCTAAATGCTGTACATCTTCAAAATTTTGTCACACGAATCGATCCTTTAAAAAGACAGTTTTGCTTGAGAAAAGTCTGTCTATAAAATCTCTCTGTGGTTTTCAGATACTGCCTACTAGTATTTCATAATGACAGAAAAATAACTTGAGAAAGTACTGCATCTGAAGCAATATAGAGAAGCCATTAAAAATGCATGATAAATAGCCTCTAATGGGATTGTAGCTAACAGAAAAATCAGCATTGTGCTGATCAATTAGTTTAATGGCTACGTTAACTTATATATTTTAATTGTCAATTAAAACCAAGAACCCAAATGATGCATTGCTCTTCATAATGGCCTTTTAATGAGGTTAGATATTCATTTGCCTTTGATTCGTCAGCTGCTTACAGTGTCAGTCCTGCAAATTCTACAACAGTTGTAACGACTCAAGAAAATGCTCGGCAGCAATGAAAAGGCGCTTAATAAAAAATTATGCAAATTTAATGATGGCAGAGGTCTTGTAATAAAGCCCCCCAAATGTGATTTATGTGAAGTACAGTTCAGAAAGTATTCAGACCCATTCACATTTCGAGATGTTGCAGCCTTATGCTAAAATTCTTTTTTTTCCCACTGATCAATCTACACTCAATAGCATAACACAATTTTAGAAATGTTTGCAAATGTATTCAAAAGGGAAAACAGAAATATCACATTTTTATATGTATTTAGACCCTTCACTATGATACTTGAAATTTAGCTCAGGTGCCTCCTATTTCTCTTGATCATCTTTAGGATTTTTCTACACCTTGACTGGAGTCCACCTGTGGTCAATTCAGTTGATTGGACATGATTTGGAAAGGCACACACCTGTCTATGTAAGGTCTCACAGCTGACAATGAATATCAGAGCAAAAACCAAGCCATGAGGTGGAAGGAACAGCCTGCAGAGCCAGGATCGACAGGATTGTGTTGAGGCACAGATCTGGGGAAGGCTGCTAAAACATTTCTGCTAGACTGAAGGTTCCCAAGAGCACAGTGGCCTCCACAATTCTTACATGGAAGAAGGACTCTTCCTTGAGGCCTTGGTAAGAGAGGTGACCAAGAACCCAATGGTCGCTTTGGCTAAGCTCCAGAGAATCTGTGTGGAGATGGGAGAAACTTCCAGAGGGACAATCATCACTGCAACATTGATCTGGGCTTTATGGCAGATTGGACAGACGGAAGCCAGTGAAAGTTTGCAAAGAAGCATCTCAATGACTCTCACTCTGTGAGAAACAAGATTCTCTGGTCTGGTGAAACCAAGATCGATCTTTTTGGCCTCAATTCTAAGCATCATGTCTGGAGGAAACCAGTCACCATTCATCACATGCCCAATATCATCTCAACGGTGAAGCACGATGGTGGCATTGTGCTGTGGCGGTGTTTTTCAGTGGCAGGGACAGGGGAACTGGTCAGGGTTGAGGGAAAGCTGAACAAAGTAAAGTACAGAGATACCAATGAAAACCTGGTACAGAGTGCTCAGGTCCTCCTGCTGGGCAGAAGGTTCACCTTCCAACAGTACAATGACCCTAAGCATATAGCCAAAACAAGGTGGAAGTGCCTTAGGGATAAAATCTGTCAATGTCCTTGAGCGGCTCAGCAGGAGCTCTGACTTGAGAAACCTGAAAATGGCTGTCCACCTACAGGCTCCAGCCAACCTGACAGAGATTGAGAGGATCTGCAGAGAAGAATGGCAGAAAATCCCCAAATCCAGATGTGCAAAGCATGTCGCCTCATACCCAAGAAGACTCAAGGCTGTAATCGCTGCCAAACGTGCTTCAACTAAATACAGAGTAAAGGGTCTGAATACTTATAATATATATATTATATATATATGTATAATAATGTGATGTTTCAGGTTTTCCTTTTTAATACATTTGCAAAAATTTCTAAATTCTGTGAAAAAAGGGAAGGGGTCTGAGTACTTTCTGAATGCACTAAGTATAAATCTAAGATCTAGGGTTTGTTAATGATATTAGATTGTATGGGTAGTGTGTGTATGCACTTGTACATTTGCCAAAATTAGCCATGAAATATTGTATGGGTTTAGATACCACTAAAGCACTGCAGTACTTTATCATATTGTGACACATGTCCAGTTTCACTAAAAGATTTACCACGTAGGGTGGGGGAGAACGGAGGTGGAGGCTAATCTGGG
Organism: Seriola dumerili; assembly: GCF_002260705.1. Classification (NCBI taxonomy): domain Eukaryota; kingdom Metazoa; phylum Chordata; class Actinopteri; order Carangiformes; family Carangidae; genus Seriola; species Seriola dumerili. Next base: position 337,297 of record NW_019174257.1, on the reverse strand, counting down.
CCCACCTCCACTCGTTTGGCAGACCTTCTGTACAATCTGACATAAATTGTATAGGGAGGTGGTCACTGCTATTTCCAGTGAGTAGCTCTTTGGCGTGTTAGTGTGGTGTTATGACTAAGCCATTATTTGTGTCCTTAGGAACAGCAGGTTGCCCAACGTGTGAGATGAGAAAATGAGTGTACTTCGAGCGGGTGTCCTGCCTGCCGGCCCCACTATATAATTTCACCTTTCCTTTCCCCCTTCTGTGCGCACACACACACACACACCAGAGGATGCAAGTGAAAATTCACACACAATGCATCTATGCAAGTTACATACAGCTACATAAATAGGCACAAACAAAAGCACAATAGATGTATGCATAGCTACACTGACTCTACAGGCATATAATCAAGTTAAACATATTCATGTGAATACACACGTGAGGAGCCCAGTAAAGTACGCAATCATATGCCATAAGGTACACGGAGTAAGAGACTCAGTTGCATATTGCCTGTCATTATTCTGTGCCTTTTTGTTATATTATGTGACTAAGAGCACTGTACTGCAGACATGAAAGCATCTTCATCTCCTGCTATCATCAGGCAAGGCTCACACAACACACTATAGGCTCTTTGATCTAGAGTGGTAGCTACCAAATGAAAACCTTCAATTTCACCTCGTACCTTGCTGCAATCTATTGTTCTTAATGCTTCTCCCTGAAAGAGTGCAGCTATTAGTCAAAAAGTTAATTTGAACTGCTGACACTATGTTGTCAAAACAGATATTATAATGTTGTAGCTGGAGCAGCGGCATTCTGTTGTGGTGATACCACTGCCAACTTGTTCAAATTCTGTTTTAAATAATTCATTTCTTTGTCTTCTGTTCCTGTGTAGTTTATATATTTCCATAGAAATAAGACATTTGTAAAGTAAATGCTGCCTAACAAATGGAAAGAGGTCTGCATGAATTTGAGGCAGTGTAACAATGAAAAATCTAATGAAAATATGATCAGTGTGAAGGAACCTTTAAAGGCTATCTATAAACCATTTCTCCTTGTTCCCGCAGTCCCACACCCTGTCAGCAGTGGAGCCTGTCACTTGGAAGTCATGGGAGGACAGAAGCATCAAACGGGGTGAGGGACAGGGACGGGGGACGGGGGGGGAGTTGCAGCGTGCAGGGATCATCAGAGCCATGAGCCGGTGATGTTAACACACCTTGAGAGGACCAGCTTCCTCTCCCCAGAAACAAGCAAATCCGTTCGGTCAGTCTTAAATTTAGCGACATTTTAAGATGAGGCGGAGGGGAGAAAAAAACATTTCAATTTGTCAAAATAAATGTGTCACACTCACTGCTTCCATCCTCTCCCATCCTTTGACGTTTTGCCCCTTGCTGCTGCAGCAACTTGAGTTGTGCTGTTTTTGCTCCCCAACATTTGAAAAGGTGCCCTGTCACCAGCTTCATGTCAAAATACACTTCACTTACCTTAAAGAGGGTCAACTCCACAGAACTGGGAAAAGGGAGTTTGAGTGAGTTTGCAAAAAAAGATAAACACTAAGAGAACAAAAGACTACAGTGCCTCAAATACTAGCAGTACAGTTAGAGCCTATCATATGGCATGTATTGAGCCCGTTTAAATAACTAAATTCATAAACAGAGCCACGTCCCCCGCACACACGCATCTACTGTAGATCCCTCTCCCACTCACTCATTCAACACATCTTTCCCTCCTGGGTTGCCAAGGTAGCAGCCACTGTTGCAGTCAGGAGGCTCCCACTCTCAGTTCCCAAGGCCCTGCTTCCACCGACACACACACATAGACACACACTTGCCCACGTAAAAGCTCAGGGACAAGCAACACACACACACACACACACACACACAAGTAAACCACCCCCTCGTGGTGGCTCCCTGAGCCTTGGGGCCAGTGGACTGCAGCCTGCAGTGTGTGGGCTGGTTGGCTGGCTGTGCAGCTGAGAAATACAAGGCAAGCTGACAGACAGAGAAGCCCCTTTAAGATTTGACTGTCACGTCAGGATTGCAGTGCTTACCCTGCTGCTCCTGCTTGGGCTCCTTCTGAGAGTACACAGAGTGAACAGGCCCACAAGACCTCAGTCATCCACCCTCAGCTCTGCAGCACACATGCTGGGGACAAAGGGACTGTCTGGCTCTCTCCTGCCCAGGTACGGTGCACTCAAGAGTGGAAGGGTGGGAGGGCGAGGAACCAGCCCTGAGGCACATTCAGCCTCTGGATCTGAGGCCAACACAGGGGACACTCAACCTCTGTGTTCTATGTAAAGGGCACACAGAGTGGAATGAGAGGGGACAGAGGCAGTCTGAAGTGAGGGTCACAGGAGGAGCCGTGCACCCAAGCAAGCTCTCAGGATGTCCAATTCTGGGTCCTAAGCAGAGGGAGGAGGAGGAGATTTAAGGGGGGTGCTATGAGGAGAGAGACAGGACATTATTGGGACCTGGGACTCTGAAACTTTAATGTGTATCTGCCTGCTTGTGTCTGCACTTCTGAGCCTGGCAGCTCTCTTAATACCTGGCTTTGGAGATGTCAAATCCTTTTTTCATCTCTTTCCCTGTCAGCTTTGTTCACGCTATCTTCAGCCTTCAGCCCATTTTAGGTTCAGATAAATGCAGCCTGTATGTGAGATACAAACACTGCACCAGATCTCCTGCAGCATGATTTCAGTAAGGATTTAAGAAGTGTGTAATGTAATGTAAAAACAATACAGAGCAACATTGCATTTGTGTTGTTTAGGTGCTTTGGAAGGTGTAAATGGGTCTCACCATAAGACAAACAGAGGAATAATAGCAAGTTTTATTCCCATCACTCGAGTAATGATGTGAAAAACAACTCGCCTTGCAATCTGAAGTACAAAGAGAATCAGGTTTGCTCCTGAGCTTGTTGTCAATGTATATTTCAGTAGCAACAGTGAAATGTGGGTAAACTGAGGTTTATCTGGTGAATATTTGATCTGCTCCACGTTAGACTGACAGGCCATGTGCAGGAGCTAAGCTCCACCCATCTGTCCTTGCAGATCAGGGTTAGATGCATATTTTATGTTTGCAATACTTGTGGGTGCACTTGATGTTCCATAACAGAAATGGAACGACAATGAAACTAATGGAAGTGTGTTGGCTGAACCACAGGGAAGTGCGTGCAGAGCAAGCCAAATCCAGCAAACCTGAGATGTTTTTTGCACCTACAGTATATGACTAAGGCGTACCTGTCCTTATGTAAGAATTGGGTTCGCAGCAGGCTTTCACATGGCACTGAAGCTGCTGTCTGTCAGAGGTGCTCCAGCTTGAACTACTCCACAGCTGACATCACAGTCCATCTATTTTTCATAGCCAACATCTGCTTGGCTTGCTACATTGTCACTATGATTTGCATCAGCTCCCCAGATTCCATGTATAAAAACCAACACATGGAAGGTGACTAAAGTAGTGTGCACAAAAGGCTTCAGTCAGTGTGCTTTAGGATGATGTCTTTACAGGCTTTGATATAGCGATAAGAAGTATTTCATCTGCATAAACAAAAAAATATGCTGTTCCTATTCTTACAAGGTGAGTAGAGTTTGCTGCTAAAGGCTGTCAATCAGCAAATGCTATGACTACCTGAAGAGAAAGGTAACACAGGCAGCCAGAACAGGGCAGACACACAGCAGCTAGTTTTCTCAACAAGCAAGTAAAATATCCCATCTATCTCCAGAGAATAGGGCTACTGAGATCTTGGCTACTGTAATTATTGGCGCAACATGAGAATGCAAAAAGAAAAAGGGTTGTCCATATAAATATAACCCCCCCCCCCCCTCCTCCCACCACTTCCCTCCCAAATGCAATCAATTCTTGTTCCAGCATGAAAAGCTATTTTCTTCTCCTCCATGTCATTATGAAAACAAATGCATTCATTTCTCCAGCAGAAATGCAGCTGATGCAGAAAAATGATCCCGAAAAATGACTTACTGACAAGGATCAGTCAATTCCATTTCTTTGTGAGTGTGTGTGTATGCCTGTGTGCATGGGCATGTGTAGCTGTTCGTGAGTGCTGATACAGTATATTGCAAGGTCCACATTAATTTTTCCAAGCTCTCCACGAGGGTATGTGTATTTTTTACTAACATCTCAGGAAGGAGTGGTTGCTTTCACTGTTGCTCAAGATGTGAGCTTTCATATCGGCAATTTTCAGCTTAAACAGACGTTCTGCTTCCTGTAAAGAAAGAAAAAGCATGAACAGAAAGCGCTGTAAGTGGAACCATCTATAGCGCAGTGTCTCAAAGCCATCATGCCCTTGACGTTTGTATATGTCATGTTCTCTCTGCTTGGAATGCAGGAGGGAAAGGGTAAAAGCTATTACAGTATCCACACTTAATTCAAACAACTGTTTAAATGCTTAAGATGTATCTTCTCTTTAAAAGACAGTAAATTCACAGGTGCAGGCCTGAGGCTTATGTGCAAGTGTGTGTGGGCTGCAGCTAGGTGCGTGTAAGCTAGCCTTAAATAAAAGATTAACCTGCATGTCCCTGGCGTGTTATGAGAGCACCAGGCAGAGGTAGTTGTGCAAGCAGGCAGGCAGGCAGGAAGGCGGGCAGGCAGGCAGGCAGGCGTGTGGGGAGCAAGAAAGACACCCAGAGGTAGCTTTAGTACCAGCTGAACTCAGCCAGGGTGACAGACGGAGCTGGAGTGTCTACGCCTGCCCGCACCAACCCAAGCCTCACGCCACGCTGGCGTCATCAGAGCTGACAGGAGCAAGTACACAAGAAGCAGAGAGGACGCTGAGGACCTGTCTGTCTCTCCTGCCTCTGAAAGGCTCATGTGCTCACACCTTGTCAGCAAATGATCACAGGTTAGTCAGGACGCAAACACTGATGGGAAACAGATCGTGAGATGTAAGCAAACAAATAGTGATGAAACCTTGAGTGGATTTGTCTGCATTTGAAATAATAAAGTTGAAACAGAAGTGCCGTAAAACGTGAAATGTAACCACTCTTCGTTGCGGTAAGAACACCACAAAAACAGCTTGAATCAATGAATTCACTGGTGGAAAACTTCAGTCTTGTAGTGATAAAATATTGAAACTATTTTTGTAAAATTCAGTGAATTCATTTATATTCTTAAACTTTGTTCTATACTCTTCATGCTCTTCACACTGCATAATAGAATTTGAAGGCATGAAGGCAGCAGGGTCTCATTACACCCGTCAATATAAATAATGTGTAGCTACAGAACACAAACTGTCCTCCAGACATATCCAAATATTTCATTCAGAAATTTCAACATTGTAAAAAAACAGATTTCACTCTGAGTCTTGACTTAATCAGAAGATTTTAAGAAACAGCAGAAATGGATCCCTGTTACATTGACATGCAGATATTTGTGACAGACAAGAAAGGGTGCATGTATATGTATCAGCCTCAAAACATGGTGTTCTCTTTACTCTTCCCACCACCCTTCTCTTTACCCCTCCCCTTCACAATCCTGGCCTAGTGTGTTAATGATTTGGATGACTGTTAGAGAGTATGAAGCCTCTTGGCATTCCCTGCTTTGTTAGCCTAAAAGTTTGCGCGAGGAAACTGCACCCATGGGAGAGCAAAACAGGTATACACCACAGGGGGAGATGGAGGGAGGGCAGGATTTATTTATAACTTTTTGCGTTGATGCTAAGTCATCAGAGAGACCTTGTAGTGTAGAGCAGAGAACTACCCTAAATGCTTTAGAAGTGAGCGAGCAAACATTTCTACCTCTTTCACAGTCCCCATTTAGGACCCGAGCAGGTTTATAGCAATTCTGTTCGTTTTTCAAGTCTCTCCAAATATCTGCTGTTAGCTTGGTTCCTCACTGCTGCCTGGCAAATCACACTTAAGGGGAAAATCGGGCGGAGAGAGAACATGGTGATGGTGATGATGATAGCATGTGGTATCCCAGTGTTATTTTTGTACACACCATCCTCCATTATCCTCGTGTATCTGACTCTCAGGCTCCATTTTGTGGCCCATTACGGAGGAAGAGGAAGATGGTTCTAAAGAGGAATCATGGAGCTGCAGAAATAAGCTTCAAAGAACGAGAAAGCAGAAGGAGGCAGGAGTAGCTGGGCCAGTGGCCATCACAGGTTTACACTCATTACTATTGGCCTTTTGGTTGTACTTAATCTATTACAGGAAATCTAATTCTGCGATTCTATATCTGTGTATGTGTGTGTTTACTCCTCTTGTCTTGGTCGCCTGCCTGCTATCCGAGAAAGGCTTGGTGATCTCGACTGCCTGCCTGCCTGCCTGGTGCTCTTTAATGAGATTATCAGGAGAAGAGTGTCAGTAAGTAGGATCTAAAATGAAAGCCATTATGGAGCATTATCACAGAGCTACACCACCCCAACCCCCCCCCCGATCCATCTGCTGTATGGCCACCCACACAGCCACTACGCCCAGATTACAGCCACGATTAGCACCGCAAAGTGCTGCTTAATTTAAACACCTCTGGAGAACATGTGGCACTTTGCTGCATTGCTGAGTCGCAGCGCTTGAACACACACAGAGGGCAGAGATGGATTTCTCCTTGTGGAAGACGACGCACGCAGTGTTTCCACTGAAACACTTGATTCGCTTGGAGTGATGTTGGACCACGGGCTTGTGTAGACGTGTGAAATACTCATGTCATACTGAATTCTTTCCATGTGTGCCTACATTCAACACACACCGTATGGCCAGACTGTTGTGTCTACACCTACCTTTAAGCTTTTAACAGTATGTAAACAGGCACGTAAGCTGTCTGCTTCATCTGTCTGTCTCTCTTATCACCTGTTTTATTATTCTTCCCATTTTACCGTTATTAGATTAAAAAAGAAAATGTGAAAAAAAGATTCTGACAGGCAAGCAAAAGCCTTAAATAAATTAACATTTTGATTACAAACACGCTTCACTTCTGCGGTTTGTTGAGAATGAATAACTACGTGTATAGGTAGAGTATTATGCTTCAAAAGGATGCTGTAGTCAAAAGGGAAGTCCAGTCTTAAAGCCCCAGGATCAAGCCAGTTAAAACTGAGAATAGAAAGCAAGCATCTCAATCCCTTCCTGCTCTATGGGAGCTCAGTATAGTAGCTCACATTCTGCTTTTCCCTTTCTTCTTTTCTTTGGAGGAATTGTCTTTGGGGACGACCAAATCATCACATATTATACTACTGACTTCACTGGTGATTTTCATGTTTTTACCTCAGTGAAAAGCATGCTCCTGTATGGGTTGAGACAATCCTATAAACTCTGAGTTTAGGATATCTTTCAAGACCCGCTGGATACACCTCAAATTATATGGTGGCTGAGGTGGATTATTTTTTCAGTTCATGAAAAGTTGATATCTTGGGAAACAGCAATAATGCACTACAATCATATAAACAGTTTCCATTCTTTACCTGTGATCTTGTCGCGAACAAGCTTGCAGGACTCGATCTCGCCGATGCTACCAAACAGGCTGCGGAACTCCTCCTGGGTCATGTTCTGGGGCAGGTAGTTGACAATGAGGTTGGTCTTGCTGTCGTCGTTTGTCGGGCCAGTCTGCATGGGCGAGGGGCAGCCGCGGCTGTTGGTGGTCGGCCCGTTGGCTGTGGTGCCTCCTCCGCTGGGGCCATTTGTCACTGGAGCCTCCATGTTACTGATGATCTGGAGCAGGGCGAGGAGGAGGAGCAGCAGGAGGAGGAAAGCGGGAGAGGCAAGGAGAGGAACCGTGGAAAGAAAGGGCAGGGAGGAAGAAGAGCAGAGAGCATTCATTAGAAAAGGCTTCTGTACTGTGTTTAGCAATTTGGAATACTGAATATGTAGCAAGGCATACAAGACTCTTCCAAAATTACTTTTCTAAAAAGCATGGATTTTGTTGCATTAAGTCAGATCAACAGTCTGAAGAGGTTCTTTAAAAGCCTGTTTCCAGATACTGAAAAAATACAATTGAAAGGTTTGTTGTGTATATATATACTGATTTGGTATTTTCCATACAATTAATTCTTGACATTCTGAGAGGGATTCAAATGTTATAGCAGCAGAGTAAGAACAATGAAATTTCACATTGTCTCTCTCTGGATGGTATATGATTACGCAAAACATTTTTTCATTGTAGGTTTGGGTGATATGAAAATATATGGTGAGAGACATTGTGTGAAAATTTGTCAACCATCAAGAGTTTTTGCTAGATTTGTCAGATTTTGAGATCTTGGATGTATTAGGTCACTTTTGGCCAATGTTGCAAATCAGTGAGCAGGACTGCTTTACATCAAGGCTGGATTTACCTTGATTTTTCAGGTATTTCAATAATTCTTTATGTTTACGTTATCTTTAATTTTTCTGAATGAATGCAGATACAAATATATTGTGCTGAAATAGCTGAAAAGTATTTTTTTAGGAAGAACAGTGTTCAGTGAAGGAAGGCTTACATCTGTGAACAGTTATGCTGTCATCAAATTATTTAATACGTAGAAAATAAATTATTTCTTTTATCCCAATGTCATTCATCAGCAACATTTAATCAAAAAATTGCTAAAGCCTAATATGGAAAAACAGACTAAACATATAGTGAACACACTGTACACAATACATGCCACATCTCTAAACACTGAGAAATACAAGTAACAGTAGACACACAGAGGGTAAACGGCTAAATGCTGCTGAAGACACTAAATACTTCTGATAGCTGCTGAGGTTTGTGGGAGGGGACAGCAACAGGGGCAGCCCTTCAACTAGCTATCTGATGGCTGATGCTGCTGCTCTGACAGAGAGAAGTTTGCATTTTCATATCTGGTTTTGCAGAGCATCTCAGGATCAAAGTGTTCAAAAAGGAACTGTGAGCTTGCTGTAAGTGAGAGAAAACACAGTAAAAGAAAAAGAAAAAAAAAGGTGAGGAGTGAAAGTCAGAAGTCGGAGGAGGAGGGACGTAGGTTGCACTTTGCTTTTCTACCACAGCACTCTGTTACATATTTAATACAATGCTTATTCAGAGCGAACATTATTCTCCAACAAAAGCACCGTGCGAGGTGAAATTATTCATACATTTGCATAAAAAACATGTGTTTTAGCAAATGAATGGCTTTTGTTGCCTGCTTGTGTGTATGAGGGGGTAAAATGGAAAGAGTAGACACAACTAATCTAATCACTAAATGGTGGAAAAGATAAAAACAGAAGAACGAAGTTGGAGGTGCTGTTATAAAGGCATAGAGAGCATCATGCCTGACTGGCCAGGCGACTGTAAAATGACTGTTGTCATAATGTTTGTTAACATGGTTTATTATGTTGCCCTGATTTTAGATCCCTATTTATACGTCTTAGTGTTAGCACCAGCTGTGTTTCTGATTCTGCATAAACAGCCATGATAAACTATAGCAAGTCCCTGGCAAAATGTCTGTCCATGTCCATGCCCGTTTGAGCAGCTCCCATGATGTTGCTGTACGAGCACTGTAATGATCTAACATGCTGAAATCCAAATTAAGATGCAAATATACTTTCATCTGATTCAATCAAATTTTTAAAGTCATCACTCAGATCTCTCCCTTTCCCCCTGTTCAACCATTCAGCTCTTTCGGTCTATTTTTAACTATTCTAAAGTACACGCAGACAGGCTGCACTTGGAAGCAGGGCTGGTTTTAGCAAAGGAGAAAGCGGCACATGAGTCGTGTTTCACTCTATTTCTGGATTATCAAAAGACTGGACCTGTGTTCTAATAATATATCTCAAAGCAGAATTTAAAAATTTCCCAGTTTGTCCAGAAATAGTTTTCAAAACCATTTTAGACGTTTACAATGTGTGTACTTCTTGGCTTTAATCACTTCACTTTTATCTGTTACCTACGTGAAGTGATAAATGAAACAGAATTCAAAGAGATACTGCCAAACAACTACTACAAATGTGGTAATACTTAGATGAATATGGTAATATTTAATAAAATCATAATGTGTAATGTGTATAATTATTCACAATAGTAACTATTATTCAGGGTTAAAGATTACTGATATCTACATGAAATCAGTGTGATGCTGCACAATTTATTTCCACACAGTGAGATGTCTGTGAATGTTCTCATTCGTCCAGGTCATAGTAATCTCTCTCTTAAATTAAATCGAAGGCAACTGGACTTGTATTTGTCTGTGGAAGACGTTTCGCCTCTTATCCAAGCGGCTTCATCAGTGGTCTTCATCACTGATGAAGCCGCTTGGATAAGAGGCGAAACGTCTTCCACAGACAAATACAAGTCCAGTTGCCTTCGATTTAATTTAAGAGAGACACACAGTGAGATTGGTTAGAGAACTATTCTATTACTAAATTGTTAAGTTTACCTCTTAGTTAACCTCTGCCCTCAGAAGACCTTTAAAATGAGGCTGTATTTCTTATTATTCAGTGTTCTTCTTTTCCTCCATCTATTTGTTTAGGAGCAGCACCAACAAAATGTCTTGAATCGGCTTCCATCCTCTCATTTTACACACACACGCACACACACACGCACACGCACTTCCATGCAATCACACTGTGAAATTTGTAGTGAGTGTAAGAGCACATACTCACACACACACACACACAGAGAACAATGGGCCAATCCTACAGCAGAAAACAAACAGACAGGGAGATGTCTAAAAGCTCTCAAGATGAGAGCTGCATGCAAATTGTTCTTTTGACAGTATCCTTCCCTAATCACTCACCACTACCACAACATAGACACAGAGACAAACCGAGAAAGACAGAGGGGCAGCGAGAGAAAGAGAGAGCCGAGTGAAATGAGAGAATAGTATCTAGCCATAACAGAGTTGATTGGAGAGGGCCTTATTAAATCTGTTTACATTCCCTGCTGGGCTCCATTCTGTCAGAGAGACTTTCAACTCCATGGGACGTTTTCTGAGGAGTTTTTACACCAAAATGGCTGCCTCTAATTAACAGGGACCTGCCGAGTCCCGGTGGCCAATTATATTCCTCTCCTTGTCCGTGCCCACCAGCACTTGAGCTGCTCAGCAGTCCACTTCATGTTGGTTGTGAGCACTCTAGCTGTCCCTGCTCTCCCACTGTGGAGCCTAGTGCTGTGGACAGAACTCACTGCATGTCCTGCTGACTGGGTACAACACACAGCCCTCGCTGGCTCCCAGCCTCAAGATGCAGCTTCTTCTACTTACAAGTTAAAATGCTACTTGTGTAGGATGCAGCGCCAACGCTGGGCTTCTAGCTAAGAGTAATACATGTAGACCGTGTGCAGTTGTGGGGAAAGTTAGGATACAAATGTGTGAGAGGGTGTTTAATAGAATTCAGACTAAATGGTTGCTGTTATAAGCTGAAAGACACTCAGAGGTCATTCTTGAAAGTGGCATCTTAAGAATGATGAATCAATTTGGCCTGAGTCAAAAAAAAAAAATGCTGAAGCTAGAGTTGCTACAAAGCAAAGTCGATGGGAGAAACCTATTACTTCAAAAATTTTAGAGGGTACTTGAGTGCTCCATAAGGTAGAGAAAGAGAAATTAGAAGCAGGAAAGCAGTGAGCAACTTGAGTCTGGCTGTGCCTGCAGGGAGGTCGAGGTCCATTAGAAATGCCCACAGCTGCTTAATGAAGGCTAAATGGCATGATTGATTTATAACGGATGTATTTTAAATACTAAAACATCAATACATACATATAAAATGAGAAAATACTAAACAGAAGAGTGCAACATTATTTATTGACTTCCTCAAAAGCATATACAAAGGTTGAACATATCAGCAGCTGAATATTGCTCATCTCCGCACAACTTCCTCTACCTTTGCAACCCCAGTCCCCCCTCCTCCCCTCCGTCTATTGCCCCATCCATGATTCTCTGCTCCAGTTCCAACTGTCTCAGTCAGCAGCATCACCACCAGTGCTTATTTATGTAAACACAGTACAATATCAGATCATATTACTTCATGGGTGTGTAAAATGGCTGGGCCATCCATTTGGCAGCAGTAGTCTCCTTACCATCTTTGGCTGTGTCAGCAATCCCTTCTCTGCCCAGCCCTGGAGCTGTGGGAGCTCTGCCTGACGCCACTGTGTCTCTGTCGACCCCTATGGAGCGGAGCACAGGGAGGGAGGGACGCACATCCCACCGTCAACATCATACACTCACTTTGCAAGGTTAGGGTTGTAGTGGGATTTAGGGAGTGGAAGGGGGGAGTTGGGGAAAATGGCGGCTCACTAGAAAAATACAGTTACACCTTTACAGTCATTCCACCAGTCAAACTAAAACAAAGACAGGTGGCTCAGGAATTCTTTGTTTCTGGAAATTATGACTGGTTGACATGATTGGTTTGTCATTGAGAACAAAAATAAATTGGGATGGTTAAGCTTTGGAAAACTGTGTGGCTCAAATTGTCAGAATATTTCTCCTTGAAACGGCTTAAAGACAGAAATTGGGGTAAAGATATTATTTCTTCAGTTTTTTTTTCCAGTCTATTTTAATATCTGAGTACCTTCATAGCGGATTGAATAAAAATGCATGTGTGTGTTGAAAGCAACAGATTGGTGTGGTGACTGCAATGACCTTGGCAGAGTTTATAATGAGGGTTTCCCTCTTGCTCTCTGTGGGTAAACAAGCCTGTGGTTGAAGAGACAGAAATGCCACAAATGAGCAGGAAGTCTGTTCACTAGCTCTCCAGCGCAGGGGGCTTATATGCCTACAGCTATCCACGGATACTACAAGCAGCCAATTTAGCAGGAGAGGAGGAAGAGAGGAGGGATGACCTCTGCCTTCATTTACTCCTTCAGAGAGATGAAGAGAGGGAGTGAGGGATCAGATGGGAGGAGGGAGAAAAGGCAAGGGCTGAGTAATGGGGAAGACACTTCCAATACTTCAAAGAAAAGGAGAGACAGAGGTGGGGGAGGAAAGAGAGTCTGTACATGTTCTGTTGTCAATGTGTCTTGTAAACTTAGGCAGGAATGCATAATGGAGGTCTAAATGAGAGTGAACTGTCAGCTTGAAAGGGAAAAAGAAGATACAGGGGGGCAGAGAGGTCATGGTAGAAAAGATGAGGAAGGATGAGGAATATTGTTTGTACTCGGTGGAAGGTAATAGTGGATATTTTTGGGACGATCATATAGAAATAGGAAGTTGAGAGCCACCTTTGTTTTAGTCTGGTGTAGACAAAAGGGTTACTGTTGAATAATGGTTGTGTAAAATATGAAAACACTCTCTATTGTGTAAATCTAACTGGGACAAATTGGTGAGAAGCATTTACATTTTTTTTTTTGTTTAAATTTTATATCTACTGCATATTAACATTTTCAAGGTTTTAGCTGTGATAGGTCAACCTCATGTAAATGTGCCAAAGCTAGTGAGGTGTATTTATAACCATTTGAAAAAGCCAAGAGTGGACAGTGCCAGGGATAGCTACACCCCCAGGGCTAAGGTGCCCATGCTAGTTACAGTTTAAAGCCACCACATACAGTATAGTGAACCAACATTTATCTCATCAAGAGGGTAGAGGACAACATAGTGTATAGCCTGCATGTTAAAATGACTTTTCCAATCCATTAAATATAAAGTTGAAAAGCTACCCTGAAAAAAGGAAATGTTAGGCAGAGGTGAAACATCAAAAGCATTTTTCACCCATCCGGCAAAGCCATCATTTTACATACTATGTCGGTGCGGAAGTGGATGGTGTGCCGCAGCAAGCAGACAGGGCAGTGTTATTGTAGCAAATGTGGTGATAGAAATGTAAGAAGCAGCAAGCAGATGTATATGAGTCTCCATTTCAACAGCTAGTGTATAGTGCAAATGTCGGCAGAAAGGAATATTACATTTCTTAGAAGTGCGTTTAAGCTTCTGCATCCCATTTTCAAAACACTACTCAGTGCTCAATATTCAATGCTCAACCATTCGATAAAACAAACAGTCTCAGGCGCAACACACACACACACACGCATGCACGCACACACAATTTCATCTTTCTTCATATTCTCGCTGTCCTTGCAGTTATCACATGAACACACACATGTGCGTCTTCTGATAAAATCTCAAATAACACTGGAATAAGGGTGCAATGCAATTACATTCACCAACCATTGAGATGAAAAACCGCTCATGGATACATTTTCAATTATTCAGGGAATACATTTCAGTTGGTGCTCAGATGCTGGGAAAACGTATTATATAATCAATACACTCTATAACGCCATTAATATTTGATGCCACAAAAGTGCTTCCTGTCTCCTTGAGCTCTGGGCCAGTGGTGTCTGGGTACTGCAGTCAAATAGGACGAGCCTTATCCGCCTACAGCAAGGAAGGGGAGTGTACATTTGTTTTCCTCAAACAGTTGAAAAAACCAAAGGCGCAGACAGCTTTCTTTTAGATTTACTGTACATGATTCCATTTTATGAGGCGTTTTTCCAGACTTTGCACAAAGACTATCCGTCTCTCCGTCTTCCCAGCCCAAGCCACTTACGGTACGAGCTGAAATTTAGATGACCAATGAGGTTTTGTCTTCCTCTCCTGTCCTTTTCACCTTAGTCACTCCTCTGCTGCTTTTACACCATAAAACCACCACTTTTTATTGCTGTCCTGGCGCAAGTTTCCCTCCCCCTTCTCTTACAGAGCTTAGACAATCAATTTACCCTGACTTGGTCAGGATAGATGGAGGCTGAAGAGACTGCGGAGTAGACAGTATGCTGCAGGATCTCTCCACTGATAGACACACTGCCTGGCAGCTACAAAATGGAGACAGCATGCAACCATCTGACTTGTTAGACTTCGCCTCACCATCTTGCTCTCTTGATATTATTTGTGATTTCCTTATGTACTATACATCTTTCTTTCTTTTTTAAACATGATTTCGCTTGTTTAAATGATTAACTAAAATTACATAAAATAATTTGACAGAAAACATTTCCTGTTTCTAATTTATTGTCAGACGCAGATACCTTAAATATATTGACAATTTGTGCCATATGTCCCCTTCTTGCTACCACAAAGTGACCACACCAGAAACTATTAAACACAGAAACACAGACTAAAACTCCCCCAGTCCTCCACAGTGATACTGAATTGGAGTTCCTATCAAACTGACTGAGACACACAGAGATTAATACGACTTTACTATCTCAGCTTCTCGGCCAGTCAAGTTCCCTGTAATGCTCTCTGCGCTATTGATTTTTATTTTTCTCTCTCCTCTCCCTTTATTCCTGGCCGTCTCTCTCTCGCCATCTCTCCACCTCCAACAGCATCTTCCGAGCTCTGAAATGTCCTGCAGGTCAGACGGATGCTGGGCCGGATCAATCAGGGAAAGTAATCTGGGACGCCTCATGCACGCAAGCACACACACACAGACACATCACAGATACTCACCAACACACACACACACACACACACACACACACACACACACACACACACACACACACACACACACACCCCTCCTCTGTTGCACTCTGGCCTGCCTGCCTCCAGTCTCATCGATCTGCATCTACTTTACCAAATGGATTCTTCTCTTCTTCTATCCTCCTCCACCTCTTTTCTCTCTGCGTGACTCGGAATAATAAATGTTCCAGACGGGGCAAGACGTGTATGTAAGCAATTTTTCATTTAACTTTGGCTTGACTTTTTTTCCCTTCTCTTCTTTCGCTTTTGTGATGTTTCAGTCTTCAGTGAGATCGATGCAGCTTTCCCACACACTTCCTTGTGGCCCTTGGCTAATCGGCATACACTTGTGTGAGGTCAGAGGTCCGGAGATGACAGGATACGGCCAACTGCCGTAGGGTATATCAGACAAAATCTATATAATAATATCAAGATTTATATTTCAGACAATTAAAGGATGAGTTTGTTCTTATTTTCAAATATTAAACCACTGATGTTTAGTTTCACTTGTTTCTGAAGGTTGTGGAGTCTGACACAACAAAGGCTTTGCCAAATTTTGCAGTTAAATGTTCACAACTGACGTGATGTAACTTGTTCTACTTTATTCCGATTTGGCTTAATTATTATTTCTCTGAAAACTTGTCCCTAAAACTACTTCATGCTGCATTGCTGCATCATTCAAGGACAATGACACTGAGGACCTGCAGTGCTCCGCACATACATAGTCACTTTCTCTCTCACACAGGCAGACAAAATACACACAGACAGACACACACACCACAGTCTCCTTTGCTCAGCCAAACTGTAGGCGGAACTGGAGCCATTTGTCCACTGGCTGAATCCCAACTCTGCACCAACGCATGCAGAAAATTGGTGAGCATCTTGACTCTGGAGATGACACTTCAATTTGTGCAGCTCTAGTGACTGGTGCTCTGCAGTTCCTCCCTTGTGGGGGTGTGAGATCAGCTGGACACCTGCCTAGCTGTTTGGCTGAAGCCTGGAGCACGGGGACTAGGCCTTGGAATTGAAGGCCTGGCCTTGCCTGTCAGCCCAAGTCCCTGTCCCTCAGCCCCAGCCCTGGCCTGGCCTCTCAGGTCCTCATCACGGTTCCCCTAGTTTCACTCCTGTGCCAGGAACAGTCCCTGGCTTAATGCCCCTGACCCCTATTTCTCCATCCAATCCTCAGCTGCAAATCAATGCAGTGCCATCATCCCAACAGCAGTCTTCCCTTGAACAGCATCAAATCCCCATCAACAGCATGCCAGCCTTTGTTCCAGTTCTAGCTGCTGCAGCCAGCACCTCAGCCTCCAGCTCAGTCAAATCAGCAAGATGTCTCTGCTGTGCATCGCTGTCTGTCCTGCTGTAATCCCTGGGTGTGATGGATGGGAGTGATCACTG
Source organism: Seriola dumerili (assembly GCF_002260705.1). NCBI lineage: Eukaryota > Metazoa > Chordata > Actinopteri > Carangiformes > Carangidae > Seriola > Seriola dumerili. Next base: position 320,595 of record NW_019174257.1, on the reverse strand, counting down.
TTGAGGCCCTTAGCTAGGACATTTTGGTGGATTAAAGAGGCTAAATCATCGTCTCATCCCCTACATGGGATCCCATCCTTAATTAAATGTCATTAGTGTGCTTAAAGGTTTTAGCGGAGTTGATATATATCTATCATGTAGGGCCTATTCAGGAAGTATTAGCCATGTTTCTGTGGTTGCTAAGCATGAAAGACACATTGATAATAAGAGTTAAGGGGTAAAAACAAAGGAGAGAAAGAGAGCACACTGTCAGCCTACGGTAGGCCTACATCACGCCTGTTGTTTAACATGACAGAAAAGGTTGATCCTTCCCAATAGGGGCCTTTTTTTCCTCTGTTTTCATTTTTTCATAACATGAATATCATGTTTGCCACGACAATGTTAAGATCTAACCTGGTTACATTTACTCATTGTGACTGTTCTCTGAATAAATATAAGTGACACTGCAACAGAGTCTAAAGCACTCCGATGACAAAAACCTGCACTATGCTGGATTGCAGTTTGGGGAATAGCTCGTGTTTCTGTGCAGTGCTCATTTCCGTGTCGAACTAAAGTAGCTTTTAGCTGGGCTGGGACAGAAGATAGAGGACGCAGAAACAGACAGTGAGGCAAGGAGAGCAGGCAGGCTGATCCATCTGAGTCAGCACCATGTGTCATGAGCGAGGACTCCACCTCCACAAGTAGCTGGCAGGTGAATGCGACCATGCACCTGTGCAGGCAACCGGCCATTTTAGTGATGCTGGCTCCTATCTTTAGCAAAGTACACTAAAATACACTAGCGCATACATAAACAAACATATGCAAACATGCACAAATTCACACAGATTCACTCCACTGAACTACACAGTTAGTGCACACCTGCATCTATCAAGCCAGAAATAAGGAATTCAGCAGTGCTATGCAATTGCAAACAACTATAAACAACCCTGTATTCCTTACTTGCTCAAGCCTACAGTCATGCTTGCTGTATGTATAAAAAAAAGGTAACTGGCTAAAGCAACATTGCCAAAAGAGGAGAGCAGCAAAATAAGAAACTTGTAAACTCCTCTGATTGAACTCAATTTTCAGTATAATGCACAGTAGGAGTTCTGATTAAAACTGGTTTAAAGCTGGAAGTGGTAATATTGGCTTTGTTGAGCAGGTATTTAAAAAGCTACAAACAGCTGGGAGGTGTACGATAAGAACAAAACCTACAGCACAGCACTAACACACAGAACAAGGGACAAGAGAAAAACACTGGCCCGGCTGCTAAGCAGAGGCAGAGCTCTTCCTAATCTAATCACTGTTTCCCCCATCAGCTGCATCTCAGACACTGCCTGCCTGCCTGCTTGCCTGTGTTTTTGTGTGTGTGTGTGTGTGTGTGTGTGTGTGTGGGTGTGTGTGTGCTTGCGTGTGTGTGTCAGCCTTGCAGCAAAGGCACAGAGCTAAATCATATAGACACCAACCGACCGTTGTACTCATGAATTCATTCCACAGCCTTGGGTACTGTGTGAGGGCGTGTCTGAGTGTATGTTAGTGTGTGTACGCGTGTGTGTCTATGCGTGTGCCTAGCTAATCTGGTTATTGATTCAGCTCTGAACCGGAGCTCATATAATCAAATAGCTGCAAGGGAAAAGGACAGCCGTCCGTCATCTGTCTTAATGAGTAAACAGTTTGATGGAGGCAATGAATAACTCGAAACTACATGTAGATGTAGAAGAGGCTGCTACATCGCTGATAGAGACACAAGCTGAAACTTTCTATGTATCCTCTAGGAAATCTCTTGACAACCTCCTTTCTATGCTGAGTGACATGATGAAACATCAAATTATTTCATTTCTTTCTCTCATACGACAGGTATCCTCTCTGGTGCTTGGTATAGTTGTAAGCCGGGTGTCATTTGAATAATTCGCTACATTAATCATCATGTAAACCAGATCCCTTTGTGCTTGGAAACCTTTTTTTTTCTTTTTTTGGAATCGACTGTCATTCCAATAGTTAAACTACTTCAGTCATTTCCAAAATGCTATAAAGTTGCTTTGTACTCGCCATTACCCAATCAATTTGGAGTTTGACTTTAAAAATTATAGTTAGCCAATCTTCTGTGAAAATCTAATCTCAGTGTAACTTGATGTGAGAGTGGTGCAATCAGAAATGGCTCCTACTGCAGCAGGAGGAGAGGAGAGTGAGACACAAAACCCTAAATGTATACCAGCACAGCTAACAGACGAGCCCCGTGGCACACCAGCTAAACCATTAAGTGTGGCGTGCATTCAAACGAGCAGATTAATCCCCCCCCACCACCACCATACAGCGCAGAGTAATTGAAAATGCCCACAGGAGACTATCTCTGCTCATATACTGTACCATGTGCCAGGGAGGCAACATATAGAAGGTGGTGGTTGATTGCCATAGAAAATTCTGCAATGGGGTTTTAGTGTGACAGCATGTGCAGGAGAGCCGTGCATCCATGAGATAGCACACATCTATCTCTCTACTGTTCCCACTTTTTTTTTTTTTTTTTTTTTACCCCTTCCTTCCTCTCTGACTTGACAGGTGCTGTTCATCCCTGCTGCTGACATTAATCAGTCTCAATAATCACTGGATGTCACGTTCCTTGCTTTTCCATCTAGTTACTGTATATACTGTGCGGGAAGAGCGGCTTTCCTGCCCATTTGAAGGGAATATGCATTGACTGTGTGACTCCATATACCTGTTGTGACAAACACCTCCATTATCAGAATTACTATCTCAAACTGTGGCCCTCTAACTACCACTGAGTCTTAGCTGGTTGGCTATCACTGGTCTTACAGGTACTACATAAAAGGCAGACCAAACGACTGATTGACAACAGGAAATAGTTAGGTATTATCTTCCTCCTTGCCTGCATTCTCTCTAATAATTCATGAGGAGATAGTTTTTTTGATGAAGTCTGTCAGCTCTGGCATTATACCCCTATCTTCAGGAGTCACTGACCACAACTGTTTTCCAGATGGACCTTCCATATCCCCTCTCCTGCCGCTGTGAAATTTTCCTGTGTCTTGGTATACCGCACGGAGCAAGATCAGCCTTTTTTGCCTCTGTTAGTGTTGCTATTGATGATATAAGGCAGGCTAAAGGATGATGTGAGGGAGGCTGTTTGTAGGCCCTAAAGTGTCTATTACCAAGCACAATGGTGCCATTTTGTAGCATGTTCAGTTGCATGTTCAATCTATAATTTATCTGGTTACAGAAATATATAAATGTTTAATATGTCAGAGGCGGTGAGGCCTGTCGAAAGCATGACCTTGAAACGTCCTTTAAACATCACACAGCAACAGCACTGGGGCCACTTAAGCTGCCAAAGCCAAACAACAGGCAACATGCGCACGCAAACACACACACACACACACACACACACACACACTCGCTCACACACACACACACACACACACACACACACACACACACACACACACACACACACACACACACACACATACACAGTCTGCCTGCCTGCCGATGCTTTCCGCTGCTTTCTGTTCTCTTTTTTCCTGGGATGCAAAATGCAGATGAGACGAGTCAGCCGCTTGTGCACAGTCTCAGGAGAAACTGCCACTCAAATCCAAACATCTGTATGAATACCAAAACACACAGGGTACAGTGGAGGATGAGAGAAAGAGAGGGAGAAAGGAAAGGAGAGAGAGAGAGAGAGAGAAGACGACGGAGAGAAAAAGAATGAGCAGTAAAGTAGCTAAGAAAGCCAGTGTTCCTCTCTCCGTCTGTATCTTTGACTGAACAAAGAGCTATATACACATGAATACCTCTTTCCTCCCACTGTATTTTCCATCGGGATATTTATTCTGAAAAGCAGCGATGCACAACAAGGGCTCGGTCCTGTGTTTGCTAGTGGGCTGAGGCGCTAAAACTCCCCAGCTGATTATGTGTCTGTCTGTAGCAGTTTGAGCTGCTGCCAAAGGAATTAGGTCTAGTATTTGTGAATGCTGCTCCCCTCACAGCAGAATGCCTTGCCATGCCTCTCAGATTTCTAGCTTTTTAAAAAGAGAGGAAAAAAAAACATTTTAAATAAATGAAGGAAATCGCTGTGGAAGCCTATTAAATTTTCAACGTGACCGTTTTGTGAGTCTTCATGTGTGTTTAGGCTTCACACAAAAGGAATATTTAAAAACCAAAGCGTGCTAATTGGGACAGAGATTGTTACAGCAGCTTCTTATTCAAACAGGCTTTTGGCTCATTAACTGCTTCCATCCAGCTTTTGTTTAAAGGAAAGTGGAAAAGACATTTAAAGACAATAAAATATTTTGTGATATTTATACAAGCACTGTACCACCAAAATACTGATAGACATAATGTGCTCAAACAAAATATGCCGAAGCAATAGCAAAACCTATTCCCTCCAGTGAGGAGAAGGGACTTTGTCGTCTTCAGCTATGTATCTTAGTCGTGTCATGTCACACACACATCAAATCTTTACTTTGTAATAGCAGCTATATTTTTAACCACCAGTAGACCAGTAGATGGGAGTGTATCAAATTAGTATCATGCAATTCTGCATGATGCAAAACATATTTTGCATGATAGCAATAATTCATTTTATTAAAAAGGTGTTTTACTGTTGCAGCTGTGGCACATTTTTTAGTTGACAGATTGAATTGACAAACAAGTGTTAATGTTATTGTGGCTCAGACTTTCCCTTATAATTATCATCGCATCATTGCATTGAGCGAGGACCTAATGCCCTTCAAGGGAAATTTATATTTTTCCGAGTTCGCTTTACAAGTTGAATAACACCTCCAAGCAAGAAAAAAAAAAAAAAAAAAAAAATGAGGAAAAGGCCTCTCTACAGTCCTGCAGGAGTCTTCCAGTGGTGAAACCTGGTACAAGTGGAGGAAGAGCTCCTACCAAACAAATGTAATCCAACTAAATGCTCTTAGACTCACATCTTTGCCTCACATATCACTAACACCTCTGTGTAGGTCCTCACTCTAAACTGACTGACTAGTGTCTTTGTGTCTCGGCTCTGATCTTTTTGTACATGCCTCACTGGAGCATGTACTGAAAGCTAGAGAGGGGACACAACCAGTGTGATACACACCTCGCCCATGTGCATACACTGTGTGAGGTGCATATCATACACAATAACAACTACATACATGAACTATGCTACAAATACATGAACACAAACATACACAATGTGACCGTTTGACACTCAGCTTTCTGTAGCTGATTACTGTGGATGTAATGAACTGCAATGTAAACTCTTCTTGTCCACAACGTTACTAGCAGTGCAACCGTGAGTATGCACTCTTAACACAAAGCTTAAGACTGCTTAAGGCCCTCTACTTTGCTTGTGTTTACCTCTTGTCCTTCTACAAAGTGTATTTTATGAAAGTCAATTTCAGACATTCCCTGCATACTGAGAAACAAAGCACGACCAGCAAGGCACACCCACAACATGCATAATTCATTTCCACATAAATGTATGTTTTTCTGCTTCTCAGTAAAACAATTTCAAACTATCCAATTGGCCATACACATGTGAAAACTCTTCAGACAAGCAAATATGCATGCTGAGCCTGGGTGAGCAGTTCAAAGGAGGTAAAACCTCTCTGTGATGGATATTTCAGTAGAGCACTGGTCTGGGTGGTCTGCCTCAGTTTGTGAGCTGTTAGTTTTATTACAAGAGGTCTCAAAGTTTGAGCAATTTATTTCAGAGCAATGAAATGTTATAAGATAGGAGTTTCCTAGAAATAAGAGGAAAAGAGAAAAAGTACATTTATACAGTTTTTTAATTTATACACTCAGTTGGCAGTTGCCTAATACAGCAGCCCTGCAATAAATCCTCCGTTCAAGAAGTTTATAGTGTTCAAATTGGAATGAAACTGTTTTAGAGAGATGTTGATTCAACTTGATAGTCGTTTTGGAGGATGCAGTTTGCAGTGATGTTGGATTGTGTTGTGTTATACAAACATTTGTTTCTATTATTTAGTCTAATGCATTTATTATAAATACAGGTAGGCTAAACAACACAAAAAAATACTGTCTGTACAGTGCAATACAGTTCAACAGCACCACGGACTACATTCTCCAGAATTATCAGGAGTGTTGCCAAGTAGATGTTTCTCATAAACTGCAGACTGAGTGTATATTACTATTTGTAGACAGCCAGAAATATAAAATTTTTATGCACTTGCTGGTAGTGCTGGGTTATGTTTAAATTCCCTCTATTGTGCAAAGAATAGTCCGATAGTTCCACAAGCACCATGCAAAACAACTAAAGGTCTGTTTATCTACATATACAATGCGGCACACCCATCTACAGTAAATCCTAGAGAGCTAATGTTTCAGCTCAGGAACATAGGAAAGAAGATTAAGAGGCAATTGTTTCTCTGCCTGAACCACTTCTCCTCTCTATTTGTCACTCTATCCATTTGCTTGGTGTTTAATCAGGCTCTAGTTAACCATGTCACTCTGCATCTGGACACACGTCAGTTGCTCCTATGATATACACACTGTCGTAGACACAAACACACAGAACCGCTAACACAGATATATAAAACATAGCACAGGCTACCACATAATTACTGAGGCAATATTCCTTTATTGTCCTGTTCAACTCTTTTTTTTTGTTAGTTCATCATCTGTCGTTTCTTACATGATGTCTGTACACACCTCAGCAGTACATACCCAAGCACCTCTCCCTATCTTATGTTTCTCTGATCTTCAGTTACATTTAAATCACTACGCACACATTCGGTCTGTGTGCTGTAGCTAATAAATTCCTCACACACCCCACCCTATTAGCATTGATGTGTAACCTTGGAGCTCATGGTGTTCTGCCTCAGGGTAATAGAGCCACTGCATGGTTGTGTGTATCTCTCTCCCTCTGTGTGTGTGTGTGTGTGTGTGTGTGTGTGTGTGTGTGTGTGTGTGTGTGTGTGTGTGTGTGAGAGAGGGTGTATGTGAGAGAGGGTGTATGTGCATGAAAAAATGGCCTGTGTCTAGTACTGGTCCCCCACTGGCTCCCATCAGGAGGCTTCATGGTGCACACACATGTCTTATACTTCCAATACTGATGAACATTCAACTGTTTCACTCCCTCTCTCAATTTTCCTTTTCATTCTGCTTCCATGTTCATTTCTTTAACCCTCTGTATACAATAATACTAGCCTTATCTGTATATACATTATTATCAATATACACTCTTTCTCAGGCCCATTTTCTAACATTGTCAGCCATGTGTTCCTGCTAGGGCCCCTCCATCTATGCTACACTGGGCTGCAAGTCCACACTGTCCAGTGTGACCAGCGTACCAGCTAGCGCCACTAGCCGCATCACCAAACAGGGGAGTCGCCTTCATTTCAATTAGCATTTTGATCGCATCCAATGGAACGAAGCCAGCACGCAAACAATCAAACATTTACTTGCCGACAAATGAATAATGCTTCCACTGTTCTTCATGCAAATACAAAAGTGAGTCAGTCCACTTTGGGGATGGTAAGAGAACCATTTTGATAACAGATGGATGCACTGGCAATGCAAACTAATGGTATTGACTCTGTAGTCAGAACGGTGACGCAGTATCGGCAGTCGGCAATGAAATAAAACTCTGTTTTACTGTATATAAACGACGGGGGAAAAAAATATGGCTGCTAGTTTTATTAGTCAGCCTCTCGCTGTGTCACTTGGATGTGATGGATGAATGGATAAATGGATACAAACTTAAAGTGAGTCTGAGGAAGCTGAGCAAAGCAGAATAATTAGATAGCTTACAGTGATTTCTCTCATGCCGACACATACATTCACAAAGCCAAACACATAATTAAGCACACACACACACATCGGAGCAATGGGCTTAAAACTTGGAGAATATACTACAGCATTACAATATATTGTAATCCAGGCATGCGCATAACTCCAACACACCTACTCCATCTTTCTTCAGCTCTGGCACAACACATGGACAACACACACTCCCACTGTGTGCACAAGCAGCATGACGGATAACATGTCTACTCACATAATTAACAAGCAGTACTTTGCATACATGAATATCAAATCCACAAAAGTCCAGTTTCCCTACCATCTTACAGTGCGTTCAGCATCAATAATGTGCATTCCACCTCTGCTGCGGTACTATACGCAGGTAAATATTTCAGAGTGGTGCAAAGGCAGGAAAAGGGGGGGGACACCTCCAGCCCTAGCTTGAACATAAAATGGGTGCTGTTCCCCGATTTAACCCTTCCCTCCCTCTCTTCCCCTCCCCATCTTTCCTTACCTCTACTCCTGCCTCCACACCTCTCCTATTAGCATGATATCTGGCTCCGTCCCTCCATCTGTCTCCCTTCATTTCTCATCCTGCCCACAAACCTCGTCAGACTAACCCCCCGCTGTATACATCTGCTGTGAGAAGAAACTTAACATTCTGCACAACAAATAGTTCAACAGTATCACTGCATTGCCCGTGCTAGGAGAATATAACACACACTGATAGTAGGTGATAGTACATCTACAACTACAACCTGCTCTAGCGACTGCAGGCTGCCCAAAATGAAACGATTGTTAACAATGTACAGTGTAGTGTAGTGGCAGGCTGCCTGTAAGCTTCTTCCTTACCATCTTAAACCCATTCCACTCCATTTGGGAGATGCCGGCCGTTGTCTCACGCTCTCTCTCTCCTCACACAACAGCTACAGCAACGCCTCAGCAGAAAGAAAATTCCCTACTCTCTCTCACTCTCTTCCTGTCTCAGTCTCCTCTGACACTGTCTCTTTATTTTTCCCTCTCCTTCTCACTCTGCCTCTCTTCCTGTTTCTGCCTGAGTCTTAGCAGCGAGCAGAGAGCAGCGTACTAGAGGCGTAAGGAGCAAGCATCGCCTTCTTCCACAGATGCTGAGAGGAGAATGGTGAGCCTGGATGAGAGTGCTAGGCTGCAGCAAGCCTCCCTCCCTCCCCCCTCCCTCCTTGCTCCCTCCCTCCTTCCCACAGCCACCCGCCCAGTCGCCTGCTCAGCTGGAAGGTCAGAGCCCGCCCATTCCCCGCTCCCCTACCCCCCACCCCTCTCCCCCACCTCTCTTTTAGAGTCTGTGATTGGCTTCCTGGCTTGCCTGTCAGCCCTTGGCCTCACCTCCCCTTCCCTCAGTGTTAACGCCTTCGCTCTCTGGCTGGCTCTGAGCCCTTGTCGGCACACGCCAGCTTCAGCCTGGTTTGGCAGAGAAAAGGCTTTCAGAGTCCCAGCAAAGCAATCAATCGCTGCTGAGGTCTGTGCTTGAGTGAGCCGGGCAGAGCAGCGCGGAGCAGAGCTCTTGGAGAGTGATTGCAGCCTCAGGCACTATGGTAATAGGATGCCTGCGCAGCACTGTGTATAAATTAGCTATTACTGGGTACATGTTAAAATCCCCTGTACATTTACATGACTGTGTATACAGACTAACTCATTCTCCCTCACTCCTTGTCTCTCTCCCTTACACACACACACTTTTACACACACTTGAGGGACCATCCAACAGTTTTGTCTTACAAAATAATGAGTGGGGTCTTTAAGGAATTGTAGATTAGATTATTTCTATTTTTATATTTATTTTTCTCCAACTATGCCTGAATACATCGTTTCAAAATAAAACACACACACAAGCAGAATTTGACTCCAACAACAGTGGCTGCTTCTTTAGTAGTTCATAATTTCCATATGTTGGGCTTTAAATCTAAAATCCGAACGAATTTATGCACAGAAACGCTTGGACAGTCAGTACACACCTGGTCATACAGGTGTAGCCGTGAATGCTATATAGTCAACTCTTTTTAAATTAACGGATTATCGGTAGTGAATCATGAAGGTAAGGTGATTCACTGAAAGCGGTTGTCAGTATGTAAGCTGTAGGCATAAAAAAGAAAGAAAAAGAACAGCACGGCGCTACCTGTCTGCTGCTGCAGTACCCTATATGGCTCCATTAAAATAAAGCTCAGATGGCGGCATACTGCAGGCATAATAAAGAAACAAACAAGTGCGACAGAAAATGTGTGCCCCATGATATCTACTCACCATGACCATTCTTGTGTCGGTGTGACGGGCGGTAACGGTGTTCTCGGCGGACAAACTGTAAAAGCCGGTGAAGTGAGGGAGGCGAAGCGGATAGAGTAGCAGCGGCGTGCTTCACAGGATGAATGGACCGTGTAGTGAGTCTAGCGGAGCCAAAAACTAAACAGAAGCGAACCAGTGGGTGTCGACAACCTGCAGCCCTGTCCCGTGCGAGTGGAAACACGCTTGCGCTTGGTACAGAAAAACTAAAACAAAACAACCGGGCGAGAAAAGAGAATCCACTCAGAGGAAAAGATTCAGCGCGAACACCCCCGCTATCTTTCCCCAAAAAGCCATTTATGGCATGTCCAGTCATCTCACTCGCTGTCTCCCATTGGCTGGGGAGGTGCGGACGGGGCGGTGCGCTCGCGGATGCGAGTGGAGGAGGCAGGCTCGTGTGGTCCACGACGTGTGGAGCAAGGAAGCATCGTGAGCAGAGGAAGGCGCCAGAAAGCAGTTAAGGTGACTTCATGTTCATGTATGTACTTAATTATCCCTCACCTCACGGATAATAATTATGCTTGAGATCAACATACGCTTAAAATCGTGCACGCAGGAGGCTTGTGGTTTGTAACCGCGCTCCTTTATGTCTCTCTTTATGTCATTAAGCACGTACTGCTCCTTTTAAAGCAGCTGATCATTTTAGACTTGTGCACCATGGGTAGCAGGGCTGAAAACGACCTATTTAATCAAGTGCAACTATAAAAATATGACTTGTTTGATGCTATTGCCAATTATTCTAACAAATTACAACCTTCACAACAGTTTTTGTATTTTTTAAATGAATATTTATAAAAAAGGAATTTCTCCATGCCCAGCAGCAAACCTGCCTCAGGTCGATTTTGTCCAGCTGGCCTCTATCTCAGGCAGACAAGAAGAGGGAGCTCTTGCTTCCTTTAACACAGTTACCTGGCAGGCAGCAGCACTTGGCTGTACCTTCAAACATACACACATTCAGACACTGAACATACTGAAATGCATGATGGCCCACACCCTACTTGATAAGCACACATAAGCATATTCATGTGCACACGCGCTCTGTCTGACAAATGCTCTGACACATTCAAGCACCTGCTGTTGATATAAGCACATCCTCTCATTTTGTGTATGACTCTGATATTATCTTTTTACTTCCAGAAAACAGATGAAAACATCACCAGTTTTCCCAACATGTGATCATACTGCTTCCTTTGTGTTCAACAAGCCAACAAGAGGCAGCCAGAGAGTCAGCTCTTTCTCTCTTGCCGCTTTGTTTCAATTAGCATTCAGCTGTGCGAGGCCTGGCAGAGCTAATGTAACGAGTGGACATCCATTAAGCTCAAAGAGGTTTCTTCTCTCCTTCCAGCTCAAGATACATCCTGAGGTACAATCGCACTTTATTTAGATGTGCCACTGGCATGTGAGTATAATCTGTCACTAAACGGTTTAGCGCAATATTTACAATTGTTTTAAAGCGGGGAAATTCCCGGTTATGGTTACATTTTACAGATTATTAAAAAATAGAGTAATCGAGTAGTTGATCAAGAAAAAAATAATCTGCAACAATTTTGATCAGTGATTAATTGTTTGAGTCAACTATCAAGCAAACTGTTGGTCAGACAAAAAAAAAAAAAAAAGATGTCACCTCGGAATCTATGGAATAGTGATAGACACTTTTCACTATATTATCACATTTTATAGACTAGATGAGGATCAGATTATAATAATGGAACAAGATAGATTGATTGATAATGAAAATAATCATTAGCTGCCAAGTTACAGTTTGTAAAACATTTACAGCACCTTTTGTCACCTTCTCACACGGTTGAGCAAAACAGCAAACTGATATTCAAGTTTCCATCAAAACATCAGACTCAGTGTGAATTGCTAGCTTCTCAATAGTGGAGTTAAATGATGTCCCGTGTACCTCATTAAAGGTCCTGCTGTGTGTAGATATAATTAACATTGTGAAGAAAGGGTGTGATGCACCATTCAGCACGTACCACATGTGTACTCCACACTAATATTTATGGTAGGTGTATTTATACAAATGTGAATTGTGAATTTCAACCACATACTCAAGCAGCTACACAAATTAGCTCCCAAATGAACACAATGAAAAAAACCCTGTTAGTAAAGAGGAAAAACAGGAAGAAGACAGAGGCAAAAAGGGAGCAGCGAACTAAAGCTCCCCAATCTCTCCACTTCACCCCTGACCTCTCCACCTGTCTGGTTAGCTAAAGTTAGCTAGCTAGCCTAGCGGAACCATGTGCCTGACATACTAATGAGAATCCTCACTACGCCTTCAATTAGGCCTGAGCAGTACACATACGCACACACACACACACATACACACACAGGGGAAGATGGGCTGAACAAGCTTGCTATTGTTTCAGATAGAATAGAATATGATGGCACTCGCAGTCTGGAGATTTGTCCCGATCATATACTGTATATAACACAACAGAGGGAGAGTACTGTAGAATGAAACACAAAGAAAATGAATTAAAATAGAATGTGCATCTTTGTCTCCCTTTTCGTCTGTTATGTGCTTCCGTATCTTTTCTGCCAAAGAGCGGACAGAAGCAACATTTGCAGCTGAATAGTACCATCAACAAACCCTCAGTTTCCTGTCCATCTTTTATCCTTCTGCTCTGACCTTTTGAGTGTAATAACGGCTTTGGGTTGCACCTGGGAAAAAACATTCCCCATCTCACTGCCTCTAATATCCCCAGTCAGGTTTTTATTGTTGCTTTTTAATTTCTCACTGTAAAGAACTGGTAGCTAGGTCAATGGCCATGCCTGAATCACAAATCACGCCTGTATTTTGTTTTTGTATTCTGTCAACTTCTAGCTGTTGACGGGCAGAGGCAGTTAAAATGTGGGGTGAAAACGGAGGGAGATCATTTTCTTATTTCATAAAAGACAGTGTTTTGAGGTTGCTTTCTCCCTCTGTAATATAATCCAAATAACCTTTTCTCTAAATGAGAATATGATTTGAAAGTGAAAATAGTCTCTCACAGTTGTCTTGCTCGGCGTGTCATTTTAGTAAATTGCTCTACAGGACCATGGTTTTACAAAGCAATGAAAGTGACTGCCGCTACTCAGTAAATTAGCTATAAACACAATCTGCTCTTTGCAGCGCGTTGTGTTATCGAGTGAGAGTGTCTGTCTGTGTAGTTATGATATACAGACACATACCAAAGATGGAACCATGTTGCTGCCATGTCCTAGTTAAGGATACACACTGTGTATTATAATAATGTGTATGGACAGATGGAGGGAGTGGTTGTGATATTTAATCAAGGACATCCATGCTGAGATACTTTACAGTCTGGATGTTAGAGATATTGCACTGTCGCTTATTATCTTGTGGAGTTGGCCTCTCTATACTGTAGAGTTTATGTCTGTGAATAAATTAAATAATGAATAAATGTAAAACTGTCAAATAAGTAATTAATGGTACTGACTACTCTTTTGTAATGCCATTTCTATTTTGTCAGACTTTGCACAAAAAAAGTACATGGCGTTGATTGGATGTGTTATTTGGCCGTTTAGATGATGACTGATGCTAAATAGTTTTTGAGGAGGTAAATGATATTTCTTTCCTCTGCAAAAGTTTTGAAAGTTAAAAAGCTTTTGTGGCTTTAACCCAGGAAGGCCAGCCATACTGTCAGCAATGTGAAACCCCATCTCACCGATTGCCTCTGGCTCACATCCATAAACACACACACACACACACACACACGCACACACTCATACAAAACTGAATCCATACACACACACAAACACGTGCATGCACAGACTTTCATAACTGACACCACAAAGACAAAAACACACAGCATATTGGTTCATGAAGTGCGACACAGTCCTCCACAGTGACTGCTGTTCAGCCGGAGTTTTAAAGGGCTGGACCCCAGAAGTGTGCTTCAGCCTGTGTTTCCAGCCTGCTAATTCAGAGAGCAGAGAGCTGGCTAATTGACATGAACTCCTCCTGCCCTCAATTCTGCCCTGCCTCTCCACCCTAAACCCCTCCTCGTCACAGACCTTAATGGATTAACTGCAGGCTGTGTTGTCCCTCTTAGTCTCTCTTATTCACTCTGGTTCTTTTACACAAACTCATGATGCTGTTGCTCTGCCACGCCCTAAAAAAAGAATCAGTTTGAATCCAGGCTTGAACAACTATTGAATATACTGGTGGCACAGTACTGCACATACACACTATACTCTGGTAGCAGCCAACGCATAGTATTCTGATACCAAGTGTGAAAGAGCAGGTAAAGAATAGTGTACGCAGTATAGCAGGTTTGAATATGCAGTGTGCATACAGTGATAATTGTGGATGCTCTCAGTTTGAGTCTTGTTAACTGTCAGACGCAGTGTTTCAACACCTGTCTTATGTTTCACTCTGCATAATAAGACTTCTATTTAAAGGAGGAGAAGTGAAGATGCCAGCAGAGGTGTTACCTCAAAGTGCTGGAAGAAAATACCTTGATTATTAACAAGAGAAGGAAAACTTGTGTTTTGCAGCAAAACTGATCTTCGCAGGTTCAGAGCAAATTAATGCAACCAAGGACATAAGACGGAAAACACAATCTGAAACTGAATTATCCCAGCTGCAGTGTATGGCAACAGCACTGTACGAGAAAATGAAAACAATAGTGTAACAGAGCTATGGAGACCAACGCATTATTTTTCAGGCCCAGTTGATTTCAGTGCAAAATATCACAGCAGTCTATGCAGTAGAGCAGCCTAATACATTTAATAGACCAGAACACACTCCTCAGTATGCCACGGCTTACTTAGGCTCTTTTTGATTTGCCCTTGAAGGATAGATTTAGTTGCTCTATTGAAGTTCTGGCAGTAGTAGCATCTTGCTGTGCTACTCAGACTGATGATCGCCTCTTTCCTGGCAGGTGTCCACCCTCTGCCGGTAACAATCAACAAATGAGAATCACAGCCTTCAACTTGCCTGTCTCCCTGCCCAGCGACAAACTCAGCATCACTGAGTCTCAGACAGCAGACAGCTATTAACACGATGCGGCTGTATCCGGACAACAATGGGCGGTTTGGACTCAGTTGACTTTTGTTGTTTGCTTTCAGTGTTAAGACCAGGGGCTTCATTTTCATGAATCAATGGCGCACACAGTGTGGATACTGATTTTGGTAATTTCATGGTCAGAGGCGCACAGTGCACCTGCATTGCTGTTGTACGTTCAATCAAATCACCTCTTTTCTTTCTCTTCAAAAGCAAGGTGCTCTGTGCCATGGTGCTCTGACAATTTCGTAATGGAGGGAAGCAGTTGGGAGTGGTTCAGCCACAAAAGCTGATCCTAAGAGAACACTGATGTCCTTAAGCAGGAGCAGCAGAATCACCACAACGGCACCTTATTTAAACTGCTGAGAGTAAATGATGTTAAATTATCATGGGAGCCCAGTCGAGTTCACAGCCAGTCACTGAAATACTTAATGGGTGAAGATGAGAAAAAAGCCTGTGTGCACAAAAAAAAAAACAAAAAAAAACTCAATTTACCAGTGCAAAATCATATCCTGACACTGAAAGTATGCCCTTTGGATTTGTAATAAAATATCTGTCTGCACAGTTTTTGTAGCTGTGGTTAAATATGCTAATTATCTAAAGTCCCAAATCCTACAGTTAGGCAAGAAAATCAGATAATTTGCTCATTATTTCAAAGACATAGATATTAATTCCTACATTTTTGAGACATCCTGCTGACAAACTAACTAAAAGGCGTGAAAACATATTAAGATGAAGACTGAAAATGCGACATTAATTACTGAGCTATAGTTTAATGCTTTGGGGTCATTGTTCCTGATGTTGATTGTGAGCAAATAAAAAGCTGACATTTTGCTTTGGATAATCTTTTCACTTGGAAAAACTAGTAACTAAATCCTACACAGGCCTGCCATTCTACAAATGTGTGAATTCAGGGTACCCAGAGACAGAGAGTGGATTCCTTGAATGGCATGTTTCTTAAATATACACTATATTAAAGACAAGTATTTTGGTAGAATTTAACTAATCTAGTTGAAGCTTTCCTCCTACACCCTCTTCCCTCCGTGTCAGTGGGCATGATACACCGTCAGCTTAACCCCTGCCTGTGTCACTCTCCCTGGTAGAAACTCCTCAGATCAGAAATGAATTCTTCATGCTGATCCCGGAACAAGGCTGTGCTGCATTTGTCACAGCCACTTTCTTCCACTTTAACTCAAAGCTGTTTAGTATGGCTGGAGCTTTGCAGACTGCAGAGATGTGACAGGGGGTTGTTTGAAAGCTCAGGCTGAACGCTCTGTCTCTATCTGTGGAATAGGGAGCGAACGCTTGTTCACTCTCTGTGTAAACTCACTTCTCTTTTGTAGACTTAATTCAAAATAATTTCTAGACAGCTGCTTCATCCATGTTTTGAGGAAACACACTAGAAAACACTTCATATTTACACATATACAAAAATCAGAAAACGAAGGTATAAACCAGAACACATTGGTTTATTTCACATTTTCCTATTAAGCAAACACGCTGGGTTTTTTTTTAAATTGAGGAGATAATGTTGGGTCTTTGAGCCTTGTGGAGGTGCCCAGAGAGGCTTAGCTATGCATTGGCTGTTGAGTCTGGCATGTGTTCTGGCACTAAAAGTGTATTCTCAACAGGACTCTGGTGGATTAGTGTCCATTTGGACAACAGAGTGGTCCGCAGCATGGGGTGACATTCAACTTCAGCAGGCCAGCAGCTCACACAATGATCATGAAGTTTAGTCTGGCCGTTAACCGTCATCGATGTGTAGTAAATGCTATGGCATCTGTTTATTATATTTGGAGTTGATTGAGTTTCAAAGGTGTGCATGATGACTTGGATGTCACACTGTTTTTAATTTTCTATTGTTCTCCTGTTGTAGTCGAAACCCAAAGCATGAAATAAAGCAGTGGTCATACTACAGTTAGGTGGGTCAGTTGATCATGGGGTATAGCGGCGGGCTTTGGGGCTGGGGGGACGGCAGCGCGTATTGCGTTTGATCCCGGTCGGGGTACATCCATGCTCACAGGGTGACTGCTGTGGTCCATCTGGTAGAGCCTTTAATCACAACTCCCCCCACTTACACACACACACACACACACGCACTCACACACTTTAGTAACAGAGAGCACACAGAGCATCCCACGCGAGATTCTTTGGACTGCGGCTCACAGTCAGACCTTTTTATTTCTATTATTTATTTCAGTTATTTTTGTAGTCACGCATCTCCCTGCAGAAACAAGCCCTGTTTTCTTCTGTCGCAGAATCTCCTACTCTGACCAAAAAAGAAACGCCACCTACCATCTGTAGTAATGACGTCTAAAACCTCATCAGAAATCTCACACTATCAGATCTGCATAAATGGCTGCACCATGGCTTTTGATAAGGAATAACCTTTTAGAAATGAGACACATCCAGAGTCCTTCACAGGGCTGGCCTACGGCATTGTGGACCAAAACATGCCCACGCTGCACAAATCCAGCTCTCCAAATGTCACTTCATGCTTAACCGCCCTTTCTCATGCTTGAAGAAAAGCAAGTGGGCAATGCACAACGAGAAAAACTCCACTGGGTTTTAGTGTAAATGCCTACATGCTTAGAGACATGTTTCGATTATTTTGTGTCGCTGAAACATTTAGTTGATTTACGAGGGAAAAAAAACGTATTTCATAGAAAAAACAAACACTCTAGAAATTATTTTCCACTACGAAAATGCCAAGATATTGCGTGGGCTATAAAAGGCACCATTTATGTTATGAGTAAATGTACATACACTGCATAATCTTACATTCAATTAAACCAAGACAAACACATAAACATATACACAATATTTCTCTTACAGGAATAAGTTATAGTCCAAATAAAATCATGTATTCCTGTAAATTAGCTCACATTACAGTGTAGTCACTAATGTTTTGGCTCAAGACAGACTCCATGCTAAAGCGGAATGCTGCTGTTAGATTACATTTATTATTAATGGGAGTGAGGGGTTAGCAGATAATGATGATGCTGTTGTTGCATTTCTGGCTTGTGTAGAGGAACCACTTAGTGTTGGCCTCCCCTTGGACAAAAATAGTATTTTAATCAATTTCCAATATCTTATCCTGATTTAGCTTCCCTTTCATGAACAGCTCTCCTACTTAAGCCAATCAATTGAAAAGAAAAATCTATCGCACATTTAAAACTACTTTCTGAACACACAGAACACAAAGGCCCCAATTACTAGACACCTCCCAGTGGAACCAGTGGCCTGCTACTGTAACTTCAATGGTCACTCCCCGGCACTAATGCACAAGTCAGCCATACATCATTTATTCATGGTGACAGCAGATACTTTGCCTCATCCCCGGCAATTAGTGAATCAATAAAAATGCATTGACTTTGATACTATCAGTTCTGAGAGGAGAAAAAAATAGTGTTGTTCATCAACATGCCAGGATCCCAGACGCAGACAATCACTCATGGATCGGCAGTGTTTTGTCAGCTCAGCATCAGCAGTCACTGAGCTGTCAACAATAAGGCGCATTTCCTCACAACACTGCTCTTAAAATGACTGCCAGGTATCGCCAGGTCAGGAATCGTCACCTACAAAATGGGCGTCTGTTCCATATAATATCCCGAATTTAGGTTGACAAAGGGGCGTAAGCTATAAATTTTAATTTTTGAAAAGAGGCGATTTAGGGTTCTTTCCTTCAGCAGGTTTTGTTTGCTTTATGAATTTGTTTCTATTGTGAAGGAGATGACTAAGCTGAAGCCATCTGAGTGAGATTATCACAGACACAGACAGGTCAGTAAAGGGCTTGCTCTGGCTAATACGTCTTTTGTCAAGGTTTATAAGGCTGACATATCTACAGTACATGGTGATATCACTGTCAGTTTTATAATTAATTCAGTAAATCTGCATGATCCAGTACATACACCTCAGAGCGCTGACCTGAAATGACATTAGATTCAGTCGAAAAAACCTGTGAATTTCACTTCACTGTCAAATAGTAGATGAGGCTTTTTTTTCTATTTTCCATAATTTTCCATGTTAATGTTTGTTTGCAAATAGCAAAATATGAAGAAGTCACCAGATTTGACAACACAATGCTGCTTTCTCTCCAGTGCTGTCTGTTTCATTATTTTCTCTCTATTTATCCTTTTAAGCCGAGTGAAATAACTGCAACTGGATGTGAAAACATTGTCCAAGAGAGGCAACAAATTTGTCCCTTAAATTAAATGCTTTTTGTACAAAGCAAAAGAGCAGCACTGGGATTTTTTTTTTTTTTTTTCAAATTAAAGAAGAAAAATGATCAGCGGGAAGTGAGATTATTTTGTTCATTCAACCTATTAAACAGCACAAATGTAGCCACTGACTTGAGGTAACTCCCTAGCACAATTCACAGGCCCAACACGAATATATGTAATCCAGGACTACATAAACTGTGGTAATTATGTATGCTTGCATGCTTTTGCATTATGGATTTTATTATCATTTTGTACAAACTGCATATCATTGGAGACTTTAAGGGAACCTGCATATTGTTTATTTTTAACTGATTATAATTGAAATCTTCAGCCTGTTTTATTGCTGCGTTTATAAACATTATCATCATCTTATATTTAGCTATGTTAATCCATGTATTAAAAGACCTGTCAGTCACTCAGCGTGGGAATAATAGCAGGTTCAGATCTTCTGCTTTGGTGTTTTGGTGGTGGGGGCGACCCTTTTATTTACTGCTGGATTATGGGTTGTGCTCTTCGCCCACCTCTATAATAATTACTCAGTGTTTGTTTGTTGAAATGATATAATCAGTGTGTTACTGCTGTTTTGTCATGAATGTCAAGACACATTCAGGAGTTCACAGAGTCTCCAGACCATCTGAGCCCTGCCTCGTGCCATTATATAGGTGAAATTACAGGTCATTACTTTCAGGTCAAAGTCCCTGAACACAGAAAGGTGACCTTTGGCTGGGCGTGGGCGCACGTGTTGATGCAGCTGGCTGTTCTGGGAATATTCTATTGTTTATGGATCACATCAACATCTCCAGCCCTTTTTATGTCTCGGCTACAGTGTCGATGGGTATGAAAAATAGGTAATGATCAAAAACATGGTAATGTGCGATGAAATACACACTAAAAGGCACCCTGCGGACAGACTAAATTGCCGGGTTGGGTGTACACACACACAAAAAAAAAAGGACTCACAGAGAGACGGAGACAGAGAGACAGTGAGGAGAAAGAGAGAGGGAGCTCACTTAGCTTTACAGTGTGTGCGTGTGTGTGTGTCTCTGTGCATGAGCCTGCAGACACCTGCTCCATTCTGCAGTGATGGCTCCCAGCGGGACACAGGCTCAGCTGCTGATCACTAGGCCCTCCCTGCAGCACTGGTGGCCAACACACACACACACACACACACACACACACACACACACACCCACACACCCACACACCCACACACAGCCCTTCCAACAAATCTGAACCCTTCAGGCCCCCCTCGCAGTGTCTCTCAGCCTCTCTGTGCTCCCCATAACTGACACACCACATGTGCTCATATCAAACATGACATGATGTCCACACACACAAAGCTGCACAGTCTGTGTTCATATGATGTTGCATGTAAATTCTATGACACGGTGCAGTCATAACCGGCTCCAGTTTGATATATGCTTTAGGGATGGTATGGTTGAATAGCATGTCTTTTTTCTTCTACCCTATAGCGCAAAACTTTACTGAACAGAACCCTACATTAAACCTCCATATTACATGACGCTGTAATTTCAGTTAAAAAGGAAAAGAATAAACACTTAACACTTCACATAAACACTTTCGTATTGCTAAGATTCGCTTTTTGGCAGATCATTTAATGGGTAACGTTCGTAAAATATAACACAACCACATTTTTTTTGTCCGTCCTGTATTAATCAGCCACCATTGTACTTGTGGCATGACTCTTATTGTCAGTGCTGTATTTTGCACATATCTCCATCTCTGTTTCTTTCTCGACGAGTATCTTTTTCCTTTGTGGCGTCGTTCAGTCTGCTGCACCTGTTTGTGCCTCGCTGACAACAGGGTTGTGGAGCATAAATGAACTAATTTCCTGGATATAGAGAACACTGCAATCAAGGAAAGCGGAAATGCAGCGAGCGGCAGATGGAAGAAGCTAATCATTGTTATGAAATAGAGATGACCTCTAACTATCTCCTAGCTGCTAATATACCGTAGCTACACACGTTTGCCAGCCACTGTGCCATGTACCCCTTCTCACCTTCTTCCTTCTTTTGCCTGTTTGTTGTTGTGGTGATGATGAACCTCTCAGGCAGGTTCTGAAATGCAACCCTCTTTTTTTAAATGTTGAAACAGAAAAGATTGGAGTTGTCAAACAAAGCCTAGTGTCACATAGAGAACGGCAGCTGCCTGCAGTGGGTAATCAGTGAAGCTTTCTACAAATTAACAACATTCAGCTCTGAAGCACGGCGCACTGCAGGTTTTTAGATGTGGGCTTTTGAAAATTAGATCTCAGAGACTGAAATACGGAATAACAACAATTTACAGTTCAGTTTTTCCTCACGTTCTTTTAATTTTATCAGCTCCGTCTAAAGTGACTTGGCTGAGATTTTCACCCTAATGCCATAAAACTGATACTGCAGACGCTCATTTTGAACACGGGGATATCAGTTTAAATTTCATTAATTGCATACTGAATCTCCTCTCTGTGTGCCTGATGGGTTCAGAAGTAAATTCTTTGAATGCTCTTTTAAATGTACCATCCTACAGCTTGAAACACAACTGAGAACATGTGCAAATACAAACAGACACAGAGACAAGACGTGTAGCACAAACACACACACACACACACACACAAATAATCTAAACGACCTGAACACACAGTGTTGCCAGGGGAAGTAACGGTAAACTTTGCTGCAGTCGAATAGTGTGTTGGAGGACAAAAACTGTTGTTGTTTATTCATTTACCAAAGCACTCTTTTAATGCAGTGGTGCATTTAATGGAAATGCAGAGTAGAAGCTTATTTTTGAACGGTAATATTAGACAAAAGTTTCAGTGATTAAAAGATAAAATAATGTTTTATGAAACAATTAATTTCCCCCATATTCAATAAACTCTACAGTGTTTCACTACCGCTACAGAATTGTATTTCCTTTTGATAGTACCGACGTAAAAAATGTGATGCTGCTTTTGAGGCTTTACACACCAAAGCCACCGTAATCTTCCAGCACATTTATCTAATGTATGCAAATGATCTTGCTGTGCTTAATGAAGGCACCATTAATCACTATAACGATGGCTTTTTTAACCAGGGAAATCATGCGTGCACACACGCACACACACACACACACACACACACACACACAGGCACTCTTTCAAATGCATACACAAGCACATGCGCTAACTTGCCCACACACACGCACACATACACACAGAGGAACACGCCTCATCACCAGCAACACATTGATGGCAAATGTGCGAAATCACAAAAACAAACCATTACCAAACCATTTTACCAGAAATTTAACTATGTATGATGAGGACCTCATAGTGAATTCATTTGAATTCATTTAATCTGTACTAGTCTGTATCTTCCTTACTACCCTGTGTTAAATTTAACGTAATGTGCAACTAGTCATCTCATCATCATGTTCCACCCTGGAATTGACTGGTTAAGTAATCACCTCAAATTCCATCTAATAAGATGTCGATAAGATGCATCAAAATACGTTAGCATGTCAATCATATTTATATAATAAATTCAGCTAATTAGTTCCACTGGTTTCAACAAATAATTTATGGTCCAGCAGCTTTATGCAAACAGCAGATAACACTGTTGTGAGTCAAAAAAGGGGCAGTGGGAAAAACAGTAATTTTGTGTGCTGTATAATAACAACAAAACACTGGCAGACGTCTTTGAACTCATGTAAGAATTCAAAGGAAAAAACTGAAAAACATTTTTGAAGCCCAACTCCTCACGGACGTATTTCAACGCTTATCCTCGCCGTGCATTTGCATACAGTTGACGGAAACCCCTGGGTACAGTCAGCAGCATGACAGTGGGTTATGAAGGCTTCCGGGAGGCTCTGGGGTGTGGATCTGAGCCAGTTTAAAGGGGAGCCGAACCAATGAAGAGCCCACAGCGGATTAGACACCCACAGCTTCATGTCGCTTTAATGCGGCGAGTCAGGGATTTTCTTACAACGCTTTTGCCTAAATGCTCAGGGTTTTCTCATGCCCCTTTTTCTCTCTCATTCCCTTCCCCTTGAAGTAATCTTTTCTATGTAAATGGCAAAGTAGTGTTGATTCCAGTGCAAAATATCCCATCTATCTACAGTGTACAGTTCCTCCATCTTTTGCTAATGTGACCTGTCAGATGGTGATTGGAATTGAATTGAATTGATAGTTACGATCAAATGTCATTTGAAATCTATCACCTTACACAGCTCTACATCTCCTAAGGGTGTCAAAAAAAAAATCTTTCCTCATATAAAGTTTCAACATATTAGAACTGAGGGTGTGCTGCTAATGTCTGTTTGCTGATTTACTATGAAAGTTAATTGATTATCAAAAGGCAAATACAAACATTAAATGCAAATCTCACAGAGGCAAACAAAATTCACAAAATACAACAAACATAAAATATATTACCCTCACAAACATACACTCACACACACACACAAACACCTCAAATTCCCTTGATAACAGGCTGACTGGCAGAGGCTAAAGACGGAGTAGGCGTCCGTAATTGAACAAACATAACAATGTAAATATTTACTAATACTATCCATTGGGGATACAGGCAGAATCCCACAATTGATTTGCTCTCTTTCTGCTCTTTTCCTCACACACACACACACACACACACACACACACACACACACACACACACACATATAGAGATTCACACTTGTACTAACGACCACTCTCCTCTTCTTTCCCTTTATTCTTTCCTTAATATTACGTTTGCCTGAGTTCAGTAAAGAGATGGAGATATATTGGTCTGTCTATCCTCTTACCAGGGGTGACCTGTAGCCCATCTGGGCTGGCGATGACAGGAGATCCCTGGGAAATAGCGGCGAGTGCGTCTCGGGGACGGAGCCCACGCCACTGGCTGCTAGTCCCGAGAGCTGCCCGTACCTCGCCATCATCTTGAGATGCTGCTCACAGAACACACACACTCATACACAGACACAGGAGGAGAGGGGAGGAGAGAGAGAGGGAGAGAGAGAGAGAGAGAGAGAGAGAGAGAGAGAGAGAGAGAAAGAGGGAGGAAGGAGAGAGAGAGAGGAAAAAAAAGAGAAAGGGAAGGGGTGTGAGAGAAGGGAAGGAGATAACAGCAGGTAGGAAGGAAGGTAAGAATGGTAAAGGACAGAAGAGGGAGTGGGGGGGGGACATGAAGAAAGAGGAGGTAGAGGGGGATTACAGAACACTTTGCTCTCACACAAATGCATGTGTGAACATACACACATACACATACACTCACACTTACAAACATACTGTACGTGCACATGAAGGCACACACTACTATTTTAGCCCCAGGTGGGCAATTTCACAAGCAAGCCTATGTTTGATGGGTTTGATAGCTACCTTGGTTTGGTTACAGTAGGGGGATATAAAGTCGAGACACTAGCTCTCCATTTATTATTACAAGCCAGGATGAGCGTGAGAAGCGTAGCAGTCCCCTTTTGCTTCGTACCGACCATCGTGCCGGGGAAATATAATAAACAGCAGCTGTTATCAATCATGCCCTTTGCCTTCTGGCTATAAGCATACAGAAGTGTACAGACACGCACACGCACTTACATAGGATAACACACATGACAGAATGGTTGGCAGCAGACATACACAGGTGAGGTGTGGAGAAAGAAGCAAATCCAAAATCTCTTTACCTCATTGCTCAACAAAGCGGCGTTGAGTGTTCGGCTTATTTCGAACATGTTCAGAGTCGGTGCTTTTTTCGTTCTGTCCTTTTATTTTCAGATTCTCTTCAGTTCTTTGCTCCCCTTTTTCTTGTCTACGGTTGGGAGTCAGTCCCGGGAACACAAAAAAGAAAGAAAGAAAAAATGAAATCAATTGAAAAAAAGAGGGGGATAAAAAATCCTCTTTAATTTTCTGATTTTGGAGTTATGATTTTTCAGTCCTCTATATTTTTCTCTCTCTCCCCTGTCTGTTGATGCACCTCTGCTGGCTGTGGCTGTAGTGGTGGCGTTTGTGCCCAGGGTCTCCGCACACGTCTAAGGAGTCAATATGCTGTATTTTTTTTTCTCTTTTTTAAATCTCCCAAGAGTCAGCACATTAAAACAGGCAGTCAGGCAGTCGGTGGGTTGGTGGGTCGAGCTGGCGGGCTGGCTGGCTCCCTTATCTGTCCCCCACACACTGGCTCACACAATACGCTCCGATCCTCACACTGCTCGCTAGCAGATTAGCCTGTCCCAAAACATAGCACTTAGTTTAAACTCCCCTCCCTTTTGCTCTCTCTCTCTCTCTCTCTCTCTCTGTGTATCACTCCCTCTGGCTCTCTCCTTTGCTCTCCCTCCCTCCCTCTCTCGCTCTATCTCTCTCTGCATCACTCTCTCTCTCTCTCCCCCCATTGCTCACGCATTGATGCAGCTACAGTTCACCGTGCTACCACAAGGTGGGAAGACTGTTCTAGCAACAGCGACACCATCGCCGCCACATCCCTTCCTCTCCGTGCCACTCCTATCTTTCAGATTTGCCTCTCTTCTCCTCTTTTCATGTGTAGCTATAACACACAAGTATAAATGGTGAAGGAGTGTTTGCATTTACAGTAGCTCTCACTCCCTGACCAGATCAAACATACAGCCTGGGATAAATGAATTGGTGAGGTGTGTGAGGACTAATATTGTTTGGTTCTGTTATCTAATTATGTCTTTTACAAAAACAGGATGTGGATTCAAATGTGGAAAAGGGCTCTCAAAGACTAGGGAAAGGAAAGCTTTCAGCACTTCCTTTGAGGTGTTTTTGTGAAAGACACAAGTAAAGTAATGGAATGTAATAAAACCAGTACACTATCGAGACACCTTAAAGAGAGTGGAAATGAAGGGTACCTCTCAGTAATAACTACCAGAGGAAAAACGTGAGGGTTGGGCTGATGTGAGCATCAAGGTCAGGTGGTTGTCCTTTTCCTCAGCAGGGTGTGGCACAGCGATGACGAAGCAGCCAGTCACAGACACGGCAGGAGATCCCAACTAAGGAACAAACAACCATGCAAAAAAAAAAGGAAAAAGGGAAATGTGAGCCAAGAATATGATTCACTACAAGAATATGATTCAGTCGATAACACCTGAGACATTTCAGAGTAATGACTCATAGTGTACTGTATCTGCATCCAGTGAAATGTAGGAAAAAAATCCAAATGTTTATGAAATTAGGGCTGTGTTTAAGGAAAATAAAAGCAGACAAAATATTTTATGAAAGTAATGCTGTTGGAGTGGTTGGCAATTGTCATCATCTTCACTAATGCTAATCTTAGCGGTGTCTTTCTTGCAGCTTCATCAGCAAGGCAAAGGACTTATTCCCAGTGCTTTGAATGTGCTTTTTGCTGTCTTGGACCAGAGTGGGGAGAGTGGCCAGTTAATAGCAGCCTATTGACACCGGACCATCTGTTTAGGTGGACACTGTCCAGCACAGTGATGAGAGGGAGGGAGAGAGAGTGAGAGGGACAGAGAGAAGAGTGGGTGATGACAAATCAGTGAGAGAGAGGAGTACCGGTAAAGGTACAACGCAGAGGAAGTGTTCGGAAACAATTTGTTTTAACAGATGTTTATGTCGGACAGGGAGGGAAAAATATGTAGAGACAGCAAGGATGTGGCATGTAATATTGTTTACATGTTTTAAATGAGCACATTTTTTCTTTTTACATTTTCATCACTAACAGGATGTGTGAAGGTATCATCAACAACATCACTGTGTTATGGCAATGTTGTACTGTCTTGGCTTCAATTCAATTTATTTTTTTTCTCCCTCAGAAAAGGACTGCTAGCCACATCCCTGTTCTGTAAAGCCCACAGTCTCTGGGGATGGCTGGTCCGGCAGAGCCCTGGGGGGAGCTGTCAGTTGAATCATCCAGAGTGAGGGCTGATTCCTCAGTCAGCTGCCTCTCAAGCCTTCCTCTCTGACCCAGCCTCTCTCCCCTGAGCCCCCTGATTGCTGTCACCATAGTGATTCTCTGTGTACTGCCGGCTGGTCTCTGCACCCCCCCCCCCCCGCCCCCCCCCCCCCCCCCCCCCCCCACCCACCACCACCACCACCCAACCTGCCTCTCACAACCACCCATTTCCAACTCACTGCCACTAGCGCCCTGTGTTTTGATTTTTGCATGACTTCCTTCTTCACTGATGATGGATGTTATGAGTGGAAGTACTTAGCTGACCAGAGTAAAAAGGGTTCCCCTGTACTTGCTGGAGTACAGATACAAAAACATAGATTGGCACCCACACGCGTCACACACACATCGAGCTTCAGGCTGGAAATATAAACAAGAAATTCATTGTGTCAGTTTTTTTTTCTTACAGTGGTGGTACTGAGCTACAAGCACTGACTTATTTGATCATTTTATAGGCTAGAAGAAAGACTATCTTTCTGAGAGAATGAAAAGCAGGGCTTGGAAATATCTTTGCTGTGCCAAAGCTATTGTTTCCCCCAAGGGGCTTCTGATATGTTCTGCACAGGATTGTGATGCCGTGGTGTATCCTCCAGTCACTGGCAACCCACACTTAAAATAGCCACAATTTCTTAAAGTTACTGTAGATTCTGTATTTCACCATGACAGGCATGTCTACATGTGAACCACATTCATATCTGCAGAAATCATTAGAGGTCAAAAATGTTTTGATAAGCATGTAAAAATACACTCTCCTGAGAGATAATTAAAATTTGAGAGGCCATAGTGTGGATTGTACTTCTCTTTCATGTTATTCTGTTTTCCAGTGATGGATGTGTTCATTAAATCATTGCTGCACTTTGCAAACACCATGACAAGAAACATACTGCATGCATGCAGTGTTACTTGGGCAGAGAGAAGAGGGGTTACTGTTGAAAGTGTTGTTATTTTTTCATCCCTCTTCAAACATATTTTAAGGAGGACACAACATTATAGAATATGAAGCTTTGAAAGCAAAGGAAAACCATCAAGAAATCACTAACTGCAACTCAACACTTTGCTGTAACATCATCAACTATTCTAGTTCCAACATGGGACACCATGTGTTATCACATCACAGCCATATCACATAATTGTGAGTAATTATTAGATTTAACTACCAAATGTGAGTATTGTCCATTACGTCATGTTACATACAGTATCTAAAGTGCTCCAAATCTGGCAGAGACAAGCCAGAATCTTGCGGTAAATTCAACTACTTTTCTGCAGTCTTTGTATTTGATAAGCGCTGAGAAACAAGGGAAACATGTAGCGTATCTAATTCATTTTTCTCATGCTCCATAATTCAATTTCAATCTCCTCCTTGAAAATGAATGATTGTACCACCATAGACCTCTTTAGTTGGCATAGTGTTAAAGGAATGACATAGCATGGAGGACAGCTATTCAATTTTCAATTTTAACGAAATATTACACAGCAGCTCTGTATTCTCTTCCTGTCATCTGAGAAATAATCAGTCCGACCTATCTACTCAGCAGCCTGTTGATGCTTGCCATCAAATACAGATCACACACAGAGAGAAAAACCATTGCCCTCTCCCTGGTCTCATTCATTTGGTCCTGTTACACACAGCTTATAACCTGAAAATTAGCAGCAGTCTGTATGCCTCTTGCTCCAGGAGTTGTGCGGCTGCTCATTTGATGTACTTAATCAGGTGCAGCCTTTGTAATGGGAAAGGAATAGGGCCAGGCTTGATTGGCCTTGATGACATCTATGCTCCAATTGTCTAGAAAACCTCCAGCTTTAATCGATCTGCAGGATAATTCACAGTCTCTGGCTGCTGTCTGCAATGATTGGCCTTTTTTCTCTGAACCATTAAAAATGCAGGTATGGCTGCAATAAAACTGAGGTGTGTACAATTAACTGATTACAGTTTAAAGGCAGTGCATTGGTTATTTCTAGTTTACTGGTGCCCACAGAATGTAAATGTCAAATGTATACTATACTGCACACTAGTATGAGGTTTTTCCTTCATTATAGTGACAATATTATCACCACTGAATGTTTTTGAAAATGGGGTTTCAGATGAAGAGAAAAGCTTTATGTATTTAGGACACAAATTTTTGTAAGCCACACTGACCAGTGACTTATCAGGGTCAGAAAATTTTTGCGTTTCATTTCTGTGCATTTGCTAGTTGGATCATATATAAATAGTATTTGTTAGCTGTATTTATTAGTTTGTGTACATTGCTGGAAGTGCAGAAATCAATCACACACAACACATCAATCTGTTGTTATTCTGCTATTTAGTGCATATAATTCTGCACGGAAACTGAAAACTGCCTCATCTTACCTACCGCATATGGACTTCATATGTAGACTTGTGTCTTGTATGTCTGCAGCGATGCACTGATGGGGATGACAGCGCCTCTCCCTCTTCCTCCTGCTCCGTTGCCGGGGCAACACACAGAGAGCGTCGGCTGCTCTGTGACAGAATGGAGAGGAAGATGGAGGAAAACACTGTAAGAGACGTCGAGACTGGTGTGTAAAAACGAGCCTTACCTAGCTTCCTCTTCATTGTTATACAAGCAAAAGGAAGCGCACGATACCCTGTTACCTGACAAATAATATGTGCATGTTTCAGGCTTGCTGCGTGTTCGTATTAACGTAACGTGAAGTGTGCTAACCTTCTAGCTAGCAGGTACAGGGATGTAAACAACAGTCATGTCATCAGCTTGTTATGAGCTAGCTTTGCAGCGACACACGTTAGCCAACCATATAACTAACTGTACGCGGACAGTGAACCTCACGGAAGGACTTTAGGTAGCTGCTGGCATGTTAACGTGAACCACTTCACCATCAGGGCGAGCAATAGTAAGTGCAGGTGTAGTGGCTATGTGTATCTGCTAGCTAGCTCTGTTACCTGGATTAGTCAGGAATAGCTTCTCCAGTGAAATGCTATGTAGCTAATTGGCTAGCTCTCGGCACCTGAAGTTGTTATTGCTTTCCTTAAATTGGTCTTTGTCTGTTGTCCTCCGAAATTAAAGCCATAATCCGTGAACAAATGCCAACAAATTTTAAGCACCACGGCAAAAAACACAGCGATTTGCACCTAAAATTAACTGACAGGTCTTTAAATACAAGGACTAAATGAATACTATCAAAAGTTTGTGATGTTTTCTGTTGTGACACAAAATGTGGTTCTAAACAGTAAAACAACCTATATTTCAAATGCTGATTACACGAAGCGTGTGTTTTCACTTCAGTATAGACTGTAATCCAAACTCTATTAACTCTGCAAACGCTGTTTGCTGTGGTTATGCCTCAATAATGTCTAAATACTACAGTAGTAATTTGGTGTTTAAGATCCAAGTGTCAAGCTGCACACTCAGCAGTGAAGCATTTTCAGGGATTTGTTAACTTGAAATAACAAACAATGACACAACTACATAAAGATTCAAACTTAATTCAAAAATTCATAACAACACAGACCAATAACAATTACACTATCATTTCATGAATGCAGGTGAAGGCTATTTGTGTAACATTTAAACTGTTCAAATTAAGATAAATCGCTTTGAACCTCACAAACAAAGCCACACATTGAAGTAGTATTATGTAACTTAGATATCCATATGCTTAGGTGCAAATGTAATTTGTGCTGCAAAAAAATAAATAAAATAAATACATTTATTTGTGATACTTCATTTGCACTACAGGGTTTCGTTTACACTGTATCTAAGGATACAGTGTATCAATAATTGAAATAATTTGTATCTATGAAGTTAATACATTTTTACCCATAATTTTTGCTGTCATGCATGGCAGCATTTGTTTTTACTTTCAGATCAATTATCTAGGACTGTTATTCTGTAGAGACCCATTGATGCATTATGTGCAAGCTAAGGCCTACATCATCTAAAATGAAGTTAGAAAAAACACATTTTTAAACAGCACCTCTGAATAAAGTGAGACTTAACTTTTTTTCTGCATATTGCATTTGCTCTTCAGGCAGTGAAGCTGGAGGAGAGGATGCCTTGGTAGGGAATGTGAACAAACTGACGGTGAGCCCACCAGGACACTCAGGAGCTCTGCGAAAAGGACATCTGGTTTTTGATGCTTGCTTTGAGAGTGGTGAGTAGTAAAATGGAAAAACACAGTCTCTGTTAAAAAAAAACCCCACAAAAACAAACAAAAAGTTAGTGGTAAACCATGGCACCTATGTTTTTTATGTTGCTCTTTTCATTTTAGAAATGTCCTTATTTTGTGTTGAGTGGTCAGTGTTGTGGTCAGTGGTGAATGCAAATAATTACAGGCTCCAGTATAGGATTTTGTACCAGCCTTCCCTCAACCTAAGTGGAAATGTCCCTAAGCATGTTTGAAAACCTGTAAAATCAATGAAATTGACAATATGTCCTCCGAAACAGTTATTCAGTTATTTTGATAAAGCTTTTAATGGCCAACAGCCTTATAATCAGTTTTTTGTATATAGCATTTTTAGTGTAACTGTTCCTTCAGTCAAACACAGTTATTTACACTCATTACCCTTGATCTTGATTACTATATAGTTTTGTAGTGTCTGTTTTCTCTCTGTTTTTCATCTAATATTACAAGAACTCACAACTATAATATATCCCATCCTATTAGCAACTGGTACAGAAATTCTGACACATAGTACAGTTTCATCAAAACTGGATTATATTAATGCCACCTTTTGCGGCCTAAACTTTCCATCAAACACCTCCAGCTTGTTCAAAATACTGCAGCTAAAATTCTCATTACAGGTAGATCAAATAAATTTGACTGCGGTATATAAATTGGTTGCCTATTCAAACTAGAGCTGACATTAAGGTCCTTTTGAATTTTAAGTCTTTGCATGGATTAGCACCATCTTATTTATATAACCTTATCAGGCTATATGTTCCAGCCCACAGTCTCTGTTCATTAAATTTGACGTATTTATATAGTCTGAGAAAAAAAAAAATCAGTTGGATCTGTATCTTTCATATTCTCTCCAACTTTCACTAGCCATCAGAACCACCAAATTTATAAAAATCTTCTTCGTAAGCAGCATCTAATACAACTACCTGGTGGTAGTACTACTACTACTTTTACTGCTACTACTACTACTACTACTACTACTACTAATAATAATAATAAGATTAATAATAATTATTATTATTATTATTAATTATGATTCATATCACCTTTAATAGAAGACATTCAGATCAAAGTGTTTTATATTAAAAGAATACAACAATTATGCGTGAACAGTTGAAGCAGGTTTACAGAATCTTCAGCAAGGCTTATTAGACTATATGACTTTTCCAGGGTTTAGATAAATCAGAGGACAGCCTCAGCATATATCAGTTTCTGTTTTTGGTATTGCAACCTGTGAGTCTGTGGATCTGAGAGCTCTGTCAGGGACATGACATATATTGGCAAGAGTATTTTCTGGGACAAGTTCATATAAAGATTTATAGACAAGTGCTTGGATCTTAAAATCTTTATTAGGAATAACTAGAAGTCCGTTCAGGAACTTTAGAGCAGGTGTTGTTTGAGCTGTTTACTTGCAGTGTGTTTCTACCTATATTCCCAGTGTACTATGGCATAATCCGATTTTATAAACAAATAATTATTCTTTTGAGACATTCTTTTGGTATTATTATACTGCTATGTGCTGTTCACATACTTTCAGCACTGTTCATACTGTATATGCATATGTACATACATGCATACGCATGTGTCTGTATCTTGGCATGTACAGGGTATAGTGGTGGTATTATTTTACTTATTGTTTATATATGAATATATACAGATATTACAGTATATTGTACACTCTATTACACATTTAATATAGGCATTGACTTTTTATTGTTATTATATGGCTGTTTTTATTGTTTAGCTGTATATTTTGTTTTTGCAGTATGCAGAATTTTTTTTACACAAAAATGATTTACATTATCAC
Source organism: Seriola dumerili (assembly GCF_002260705.1). Taxonomy (NCBI): domain Eukaryota; kingdom Metazoa; phylum Chordata; class Actinopteri; order Carangiformes; family Carangidae; genus Seriola; species Seriola dumerili. The sequence goes on along the minus strand of NW_019174257.1, from coordinate 287,445 downwards.
TTTAGGGATTACTGTCCCTAACTAGATCCATGATGGTTGTTTGGTGGTCTGTGAAGAAGAGGCTGGCTAACAAGAGAAATATTATTAAGTATATTTGAAAGGTTGATCAACCTGCTACCTTGTCCATCTCTTTTGTTGGAGCTTGGCATATAAAAGGATTAAGTTAATATGCTCCAGAGTCCTCTGTTAATGCTTTTTGTTTGCCTTTTTGTGACACCTGAATGATGAGACAATGAAAATAAAGTACTTTCTCACCATGGACAAGGTCAGTTGGTTAGACCCTTACAGGCACACACTCAAGCACACAAGTAGGGAGAGTAAATCAGTGAATCAGCGGGTCTCTCTGAGACTGAATCTCTGTGTGGAGATTAGGTTCAGATGGCACTCAGATTTCATATTTCCACAGACAAGCCCATTTTGGTTTCTGCAGACTGAGATGAGCTTTAACTTCACCCTGTTTACTTTCTGATGTCTGGCCTTGATGTCATTGCCAATGTTGTTCTACCAAGTTTATTTTTACTATTATGTTACACTTCATTTTGCAGAGTTAGACGTCATCTAATCACATGTGAACCAGTTTTCATAGATGTTGCATAGCCTACACCTATTAGTAATTAATTCACAAAAGGAAATATCAGGATATAAAGGGGTAAATAAAACAATAGGGATTTAATCAACAGTTTTGTACTCAGTAGACAAGAGACATATGAAGGTGAGTGCATAAATATAGTACCGCCACATAAAGATCTAAACATGTTACTTTAGGAGGATTGTGCTGACATCAGTGTGGTGATGGCCTTTTTTTTTTTTTTTTTTTATAAATTTACCTTTTTCCCAGATGACATGGCCAGAGGAGCTCAGACATTGATTAATGGGTGCTGAGCTCCCACACCGAGATCAGCTAACATACCAGTGTCTCTGGCTTCAGATGCATCTCCTGAATGATTTATGGAATTGATATTAATCTTTTTCCAGTAACTGCATTACTAAAGTTAGAATGGGGGATAAATTGATGTTTGCCAGCTAATGTCAAATTAATGCCCTGTTGCTGTTTCATTTAAGCATCACTGATTTTGTTGGCCTTACTTAAGAGTGAGCCGTGATATCAGTTTATAATAGTTCTTTCACTGTATAATCTACATGTATGTTGGGTTAACTTGTACCAAGCAGTTACTATCCTCTGATAGTTTTGTAATTATTCCAAAGCTGGTTATTTAATTAACTTTTTTCTTAAAGTGATACTCCGCCCAAATTCTTTATTTTTTGTGTGTAGAAACATGCACACACTCTGTGTTCTTAAAAGTGGCAATAGAAAGTTTTCTTGTTTTCTTCTTGTGGCCATTGCATATTTTTACAGCCATTAAAAAAGCATGAAAAAGTGTGTTCATACGACTCCAAAAACTCAAATCAGTACGTTCAATCAAAGTCATCATAATAACTCCACTGGCTTCACGTGAATGTGTGGTAGCATATCTTTATGAGGATCTCATGAAACCTTAGGTAAAAAAATTAAAAAGGAATTATTACAAATAGAAATAGTACTTATATTTTCATTCAATTTTGAGTTCCCTTTAATACGGTCGCTGAGTTACTTTTTATTATTCAAACAAACAACACTTTTTCATCATTGTGAGGTAAATATTCTGGAATTGGTGAAACTGTTGAAATGTTGATAAAAACCTTGAATCTAAAGTATGTTGTGCCAAAGACAATAGCTACACTTAAATTGTAGAAGAGACCTGGGTCTGTTCACACATTATTCAGTCTTATTATAGGTCATGAATTTTATACTACATAAGATATCTAGGTTTACCCAACCAGTAGCCTGCCATATTGTGTCTATAGTAGATTTAGTCCCCATATACACTAGATAAGACAGTATTCATAAGAAAAATATCAGCAAAGCTTATAAAATGAGCTGTTGTTTTTCATACATTCACTCTGATATCTGTGATACCAATGACAGCAAGGAAATTGGAGACTATGTGTAAGCTACTGCCACATGTATTGCATGTTGCGCAGGCATGTATATTTCTCAAAGCTATTAAAATGGCCTTTCATGCCAGTCTATGTCTATTTTACTTCTCTTAAACCAGATTGAAGATCCAAAACACAGTATTTCAAGCAGACGTTTTCATTTGAAATTTATGCAGACGTATAACTCCTGCCTGGCTCTTTTTCCTTCCTTTGGCTGACAGCTGTCGCCATCCCATGTACATTTTCATAAAGTACAGATTTTATTTTGTTATGTTAGTATAGTACAGAATAAAATCTAACTGGTTTATTAAAATAGACACTGGTTATGTAAGCTGTTTGCCAAAGGTATAAAACCTAATTTACATTTAGATGAGGCTTAATTCACTTTGTTGTCAGACCTATGCTGTTCAAGTCAGTGATGGCCTACAGATTTACATACAGTAGGTGTCTCGGCCAACAGGTCCTCTAACATGGAGTCATTCTAAACCACAGAAAGCATTTTTCAACACTATGCTTAAAGATAACATACAGTATTTTGATGACCTCGACTGTGCTGTGTTTGGTACTGTAGGAATTCAACATTATGTTTTCTTACAACATCATTGGAAACCGTACTGATTGCTTTAGTTGACTATGTAAAGAGCAGTATGCACATTTTTTTTTACTTATTGAGATCATCTTTTCATGCTACTTAGGACAATGAAAAATCACAGTAGAGAATACAAGATTTTGTTAATGTGTAAACATTCAGTCTTGGCCTATTGTTGTGTATTGTGTGAAGAGGCAGAGATTCATGAAAGTGATAAGAGAAGTCTAATTGTTTTTTAGAGAGAAATCCAAATGACATTCTTATCTTGTCTTGTCACATTTGTTTCGTCACACACCCCAACTGTTGACATTTTCAGCTAAGTCCCAAATTCTTTTGTGAATGCATCCTCACAATGTCGCAGACTAAAGTACCATCTGTCTCTACAAAAGGATGACACTGACAGTGCGTACATATTGTTTTACTGCACCTCTGGACCGTGCACCAGATGTAATTAAGCACTCATTGATTACTCAGACTGCTGTCTGCTGACAATGACTTGCATGGTCAAAGAAATTCCCCAGGGGTGACAAGTGTTTAATGGGGTCCATTGATAAGCACAACTCATAGACTCATCTGGCTTTACAATCAATTCACTGAGTACAATTCAACCTATATGGCAGACTGGAGAACAGATATGCACCTATAGCTATTTCTGTCAGTTAGGACCCAAATAATCAAGACCTTTTGAGACTTTGAGTCTCAAGTATTTTTGTTTATTTGAGTTATTAACCTTACTTGTCTTTTTTCTTAAACTGAGAAAATCAGGTAGCCTATTAAATAAGCACAGAGAAACATTCAATTTGAAATAAAATAATGGATACTAGATTGAAGTGCCAAGTTCCAGCTTTAATTTGAGTAGGTTTACATCTATATAGAAGGAACTGTTTTGGAGATATAGCCCAAATTGCAAGTGTTCACAGATAATTTAACACTTGGCTACTAAATGTTTCTTGGGCAGCTGTCTTGTTTCAACATTGGTTCATTTACAAAGAGATCACGCATGTCTCAGAGCTGATGGAGAGTGGAGTGTTTTGACATTCAGATTGAGGGTAAATTGTCTGTCAGTGTAAGGAGTAAAGAGGTGAACTTGCAAGTGAAGAAGATAATAACGATGCTCAAAAAAAGCAAAACTTTATCAGAGAAATCTAGAGATATCAAAGGTAGTTGATTTGCCAAAACTGACAGTAGGGTACATTTGGAAAAGCAGGTATGCACAGGAAAACTAGAAAATGGCAAATGACCTGGGAGACCTAGGAGCACAAGTCTTGTGGATGATTGGAAAACCATGTGCATGAAGAAAATGATTGGAAAGCAAGTCAAGAATGTTCTCCATGATGTAGGTGTACGTGTTTCCTTATTGACACTCAAGAGAAGACTTCATAACCTTAACCGTAGAGGAGCAGTTCACAAAAACACACTAAAAGAAACAGGTGGAGTTCAGTATCAAAGTTCTATGGACTGATGAAACAAAAATTGATCAAAATGAAGGAAAGAGGAAAGTGTGGGGAAAAACGGAACAGCTGATGACACAAAGCCACCACCGCATCTGTCAAACATAGTGGTTGTTCTGTGTTGGACAAGTATGGCTGCTAATGGAACTGACACACTGGCATTTAATGATGATTTCACTGCTGACAGAAGCAACAGGATGAATGCAGAGGTATACAGGAGCATTCTGTGCTCAGATTCAGTGAAATGAATCAAAACTCATTGGACAACGTTTAATCATTCAGCAGGACAACAATCCTAAGCATATAGCTAAAACAACCAAAGAGCTTTTCAGGGTGAAGAGCTGGAATACCCTTGACTGGTCTAGTCAGTCACCTGTCAGGGGCTGGTTTCAAAAATATAGACTTTGACTATGGCTTAAATTAAACAGATGAAAATAAAACAAAATAAATTCATCCATTGCACAAAGCAGTTTAGTTCTTGACTATCTTAAGTCGGTCTGTGGTAAATGAATTCTGGGTAAATTCTTTTTTTAAAATTAAAAAATGGCCGACCGATTCTCCGTATCCAACCGCTGACTTCCGTTTACCCTAGCAGAAAATGTTTGTCTACTGGAAGAATTCAACAATTAAAAGGACGTTTTACTTGGGAAATGCAGCAAACAGACAGTCGCCTCTGTCTTTGGGGACAAACAGTGGACGAAAGAGTGGAGTATGTGGGGTCAACAGCGATGCGGCGGCTCCCCCACCCGCACCAGCCAGCGTTGGCGCTGAGAGCAGCCCACCGGCAGCATCCCGAGAGGGACAGACAGAGGCCAGGGACAGCCAAGAGAACACAGGTAACAACAGGCCAATAATGTCTCTAGTGATTGTTTGAATGACAGCAGTCAAAGGAAAAAAGTTTTACTTTGTGACGGTGGTTTTGGTATGCTAACGGTTGAGCAGGTAGCTAGCTTCTACCGATTTAACCATAAGCCTATGTGCAAGCTAGCGGCAAGTTACATGTCAACAAACGTTACAACTTGGCCTTCAGAATAAAGTAGTGCTGTCGGTGTTTTTATTTTTCTTAGCGACCCTGTCTTTGGACGGTCAGGAGAGGAGAAGAGGCAGAATATTTCCCCTTCCTTATTTCCATAACAATGTCAGCAAACCACAAAGTATAAGCCATGTTTTCTTGTTTTTTGTTGTTGGGTGCTACTGGCCAGCACAAGTGCCCCTGATTGTTACCTTGGTAACATTAGTCTTAGACCCGAGTTAGCCTGGTGGTAAGGTGTCTAATTTTTGGCTTAAAATTAGTCAGTCTTTATTTTTGTGAAACAGTCCTACTTGCATTAGACTGATCTATGAGCCAAATTAAGACCGGTCCAACACTACAGATCAGTCTTGTGAAACTGGCCCCTGATCTCAAACTGACTGAACTGCATTCCATTTGCTGAAGATCAGGCTAAAGGCTGAGAGGCCATGAGAGCTGAGGCAGTGAAGGCCTGGGAGAGCATCACCAGGGAAGATACAAAGCATCTACTGATGTCTATAGGTCAAAGACTTCAGGCAGTCATTGACTGCAAAGGATTTCCAACAAAATATTAAGTACAATGTTTTTGTTTGACTTCATGTGTATCTGTCCAATTACTTTTGTGTAATTTCTCATGGAAAACTACTCAAATTGAAGCTGGAATTTGGCATCCATTATTTTATTTCAAATTGAATGTGCTGAAGCACAGAGTCTGAAGAACAAATGTGTTAGGGTTCAAACATTTAAATAGTTTGGATTCTATATACATTGAATGAAGGATGTGTTGATTTCACTGTATGGCAGTAGATCTGGAGGAACATTATTCACTAATTCACAGCTTATGAATATCTTATCTAACCTTCTTGTCTCAATATTAACTGGAGGACTAAATGCTCGCCACTGACCAGATGATTGTCACAGTATAGGTGAAAAATAGGGCAATACTTGCATTTATTCTTTATGACACTCTAAATTAAGGTTTCCATCTCCGATATGTACTGGATGGAATCTCTCAAGCACTTCATGGATTTGCTCTGAAGATTTAAAATCACCCCTCAGTAATGATAATTGATGAAGAAATATTTTTTCTATTGTTCAGATAAAGGAAAAAAATAAACAAGAAAAAAAGGCTGTCAGGAGATAAGTAATGAGGATAAATGTAGAAGAAAATATTTCCACTATTCTACTGCTGATGAGGGTTTTATTGTTTTTCCCCTTTTCCTTTAATTTTTTTCTTCCTTTCCTCTAACGCTGAACAGTGTATTTAATCTGTCCGGCCTTATCTTCTCCCAAAGATTGTCATGTTGCAGTTGCACAGACCCTGTAAAGAATGACTGATTAGAGTCAGAGTCAAAGCAAAATTTACAGACCAAAGACAGAAAGATAGAAACTGAGATCAAGAGAGATGGCTGAGAAGAGGAAAAGGAAGTACAGAGAAAAAGAATATTATGAACACTGGGGGGGTGGGGTGGCTGGTGGTCTGGTGATGGTGGGGGGAGAACACAGTCAGGCTTGTCAGAAGATATTTATATACTCCAGAGTGCCCCATGAATCAGGATAGTTGAGTTTCCATTGATTAAAGAAGAGGGAAACGTTTTTACAATCAAGCCAGATGCTCAGAATGAGTGGCTTGGAGAGGCCCGAGCTTGCCGCAGTATACTGCTCTCTGCCTCGCCTCACCGCCCTCTCTGATGAAACAACCCAGGAGAGGCAGCACATGGATGAAAATACATGTTTTTTCATTGTCATTTTTTCTTTTAATGAACATATTTCATTTTTTCAATTTCATGACACTCATCTCCCCACACGTGAAGATGGTACTGTGTTGTGCAGTCATGTGGCCTTTTGATGGTTCAATTTTTGACTTTTACTGTAGTCTTTGTATAGCTCACTGACCTTAGATTGCTCTAGCTCTTATGGGCTTTCCAAAAGAAGATCGTCTGAGTGGGAGGGAGCACTCCTGACATCTGATGTATTGAGAGGCACTCCCAGTCTCTCTGTCTCTCTTACATGTCCTTGGCAGCGGAGAAGCTTCACTGCTCAAATCACTAAATGGCCTCTCCAGTTTTCCCTTTTAGCAGTTTTCTCTTCTCTCTCTTTCTTTTAAGTCAGGAGCAGAGTATGGAGATAAATTTGAGTTGTCTGGGGACTGTTGGCAAGACCATTGCTTTTGATTTATGCTATTTATTGGCCATTTGTATCCATAAGAGATTACTCTTTATTATTATTGTGTTTTTATTATCACCATCTTCTATCTGTGGCTTTCTTCAGGCCTATTTTTCAGTTTTATTTTCCCTTTTCATGCCATATTATGTCATGTGAGTTGGGGTGTCATATATTGGCTTGACCCTGAGGGAAGCTTCACAGGGGTGTTGCCAGGAACAGAAGTGTCTCTATGCAATGCCTTTAAAAACCTGTTTATTGCATGATTAATTAATTAATTTTCTCAGCAACATGTTCATTATTTCTTCTCTAACTTAATTTACATGTTTGAGCAGAACAAACACTCCAAAGGTGGTCAATCTGAGAATCATAATAACTACAGGCAACAGCTATCTGCCTCTATCACATGGCTTCATGGGGGCTTGACAGGGTGTTTTGCCATGGGAGGTGAGAAGTGATATCAGCAGGATTGCATAAAATGCAGAGCAAATGAAACGGTGCGATAATCCTGTCTGACATTCGGGCCTGTTGCATGTGGTCATGTCTAATCACTGAGTGAACACATTGGCTCAGTTGCGCTGGTCGGAGATGCTTCCTCTGCCAGGAAGTAGTACAAACACCCTCAGTGTTTTGTAAGTTAATTGTTGATGGCTCTGATATGAGCTATACATAGGAGACCCAGCCAGCACCTCATCTTCTCAAAATGTCACCAAATGCTAGCAGCAGCAAGCTGTTTTGGAAATTTTGAGTAATGAAAGGATTTGATTATCAACTGTATACACGGTGTGGCTGTAAGATTTGGAAAGGTTGAGGGGATGAATGTTCAGATACTGGATAATAATATTAAAAATAGCCTATTTGTAATGTAAAAATTGGCATTGTTGTTATTTCATTGGTATTGGAGGATGTGGTGTGACACAAACAGGTTTATCTTTGTTGTTTTTTGTTTAATTTCCAGCTTTAGGCTATTTTGTCTTCTAAATGTACTTCGGAACATGACTGTTGATGGCTCTGGGCCTGCCTTTAGCATTGTGATACAAGTGTGTCATAAGTGAAAATTACTGCAGCTAGATTTCTGTGTTGCACAAGTGGTGCTTGCACACAAGACTCCAATGATTCATTCAGTAATTCATTTCCAAGCAATTCCTGACGCCATAAACACAGTTTCAGAGCAGACGTCTCATTTTTCATCCTAGGCAAGACTGTACAGTTTGGGAAAATGGCAAGGATTTGTAATGCTTTACCAGTTCATGTTTTTCAAGCTGCCTGTGTTTATTCTGCTGATTTATTTAGAAAACCTCTCTCTGAGATGAGCTACATTGATGTGCCAGGGTTTGTTTGATAACACAAATTCATGTACAGAATATGCTTATACAGTGAAGGGTGAAATACTGACAGGAGCAGAATTTTGATAGAATACATTTTGGTCTGAAGCCAGCCAACTATCTTGTAGGTCTACTGCTCAAAGTAAACAGTATTGAAATTCACTCCTCGGGGGCTAATGCTGTTATCAGGATTTTTTTTCGTGGACATTTTAAACAGCTCTTAATAGTGAGCATGTTGGAATGTGCTCTAGTTTTTAGACAGACTAAAACAGTATCTGTTTCAGTTTGTATAGGCATGCTGATGCTTATTTAGACTTATTTTAAAATATATACGGTTTTCCTGTTTTTTTTTATTATCAATTTATATTTATATTTATTTTCTTTTAAAAGCTGTTATATTGTGGTGGTTCTTATTAGAACTTTATGTAAGAAAGCATTATTGTCAAGCATTCATAGATACCTGTTGCATTTTGCAGAAGAGGAGTTATCTGGATGTGTAATGAGGCATGAGAGAGTTATAATATAGTGAAGAATATCTTGAATCGGACAAATAACAATAGCATTAGAAGTGGTTTCTGGGAAAACAACCGAAGATATAAACCGTTGCAGATAAAAACATGTGGTGGTAACACAACCACTCCACAATTCCAAGCATTACATAAACCCTGGTATAATTGATTTACTGTGGGCAGTACAATAAGTAGTAAACACACCATTAAATATTATCACCTTATAAGTTGATATGGCAAATGTGTCAGCGCAGAATTGCCTATTTACACATCCAGTAGACATGGAACAACATAAGCATTAATTCTAAGTTGTGTTTCTTGTCACATGATTACTGTCCAATATTCACTGTGCTTTTTGCTCTGCTTTGGTCTCCACCAACTCCTGAGAAAAATAGCATATTGTGGCTTTGGCTGCTAAATGCTCCACATTGTTCACCAGCTGCTCACTAACTGACTTCAGTAACTCTGCGTCATTGATTGCATAACTGTGGATGGCTGCGATTGACTCCCAATCCTCAGTTTTTAGGACACTGTCCCATTCCTTTCTTATCATGACTGTAACCACAATGTAATGGGAAGATGATATTTAGAGTCCTTTCTTTCTAAATTAAGTCATACCAGTTATCTCTGCATCATGAACTTGGCATCATCTGGAACCTCCTGCAGTGATGTAGAAACTTCACTCCAAAAAGCTCCCTGCGCTCTTCTTCTGTGATGAATTATGTCTAAATTGAATTACCAAATTATGTCTCTTAATCTCCCATATCCGATGGTATAAAAAGGGATTAGCTTGTCATAGAATGGATTTGCTTTTATGGTATATTCTAGAAAAATATATTTTTCATATTTGTACTTTGTGACTTTGTCATATATATATATATATATATATATATATATATGTTTATTGTGCCATATCTGAATTTCCCTTAAATGCATGATGGTAGGGTGCAGTGTCTGGCAATATGATTGCTGAAAAACTCCTTGATCTTCTGCCAGGCCTTTTGAATGGCATTCAGTACTGCCTTTTCCTGCTCTTTCATTTTTTTTCTTTCTGAAAAGCTGGCATTGCATTGACAGTAGCAGCACTTGGTGTAATTCCCTAGATTGAAAAGCTGTGTCACAATGAGAGATTTCCAGTGCATTGCTCCTAACTGTTGAAAAATCCACCCTGGGATTTACAGATATCCTCTCTCCTTACTTGCGCAACTCCTGGATTCACTGTTGCCACTTCACCTTTTATCCCATTAAATATGTACCAATCCGATTAGCACAGACAGTACTGGACCGGTCAACCAAATAAATACAGGACAAGCACCACTAGCAAAGTAAATTGTAAGAGAGATTCTGGGCATTAGAGATGGAAATCAAGTGTTTTAAGTCTGAGCAGTGGTCCTTCCTCAGAACAAATACAGCTGACTCCAGGTTAAGAGCCATTTACTGCCATACTGGATTAACTGGGTTGTTCCTCATTTGAGAAACTGCCGTCCAATTTGTGGTGATTTGTTTGCTCTCAACTGGCAGGACATAGGCACTGGAAAGAAAAACTGTCTTGGTTAAAAGAATACACTTTCTTTTTATCTGTTTCCCCTGTATTTTCAATGACTGGCATTTTCTGTTCTTCCTTGATTTTTTTTCTTGCTGACCTATTGGTTATTGGCCAGTGATTTCTTGCCTCCCTTGTTTCTCTTCTTTTCTTGCATCGGCTCCCTGTGTTCCTGAACTCATTACAGAGCAATCAGCCCCAGGCGTTGAAGTGTGCACCCAGAGGGAGCAATAACTGTAAATAAACACTACTGCAGGCTCTCCGATAACATGTTACCAAGATGATAACAGCCCTTCTTAGCAGGCCTGTTGACCTTCTCCTTGCCTTAGGCTTGCCAAGGACTCCTCAGCTCCCTACGCTTTTATCTCCAAACTCTCCTCCACCACTGGAGCCGCTGGAAAGATTACTACTGAGGAAGAGAGGGAAGGAAGGAGGGACTTACACCAAGAGAATATAGAAGAGGAGAAGAGAAAAGAGATGAGGGAGAGTGTTTCCAGAAGAGGACAGAAAACAAGATAGAACAACAAAGAGCTGACCTGGGCAGTTGTCCCTCTGCCAGTGCCACCACCTCCTCTGCCTGTCTTCAGTCTTTGTAGGGCTCAACATAATTATCTTGTTAAAAGATAGCATGAAATTGGAACAGACTTGTATTTACTCAGTGGCCACCAACGCACAGGACACACCAAAAGCAAAAGATAAAGAGAGAGGTGGAGTGACAGACAGATGGGTAGACAGAAAGAAAGTGACAGAGAGAGGGTGAGAACCGAGGGATCGCAGTGGCAAAACTCTGATAAAAACATCATCCAACAAGCGAACCCACCGTTTTAAGGCTTGAGAAACAGATGAAAGTGAAGATTGCAATTCCTCATGGTTCACTCCCCAATACTAATGCAGAGTGTCTGACAGTACCATGTCCAGAGCTGTGGGGCTAAAGCACTGTCTGGATGAGATTGATAATACAATTAAGCCAGTCCCAGTATGAATGCATCACTATGACCCATTACTACACCAACCGCTTCAGATGGAGCATACCAGTCTAGCTCTAGGGCCTTTTGGAAGGAAAAAATACAATTATAAAAGGCTAGCTAGAAAATGTGTTCTCTTTAGAATGTGCAGGCAGGCCTGTACATCATCAGATATGTGCAGGCTGCCTGCATATCTCACTGCTGTCCTCGGGCCCAGCTTTCTTCATCTATATTGAAACGAGGAGCTCACTGGAGCATAGATGGACTCATAACAATATGAATTTTCCCTTATTGTCCCCTCTTATTGTCTGTTCTTATCCTGATTTTGTTGTATATTAAGATTATTTTCACAACAGTTTGCACATAATGTTTACAAATACACAATCATCTATTGTGTGTGTATGTGGCTGTGTAAGACATCAGACAAGACTCTTAAATATTAGATTTAAATGAAAATGCTTCTTTATAAACTGACAATATTGTGGGCAGTAGAGTGTAGAGTTGGTTCTATGGTTTTTAAACAGAATATGTTCTTAGTAAACTGCAAGGTAGACATTTAAAAGATTCAAAACTTAGTAACATAGTAATCCTACTGTTTGTTGCCTTGTGTTTCTCTGAAAACCTTGCTGCTCATTCCAGGGGATGGGTCTTATCACTGGTGGGAGTGTAAATGCTTGTGCATTGTATTCTCTTCCACAGATGTTTAGCTTATTTAACAGTATACATCACCTATCTGTTTTGTGTCAGACTTACATTAACCTAGCCCCTTTCAGGACAGTGTCAGCCAGTTTGTGTTGAAACAAGGCTTTAATTAGCCAGAGTAATTCTCACCCCTGACATCCTGATACCTTATTTATCCATAATAGCTCTTTATGTTTACTTGACGTGTGACTTTTGAGCTATCACTTGTGCAACATCTAAAAAGTTTCCTATGTGACTTTTGATACGACCACAATAGCATGTGGTTTAGTAAAATCAACCAACCCTGCTGTGCCTATTCGGGGAAATGGGTTTTCCTTACCTTAGGATATTCATGTGATTGGTTAGAAATAGGTTTTTTTCCTTGATGTGTTGTGCACTGTAACTTATTGATGATTTATCAAAATTTTAGATTTTCTAATCAAGGATATTTTCTATATCAATCAATGTTTACACTGTTTATATTGCTCAACTCTAGTGTCCCCCTAAGTCATGGTGTATTTAGAACAAATTTCCCTCATTTTATTTCCACAACCTGTGTTTCCTTACTGAGCCATGAGTGACGGATACTTCCTAGCATGTGGGCTTGTTGATGGGACAGGACTCAGTTAATAAAACTACATACATGATTTGGCTAAGACTGGTGAAGCCTCATATCGGCTTCAGTTGAACTTTTGAACATAAATGCGCTAAGAAGATATTTGTTCACGTCTAGTATTGGACAGGAGAAATGACAACAACAACCCATAACTCAACTTAACATATGGCATGTGAACATTGTATCAAAGGTGTCTTATCATCACTTTCAGGTTTCCAGGCAGCAGAGACTCCAGTAAGTCACTGCACCATGCCAAAAAATAGCCTGGCACGTCCGTTTGTCCCATTATTGTGAACGCGATATCTCACAAATGCCTTGAGGGAATTCCTTAAAATTCGGCTGTTATCACAATAAAAATTTTCATATCAGTCGATATTGATATTTATAGCGATAAATGCCTCATCGTTATTTCTTTCAGGTTTAAAGCCCGATTTTTGTTCCTGAGTGAAAGCAGAAAAAATCAGTCAGTTGTGGTTTTAAACTGTTCTATTTAGGGGCGTCGAGTTGGAACAGTTGGATGAGCATCCGCCTCATGTGTAGAGGCTGCAGTCCTCGCTGCAGTTGGCCTCAGTTTGAGTCCCGCATCGGACGGCCCTTGGCTGCATGTCATTCCCCCTCTCTCTGCCTCCCAATTTCCTGTCTCTCTCTACTGCACTATCAATAAAGGCACAAAAAGCCTGAAAAAAAACTGTTCTATTTAGTCAAAACATGACAAACACACTGAGGTACAAACATTCAAAATATGATAAAATATGCATGATTACAATCAGAATCCTTTTTTGTCGTTTTTACTCAACAAAGTAAATAGAAAATTAAGTTCTGCAGTGTGATACAGCACACGTAACATGGCTCAGACTGCAAAATAAATAAAAAAATAAATAGACAAGATTTGCATTGGGTACTGGCCTGGTGCTCATCGAGGGTCTACTTATACTCATTTGGACCTGTAATTTCTTACTTTCTGTGTGTTCTAACATGTGATATTGTTTCAAATGATAAAACAGGTTTGTGGTGTTGCCTGTCTTTGATGGTGGTGAACATGTCTCTGGCACAGTTTGCAGTGCACATTGCTCTGTTTTTTGTTGGACTGTAAATAGCTAAAATATCTCCAAACTACTGAAGTTGAGTGGCCTCTCATCATCGATATCTTTGTCCTCCGAGCTGCGTTCTGCTTTTTCTGCAGTGTCGCTCATTTCGCCTTATTTGCTTACTCTGCTCGAACTTCAGGCACGTCTGCGTGCGTCTGTAAATAATATCACGTGCTGGCCTGCATTTCTACCTCTCACCATGCATCCTAACTTGTGCACTGCAGACCTCTATTCCTGTGACATGATTGGCAGTTCCTGATTCATTCGAAGAAAATAATTTTACGATAATTATTGATGTCGTTTTATCGCCCAGCCCTACTCAAGGGTCAAGGTCACTGTGACCTTGCAAAACACTTTTTCGGCAAAATTCATACACTAATTATGAGACAATTTAACAAAAATATTTAAAAGGATACAATGATGAAGTAATGACATCTTATGGTCCAAATGGTCAAAGGTGACCTTCATTGTGACATCATAATGTTCTGCAAAAACAGGCCATTATTCAATGCTGTAACTCAGGAAGGGGAGATTGTGACCGTATTTCTTACAACTTGGCTGGTTGGAGGAGGCATACGACTGTGAAACAGTAGTTCTAGTTTCCTGCTGTTTCCAGTCCATATGCTATGCTAAGCTAACTGGCTGCTGGCTGTGGCTTTATAGTTACCACAGAGGCATGAGAAGGGCATAAATCTTCTCATCTGACTCTCAGAAAGAAAGCAAATAAGGGTACTTTTCAAAAGTTTTAAGTGTTCTTGTAAAATAGACTGGAAAATTCTTAACCCATCCTTTAAACAATTTTAAAAGCTATACTGCAGTTTAGTACACCTGTTAGGTAGTTAGATTGTAGAAACTTGGAGGTGACCTCTTTAATCTTGCCTGCAGATAAAGTGATAAGGCATCAGGGGAGAAGGGAGGCTTTAAGAAGTCATGAGGCAGGAGATTGATGTTGCCTCGGTGACAACTTGCCTTTAGACAAGAGGGAGAGAGAGACGGTGAGAGAGAGACAGAGAAAAACCAGACGTTTAGCTGCAGGTCTAAACTCAGACCCCTTCACTATGGCTGCTGCTGCTGCTGGCTGGAATCAATTCTATCTTTATCAGTCCCCCTCTTCTGTGTCCAGGAATCCTCCTCACACCGCAGAGCAGCCGGGGGGAAAACTGATGTGTTTTCCAATAATGAAATGGAACACAGCAAAAAATAACTTTAAAAAGGTGCCTGGCTGGTCTCCCTCAGCAGTACAGCACTCTTTTAATCTCCAGTCTAGTGTTTAAACACAGTTGTGGCCTTGCCTATGCCCACCAAAAGAAATTGAATGTATTATCTGGCATGGTTGCATGTCTGTGTGTGGATTGGGGCTGTTGGATTGAGGGGTGTAATCTTTAAAGTTTGGTATTTTCTTGTGGAAATTCAGAATTGTAATACCAAGAGATTTTTTTTGTCAGCTTTACACTGCTGACATCTACAGTAAGGGTTGTTAAGTTTGGTATAGCAACACTAATTGCTGTAAGAAACATTAATGTTATACATGTTAAAGAGAATTTATGTGCTCAAACTTGTGTGTGAAAATATGCAAGAGATGACAGCCCACACGTCTGCTATGTTGGAAGCACTGTAACCACACGGTCTGTTTCGTTTTGAAACAACTGCCTATTAGCATTCTAATGGCTGGCTGTGTGAGTGAGTTCCACCTCGGGCCTGAGGCAGGCAGGCCTGCTGCTGCTGTACGATGATCCATCTGCATGGCAGAAACCATCCATCCAGTGGATAGCTACAGGCTGCAGGCCGGCCCTTTGTGTGGGCTGAGCACTGTGACTGCTCCCTCTTGTACCTCCGTAATGGGATTACATTAGCCAGGTTCTTCTGCTCCCTCTCCAGCTCTCTCTTTCTCTGTCTCTCTCACACACACACGCACACACACACACACACACACACACACACACACACACACACAGAGACACAGACACAGACACACACACTCTAGGAGCCTATGTGTGAATAAGTGACTGTCCACTTGGCCACCTCATATTTGCACCCTGTTTACTTGCCTTTGGCCCTGTGTAATGATGCAGGTTTCATACCCATTTTACAGACACTTTTGTTTTCACCAGCAACATACAGTATCCTGTAGTGTTATATGATTTCCTCTTTTCCTTTGCTATTTTTTCCTATTTGTTTTCATAGTTGTGTGAGAGAGGTACAGAAAGGAAGACGGAAGGAGAGGAGGAATCAGAGAAAGACAGACAAAGATAGAGAGAGACAGAGGGTTTTGTTCAGGGTTTTCCTCAAGGAGAGGCTGTCATGTGTAAAATCTTGTTCAGAACCAGCAATTGTGTTTTGTTGGGCTGCACCAGCAGGGCTAAGCTTTTCGTTGAAAACCAATTTGTTAATGTCTTAAACGCTGCACTAGTTTTCCCTCAAGGACAAAGATTGATATTCAACATAACCTGCCAAGACACCACTGAAGAAGAATATGGAGAGAGATGATACTCAAGAGGAATTATGCAAGAGATCTCAAAGACTAGAAACTGTGTCTTTTTTCCTCTTTCTCGTCTTCTCTCAGTCTGTAGTTCATTAGCTTCACTTACACTAATACAGTCTGTCTGTTCCATAAAGAACCTAAGATAATTCTCGACAAATGTGGTGTTCTGTGAATTGCTTTTCAACATCATACAGACTCAACATAACTTATCTTTGCTTTATCTAGTTTATCTTTAATGCCTTCAGAGGGCATTTCAGAAAAATCAGTTAACCGTTTATTTTAGTTAAATACTAAATGATATGGGATTGATTAAAAGGGTCAAGCTACCAGCCTACCAAAGTGTTTGAATCTGGAGCTAGCCACCATAAAATTAAAACTGAGATCAATGGCGTGTCATATCCCTGCTGCTCCACGGGCTGAACATGTAATTCTAACCTTGAGGCTGCAGCCATCTCTCACGTCAGGCCTTCCAGCATCAGGCTCAATAACCCACTCGCCCATGGCTGCTGTCTGTTGCTGCCCATGCTACAGTATTCACAAACAGGAGCAGACAGATATTAGTTTGGTCTCTATCTTATGTCTCTTCTACAGAAGTTTGGTCAGACATTGGTACCATGATGGTATGCAGCCATTAGTTTATTTAGGGTCTTCTTCAGTAGAGATACACAGGTTGTTGTATAGGTGTTTGAAGTAGGAATACTAAACCAAAGGGTAATCACTATGGCTATCACAATATCAGATTTTCACTAAATGATTATCATGGACAAAATATTTCACGATAAAGATATTATTGTGTTATCTGTGGAAAATTTGAACATAAATACTACTCAGCGGCTATTGCACATCTTCATCTTCAACATCATTCTTTTTGTAATTTTGATGTCTCTTAAAATTTGTCCATCATAAGAAATGATAGCAGAACCCCTCATTTGTGATGTAGTGCTTTGAAAAAAAGTAAATTATAGTTATGGTTTCTAAGCTTAGAAAATGGTGGACTTCAGTGGGTTATTTGTTTATGTTGTTTCTGACAGCATTTCATGTGACCTACTTCTGGAAGGGACAAAAATTGATTAGCATCATATTCTGTTTATTTCCAATTAACTGTGTAGTGAAGTTTTATAATGATGTGAGGGAGAGTTTCACAGGTGGAGGTTCTCAAATCAATATATTAATTTGTGATAATGGTTTAAAAGCATTTACTGAACTTAAATCTTTAAAAAAAATAATGCCTCAAATAAATAACCAAAGTGCCCTCAGAGAGTGATTGTGCTTCCATTACTGAATAGCATTATTAAGACTCTGATAGGAAGGATGACCTTTGGAGACCATCATCAACTTGGTCTAATAGGCTGTATTTGGCAGTGTCAGCTCTGTGAATAGCTGTGATGTTGGTATGAGAGATGATCGATTCGATTACACATCTGTCTGGAACAGGTGCTGCTCTGCTGTCTATCTCCTCTCTTTGTCAGTGCTTGCTAGCTGCAGCTGGGTCTGGTTCAACCCTCCTCTCCCTGCTCTTGGCTTTATCTGCTTTCAATGGCTCGGGATTGCATTTCAAACCGGCCAAAAAGCTAGTCCATGCATGCCTGCCTGCTTCTTAGCTAGCCAGCCACTATGAAAAACAAACAAGGGCTGGATGGTAATTCAGTATTATCATTTAACTTCATTGTCTTTGTAATATCATAACAAGACCTCGTATCAAGATATTGCGTTTCATTTTTTTATTAGGCTAAATAAATGACAGAATATGAGATCATAAATGCTTCACATAGTTCTTTAGGAAATTCTATTTTTTTCTGTAAAATGTTAAGAAACGGTAGTCTTAACATGTATAATATCAGACTTTAAATTCACATGATTTTGAACACTTTGGTATGGTAAGAATAATATAAAGATAATATTGTGATAGTTATCACAGATAATATTTTTTTTTCCATATTTATCCCACTTTTATTGCATATATGTTTTAATGCAGTTGTGTCCCAAACTGACAGATTTTCTTCTGACACGTTTTACTGGAACATATTTTTTCAGATGGAAAGACAGACATGCTTAACTTTTGCACAGAACACGTAGTTAATACTTGGTAAAAGTCATTTATCAGCATGTAGATTTCTTGTCTTTCTCTCCCTCCCCCAGATCACACCTCTACCTTTCTGTCATTGCCTGTCTAACCTTACTGTCTTATGGTATGCTTCTTGAATATATAATGAGCAGAGTCTGGATGAATGAATAGATGAAATACAACAGTTATATATTTCAGCATTGCCCATCAACTCCCTAATCAGTCAGAGAAGCGATGTGCAGAGAGGGATTTTTTCTTTTCCAGGCACCAGTTTGCTGGAATGAGACGCCACTCACCATTAGTCCTAGCTGTGGAAGCTGTTAGTGGATCGGCTTCAAATGTAAATACGGATATGTCATCAGCTTATTGTTACACAATAACCTCTTGCAATTTGTTTCTCACTGCTTGTGCGTTGCCATTGCATGCGTGTTGTAAATGAAACACACTTTAAATATACCACTCTAAATATGAAAATTAAAACTGATATGCTGTTGTTTATATTTCAGAACACATGGTAGTTTTCTGCAGTGCTGTTTAAAGTAATGATTGCACTTCTGTGGATAGCTTCAGCAGAGCAGAGAAAAAGTGTATGTGTGTGTGTCGGTGTGTTACAAGCTGACTAGTGGATTAGCTCTGTCCGATGGCAGAAGGAGAGGGATCTACTTTGACAGTGGTAGTTAGCCCATCTGTCTATAATCAGCTGTGTCTGTGTGTGTGTGTCTGTGTGTTCATGCTGCTGCTACGGCACTACCTGCCACCAGGTGGTCAGCAGTACCCTGATGTAGAGTTCTGAGGGACTTTGAGCCTTGTGGTCTGCCCTGTTTGCCAGCGAATTTAACTCTTGAACAGCTGCTAGCCTTATACCATCTCAGTTCAGCTTTTAAAATGACAGAGTTGACTGCTCTCATGTATTGGGTGAAGCTTTCAATACGTCACTTTTCCATGCAGCATCAATGAGAAGGCGAACACACTTTTATCTCACTGTTCCTCCATCTCTTGACCCTGACAATCATTAATTCGTACATGCACCACAAGAGTCTCCACTACATGTGTCTCCACATATAAATCAGAAGATACAGACAAAACCTATATTTAGAATGCTTGTCATTTAATCATCTACCACCCAGTCATCTTATAGACAGCTTTGAGAGTTGGAAGCGAGGAAATATTTCCCATTGGATTAATTATACTTCCACTGATCATCTGGATCTATTTGCTGTGGATAGTATATTGTGTGTCAGTTATGGATGGCTGGAACAACCCTGTCTGTTGGTCTTTCTGCTCCTCATACTCACTGCTCTCTGTGGGCTTTGTTTTGGTTTGAGAGTCTTACCAATGTAGAAAACTGTGCAGCTACATTCACTGATAAAACAGGCAGGAGGCGTCTATGACAGTGATGCTACATTAGTAGACACTTGACTGCGACATATTGATTTAACACATCTGCCTTTGAAAGCAGATCCTCAATTTAAAGTGAGGCCATGTTGTGTTATCATTTTGTTTTGTCTTGCGATTGCATGTCTGTTTGTAATGTTTTGAGTCGATTGACTGAGAACCTTTAGGAATACTGATAATGATCCAGTGTGATTGTGTGTTGTGGACTGCTCAGTTCTACTTAATGCTAATGTAAGCTGTCTCACTGATTCTGCAGGGAACCTTGGCCGTGTTGACTACATCAGTGAGTTTGAGTTTGACCTCTTCATCCGGCCTGACACCTGCAACCCACGCTTTAGAGTCTGGTTCAACTTCACAGTGGAGAACGTCCGTGAGACACAGGTCAGCATGCTGTGGTCTTGTATAGTGCTACCATTAATCATAGAGAAAGCTTCTCTCCCAATTCCATTGCATAACACACAAAGACTTCTGTTTGAGGCTGTCCAGTTGCTGCAATGAAATGAAAACTATCAAGTTTGGTGTTTTCTTAAATCGATGCTGACAAAATGAACATACTCTAAAGCCCCTACCTACTGCCTTTGGCATGGGCCTACTGATGTAGATGACCTATTGGTATTATAAATAATGTATATTTATTTAGTTTATTATATTATTTGTTTATTTTAAAACTTGAAGAACGCATGACTGTATCAATCAAACAATCCTTACACTAATTTTACACATATCTTATACACATATGTATGCGGTAGGTCTTACATACTTAAAGACAATGTTGTTCACAGAAAAATCACAAGTTTCTGATGGTCTAGCACAGCACAGTGAGGGCAGAAACTCTGGCTGGCATTTATAATGTAATTCTTGCCTAATTGTCATATCTTGGTCAGAAGAAAATTGCATTTGTTAACACTGATCACTTTCGAACTAAATTAGATAATAGTAATTGAGCCAATATAAATATGCAGCAGGACCATTTCCAGTTTTTCATTTTTAAGATGATACCAGTTCTTGTGTTTTTTTCACTCGCACTACTATGGCTCTGGATCTCAAGAAAAAATATGGTGATAAGAGGATGTTAAATGTTATGTGTAGGTGAAATGCAGTTTCATGTTGTCAGTAGTCATAACTGGTACACACAGTCAAACCATCATAGATAATTATTTTTTATTAGCCACACATTTTAGATCCAACCTTATGTCAAACTAGCCATAAGAAATGTAAACATTATCATTAACATTATCAATGAATGGCCTTTTAGAATGCATGAAATTATTAAATTAAATTCCTTAATTATGACACACAACTATCATGATACCTCACCAAATATCCTGTGACACATCTCAGTGCATTAGAAAATTGTGCCCAAAACACCAACGTTGTTTCTCCTCAGAGCTGAGGAAGTCTTCTACTTCCTACCTCACTTCTTGTCACAGTCTCCAAGCTTGATTCTGCCACTAGCAAGCTCTGAGCCCTGTGATTGGTTGACAGAGGTGGTCACATGCCACAGAGATACACTGTATGTGGGTACAGTGAGTTTGGCTTCAGGGGGATGGAGGCTTGTTCCACCATTTAAATATAACTTTGCAAGATCAGAAGGAGGTAAAACTGAAAACATAGGCTTTTAAGTTTGACTGCTGCTATATAATTTGTTTGCATACAAGCTTGTCAGGCTTAGATATGAAGCAAACAAAAAAATGAGAGATAAAGTATAGAGAGAGACGGTCTGAAGACAGCCAAATATAAAGACAGAGGGAGTGAGGTAGACAGAGGGAGGGAGAAAGAGATTGACAAAGATGAGACTGAAAAAAAGCAAATAGAGATCCATAGAAAAAAAGCTGAAAAAGGGAAGGATGAATCCACAGCATGCTGTTGCTGCTGTCTTCCTGTAGAGTGTCCAGCCCTGCCTATCTGAGGCTATCAGGCCTATCAGCCCATCTCCCTGCAGTGCTGTAGTCAGCACTAATCACATTTTATGGCTCTGAGATGAATGGGAGGCCTCGGCTTGGAGCCGGATCGATCCCAGGGCCAGATAGACCAGCACCAGCAGCCTGCAGCCTGGGCCAACAGGATATTTGCTGTTGTGGCAAAATGACAGAGAAAGTGTGAGAGAGAGAGACAGAGAGAAAGTGACTAGGGAGTGGAATATGACGCTGTCAACGACAAAAGAATGATAAATATCAGGTCTATGAACACACTATGTACAGTGGTACATGCAAGAGCAAGCCTACAGGTAACAGGAACAGGTGAGCAACTATTTCCGTTGCACACTTCCACGCTCTCTCTATAGGAACCCTCACAAGCTTCTTTCATAGAAATCTGTTTCTTATCTGTCCAATTTCCTTCTTCAAAGAGGCGTTGTGTGAATTTAATCTACTCCAGTAGAAGGTGTTGTGGTTAAGTGCTGCCTGTGCATTTTGCCTGTGTGTGTGTGTGTGTGTGTGTGTGTGTGTGTGTGTGTACAGAATCTGTGATTAGGTGGTGTCTTTGTGCCTAGAATCATCAGCATTCACATAAATCATTAGTTTACACCCTAATGGCTGTAATAGTGTTCTGATATGAAACAAAAAGTAAAACGGAAAAATTAAACAAAAAATAATAGCATGAGTAAATAAACCAACTAAGTGTAGCTATGTGGGGAAAGGCTGTGCTATAGAGATATCAGTGGGTTCCAGGGGAGAACTGGGCTGTTGGAGTGTTTCATCCAGCTAAGCCTTGCTAACTCTCAGCCTGAGCCAGGGGAATGGGGAACAGTAAAAGCCCGTGATATTGGAAGTGAGATGGCCATTTTGAAGGAATGTAAGCTGGTGAAACAGATTTGGTCTGCCTCAATCAGCTTAGCAGCTTTGTGGAAATTGGCTTCACCGTAGCACTGGTTATGATGGATGGCTGGATGGATGAATGTCTCTTTTTTGTATGTCCTTTCTTTTTTTGTGTTTTTCAACCACTCACTTACCTCAAAGCCCAGACCAATTCTGGTTACGTTGGTTGCAATGACCGGGACCATTTGACTCTACTTGAGGTTTTGCTTATTTTCTTTAGGAAAAAATCCTGCAAAAAATACTTGTGCTCAGTAATTGCTCTGAATTTTGACTGGGCCACAGGGAGAAAGATGTGGTGGCACAGTGAAATTTTGAAAGTTTGTTTTGGCATGAAAGTACACCCATCCACCATGTCTCAGTTTTGTATTGCAGGTTTGTACCATAGTTTATGATAATTGATTTTCACACCAGACCATTATTAAAATATATTTAGGTAGATACAATTTCAGCAAAGAGCTATTGGATGGATTGTCAGGAAATTTGGTAAAGACACTCATGTTTCCCTCAGGGTGAATTATAATAACTTTGGTGGTCCCCTAACTTCTCATCAATTCTTCATTCAACCAAATACTTGCAGAATGAATGGCACTCCCATCAGCCTCAGCTGTACTTTGTTTTTACTGCCAACATGCTAAACTAAAATAGTGAGCATGCATGACATTAGCATTTAGCTAAAAACATCACTGTGTATCCAGTGTAGCTGTAGGAGCAGTCTTATTACTTGATTAATTATAAACACTCAGTGTCACAGATTAACTTATTAATCATCAAGTCATTTTGGCACTACACTCTTTTCTGTAGTGTTTTTTTTATAGAGAGGGGAGTGAGTGAGCATCGTGTAGAGTCCTGCATCATTTACCTGCTGGTTAACCCGCAAATATTATGTTGGTGAAAAAATATAAATTCACTGGTAAAGGCACAATTAGAAATAAACTAAGTGTGGGCAGGCCGTAGGTGAAATAGACATGAGAACAAAAAAATAAATGAAATAAAACAGAAAACAAAAAAAAAAGCGCAATCATTATCAAGCCTGATTACCCACCAGGATTTTTGTTATTGTGCCTTAGACAAAAACTTTCACGCCTCAAGTCATCATCAACTGAGACAAACTGAGAACTGAGATTGCAGCTGACTGATAGTAATAGTGCAGTCACTTTGGATATGTGGAGACAGCCATCGTGCATGCCCTGCGTGAATACAACCTGAATGAGTTTTGAAGTGTTAACTTGTGTTGACTTTGTGCTAAATTAACATTATGGGCAGGGGTCGGGTCACGGGACTTATATTAATGACTTGGGTTGGGTCTGGGTTTGATTTAGAGTTAATTGTGGGTAATAACTCAGTTACGGTACCGAGCTTTGTATTTTTTCATCATTGTTGCTCCCTTTTGCAAACCTAAGTACGTTACCTTGTCCACTTGGTCATTCTGCAAAAATGGGGTAAAACAAACCTGAATTCTACAAGCATGTTGAAGTTTGGTCATTGTGCACTTAGAGCAGAAGGCCAGGACTCTATCTCATTTACTCTCATTAATATTACAAGAACTCAGTATCTTGGGACCTTTAAAAAAAAAAAAAGTTCTGTGTCCTATGTCCAAACTGAGTGAATTTCAACTTGTCATGTAAGTTCCAGCTACCACTATTTCATTTCAGCTTCTGCCTATGTTATGACCAGGAACCAGTGGATGAGTTGATATGATACCCCATTGGGTAACTTGATATGCCATTCCATTCTGCTGTAGGGGTGTGCTTGATGTCAGGCTCCGTGAAGGGCACGGCTGTGAGCTATTATCGTAGGAGCCTTCAGGGAGCCATTCATAGAAGACAGGCAGTAAAACCTTGCACCGAGCGCCTTCAACTCCTCTAGCTGCTGCAAGGGTGATTTGTAAGCCTCACTTGTCCAGGGAAAGCACAGTGCAGGGCGGTTACTCTCCATAATCAGGAAAGAGGACGAATTGAAGCAGAATAGGCCATGTGTTAACTAGAATCCCTAAAGAGCCATCATCACTTTACTCTTTCAGACAATACCCACCTATTTAAATTCATCATCAGCGATGTTATGCAATTTGTCGTGGAGGGATGAGTTGGATGGCACATTAAGTTAAATATTAAACAGGATGTTAAAACTATCACAGAACCATTATGGATCATGTCTTGGTGACGGTAATCAACCAGTCCTACTTTTATGCAGCTACTGGTTTTCACAGAATATGAAAAACAACTTGTTTTGGGCTATAACCAGCTCTATAAATGAGTGCAACATTATATGAGTCAGATATAACGTCATAGTGCCTAATTAGGTTTAAAATGCCTTCAAACATCCTCTAAAATGTGTAATTTTCTAAATGTGTAATTTTCTTATCAGTTTGAAAGATACACCATTAATATTCTGATGTCTTGTGCTAAAGCAGAGAAAAAAAGAATGAAGTAAAGAATGAGTGAGAGAGAAGGAGAGATAGGGGGAGAGCAGTGCAAGAGCAGGGTAATAGATGTGATGCACATTGAATTCTTTTTCCATACAGAAGAGACAGAAGCAGGAAGACAGGATATAGGAGGAGGAGGAGTGGTGTATTAACAAGAAATGACTCATTCATGTAAGCAATACATTTCCCTCCCATCCTAAATAGAGCACATTGGCAGCAGTTCTGGGAAGTCAGCTGCTGGTTGTGGTGTGTAACATCAATGCCAGCCTGTATATTGCAGGTACTTATCTCAGCTTGCTGCTTCATCAGCTCTGGACAATGTTCACCACTGCTCCTCCATGTCTTCTCAGGTTTGCAGAAGTATGTAGTGACACTCCACTCCCCCTTGTCTACTCCACCTCTTTCTCCTTCTCCCTTCCCTCTGTGCTCTTGTATTGCTCTACCATCAGGTCTGTTTTGTGATGTCCTTCAGCAGTGATAGAGGGAGAGGAGGACAGACACTTCTCTAGTGAGCAGCACTGGATGAACATGGGCTACTCATCGCTGGCATGGTGTGGCCCATGATAATGCGCTGCAGACAACTAGTTGATGGTGGTTATTCGTGGCACCACATTTGGTCTGACTATGGGATGGCTTGCTGGATATGCGGCTCCAGGATTAGACTCCTACTCATACATAGGCACTTTTATCAAGTCTACGCATGCTGTCAAAAACATACACAGGCAAGGGCTTGTGACAAAGATGCACACTCTAAAACTCACACACACACAAACTCACTTACATGCTTGTCAACAGGTCTGCTTGTCTTCTTGCCCTGTCTGTTGAAAAGACTCCACACACAGGCTGGCCATGTCATTTTTAGTCCTTTTCATTGCCTTTTCTTTCCCTTCTGCCTCTGCAGCATATGGCACAAGGTAGATAGGCATGTATCCTTTGCTTGTGGTCTTCTTCTTCTTTGGAAGTTCATTTTTTAAGCTTCCCCTCTCTACATCCTCCAAAGAAGAGACATTGGCTTCTGTGTGACTCTGCCAAAGGGATTATTTCACTTCAAACACACAACATAGGCCCAGAAAGTTTAGGATCCTAGTTTCAAACCCCGGAAAGAAGTTGTGGAAAGACTTGTGTGGTTTTGAAAGACATACAAGACATCAGACAGTTGTGTCAGGGAGCGTAGGGTATCATAAGTGACCTTGTTCTGTTAAAGAGAACTAAGGCATCCTTCCTTATTGTCAAGGCTGATGCTCCCTGGATCACTTCATAATGACATGGACAAAAGGATATGACAACAGCACAAAATGAATTTCAAATTGTCTCCCTGATAGCAAAATGAGTTTTCCCTGGGTTATCTCAGCTGACGCAAGGTTCCTTATCAAAATTCATTGCCTTATTTTTAGCTTGATATACTTTAAAAAGGAGGCACAGAGCTTAAGGGTATGTTTTGAAATAAAGCAGACACTTTTTATTACGCATTTGGATTGTCATTATGCACATAGCAGACTCATACATAGCTATCTCAGTTTCCAGGGACTTGTAGGGTTAAAAATAAAAACAAATTACACATGCCTAATACTACAGTTTCCTCTTTTCCATTGATTTGTCACAAAAATCTCTAAGTGCTTTTTGACAAAATATTCAATACTAAAACATCTATGGTTGTGCTAGCATATGAACATTTGGGACCTCTGCTTTTGTTTATGTGTTATATGTCATGAAACAGCTTTTAGTTTGCATCTGTAGATAAGTTGGTGTGTATGTGTCCATCAGGACAGTCATCAGTGGGCCATCCATTCGGAGCCTGGCAGTATGGCACAGTGAGATGTTGCCAAAGTGGACTCTGAGTACTAATTTTGTGAATCAAGGCAAATAGTGCAAAAAGCAGTCAGGTGCTCAAATTAAGTGGTAGTGAACTTTTGGTATTTTTTGGCATAGTGTACCTGGTTTACATGTAAACACAGCAGGATAAGAAAAAAAATCTATCATAACTCTTTTCAAATGCAGTTTTTTTTTTTTTTTTACTTGTTGCCTAAGTAAAGTTGCTCCAAATTGTGCGTAAAAGCAGAAAATCGTAAAACTGCAACCTGTCATAAAATTGCCATTCTTCGCTGGATAGGCAGTGACACTCTCCCTTAAGTGTCTCTTTGCATGCTACAATGCATGTTATGTCACCATCACCAGGTGCAAGCAAAAAAAACCCCACTACACTAAAGGAAAATACCTCCTGCATGAAGACAGAGCTTTCTCTCGTTACCTCTGGTCCTCACCACAAAATCTGCTTAAATTATAATAGTGCATCAACATAGCTTCAATACATACATGCACAAACACTCATAGACACAAATAGAAAACTGTTCAACTGCAAATCCTACAAACTAAAATTGAGGGCCCAAATGCCTTGAAGTTGTTATTGTTGTAGTTTTGCTAGTACTTTGGAGGCTGGTGGTGGCAGAGGGCCAGCAGGCCTTCAATAGAAAGAGCAGGGTTGCAAGCCACAGCATGAATAGCAGGCAGAGAAGAATGATGGAAGAGAAGGAAAGAGAGAGAAATGAGAGGAGTGATGTGTTAACTACTCTTTTGAGACGTCTAGCTGTTTAGAAAGAGGGTGTTGTTAGTATATGGATACATTTTAAAAAAAAATCTATAATATGGGTACAGCCAAGCGCAATATTGGAATAATAATAATCATGTTCTGAATATTTTTCAGTATTTTTAGTGTTTATTGCTGCTTTATGGAAATTATTAATGGAAATTGCTGACATGTTGCAATTTTTTAGTACTACCTAGATGTATATAAAAGTTTGGTGTAAATATCTAACCTGCCAACTAATCTTATATTAGTCACAGCTTTACCTATATCATTAAAAGAAACCAGGAAGGAGAGTACAGAGTAGTAGGTGGTGAGCAGGGGAGAAAGCAGAGGAGAATTGCTGAGGTTTCAGGGGGAGGCATGGTATGGCGGCTCACTAAGGGCCTTGTGGAGCTGCTGTGCATCTGCATGAAATGATGAGCCTGGTGTCAGGACATGGATCATCCTTTTACACCGAGTAATGAATACAGATTGCATACCGGATAGAGAGCCTCTGCAATCTGCTGCACCACAAATGAAACAACTGCCGTTCTAATCAAATAGTCTTTTCATGCCAGCGCAGCCCTCAACTTGGGCTAAATTCAATTCCAGATTCACAGATTTGTGGGTTGGGGGTTGGAGAGATGCAGGAGGCAAGGGGGAGTTATAAATGTTGTAATTAGAGTATTGTTTAATGTGTATGTGTGTAGACATGATGTGTGTGTATGTTGGTGTGGGGGTGGGGGTGGGGTGGGGGGGGCCCTCCCTGGCATCATGTTGTCGTTAACCACTTGGTTATTTTAGATAGCAGTTGGAGGAACGGTTCCAATCACAGCAAACACACACACACACACACACACACACACACACACACTTGCACAAATGCACACATTTAGCTAATTATGCCAACTAGTGGCTTGGGAGAACACGTTCTCTGTATTCTGTATTTAGGGAACAGCGAGGAGCTTTGAAGGAGAGCCGCAGTGCCTCTTTGATGCTGCTTTTGTTTTTTGTTTGTGTGGTTTAATAATTTAATCAAGCCAAACGTCCTCCTTCTCTCTGTAACTGTCTGTTGGTGGAGGCTAATTACTCTGCAGATTGTTCTCCTGGTGCTAGAGATGAGAGTTTAGATCTGGGGGGGGGGGGCTGTTGGCTGTAATTTAACAGTGTACTGATGGGCTAAGCTGTCTGTCGACTGCTGTTTTATTGTTTTGGGAGGCTGCTGACGAGCTACTATTCTAATATGCACCATCTGATGAGAATGCCTGCAATGTTGTAGTCATTGTCTTCCTTTTTATCTATCTATCTATCTATCTGTCTGTCTGTCTGTCTGTCTGTCTATCTATCTAGATGTCTATCTATCTATCTAGATGTCTGTCCATCTGTCTGTCCGTTTATGAATACCTTTTCAAGTGCCATAACCATATAATGATATTTCGAAAAGTGTGGTTATTGAGAGCAACAACACTAACCCTAGCTAATTTGCTAAAGAAGTATCAAAGTTTACAGAGACAAAACTAATATAGAATGAGATTAGATCAGATGAATGGTATTGGAGTAGTAGGTGTTATTATTATACAAATATGCCATCCAAGTGATTTTTTGCAATTGATAAATAGCAAAAAAAATGCCTCTAAATCATCACAGGATCCTTTATGAGCTAGCTTTGTCATAGCTTGTGATTGATACACTTCTTTAATAAATAGTGAATACAATCTACTTTTCCCAGTTGCAGGCAGGCTGGTAGTATTCGTGTGCTTTTGGATTCACTAGCATCACAGTGCCTGCCATTTAGACTGGAGGCTTCAACATCCATCCCAATGTACTGTATGACTGACACACCACATCAATGAAAAGATCAGAGCTTCAGCTTTCATTTAGTGTTCAGTGAACTGCTATAACATTCCCTTCTGTTGCTAGTGAAATTTTAATAAGACAAGATATACACCAGGGATCCTAGAGAAAGTAGAGAGTTAAACCCCGAAAACCACATATTTAACTATGTCTGTGATCTGTGTTCCACTAACCGAGCTTCCTTCTGTAAATCAGAAATCCTACAGCATGGTTCATTCAAACTGCCTGTTGCTGTCTTTAATCAGCAATAACAACAACTGACCGTTCTGGCGTAGTCTTGAAGATATCATCCCGCATCTCGAGCTAGGCCAATTCGTGTAACTGATTAGATTTCATTGCTGCTGGCTCTAATTAGTGTTCATGTAATCAAATCAACAGGCAGACTAGATAATGTACAACTGTACAGTACAATGTTATACACACTACAGAGGATGAATATATCCTCATCAGAAATGAATTGTGCATGTGTTTGAAAGTTAAAGTGGCGAGGTGTGAGCTGGGGCTCTCCATGTGTTGGGGCTAGAAGCATTGTAATCTTAGTTCTGTGAGCAAGGGCTCTGATGGTGCTATAGTCTTATCAGTGCACAGAAGTGTGCATGTGTTAGGGTTAGGGTTAGTCATGGCAGACCTGCAATACTTTGCAGTAATGGCTGTGTAAGTGGCTGTTGCACTGCAACCAAGGGGACACAGGGACCTAGATTGGAAGACTAGACATTGCTGGGGCCAATATTATGGTAAATTACACGAGTTACAATTGTAAAAGTTACTGTATTCACCAGTGTGGAGCAAGAGCTGATCCATCTTACCCTGCAGGCACATCCCCCTGGTCACATCTCCATGTTGAAATTTTCAAATGAAAGCCAGAGAGCATGATTGATGGACCCAAAGCAGAGGCAAAAGTCTGGCTCTATCCTGAGCTGATATACAGTACTGTACTATAGTGTACATCTCAGGACCTGCTGCTGCATGGAGATACTGTCAGTCCAGGAGGGGCAGTGTTGCATCATGGAAGGCCATCCTTGACCTCAGGAACTACAGTCTAATTTACTGAGTTAATGTAGTTATTTCGTAGTTCTCTATGAGAACGTGCAGAGATTTAAACATTTGCGATACTATTTTTCCTATCCTGCAGTTAACTTTTGAACTGTTCTGCTCTTTGGCACTACATTCCAGGCGTTATTCCACTTAATGTTATTTGTCGTTTAAATGATGGTACACTTAAATGTGTTGCTGTACTGAAACTTAAAATGCAAAACTCCCTCTGATTCTAGGGAGGGGAAAAAGGGCAAGTTGTGCTACAGGTAATGAATATAGTATTTGTTCTTTGATATTGGAAAAAATATTTAAGGCAACGTTTACCCTTCCTGTTGCAAATATACATGTATTGCACTGTAATGATGATAATGTATAGTGAAATGCACTATTGTAAAACAGTGCATCTCACTGGTGCTGCTGTTATTGAGGTTATTGTTTTTGAATGTGTGAGATTGGAAGCTGAGAAGCAGGGAGTGGTGAAGTTTTGGCTGTTGAGGTTGTTTCAGTGTTGATTTGATGTTGCAGTTTTGTGGAGGGAGACACTTTCAGACTGTGCACACACATCATGTGGTTAGGTCAAGCCAGTTGGGCTAATTTACTCTGTGTGCTGTCAGTGACACTGGGTGGGAGGCTAGCTGCTGGTAGCATGCTGGCCCACAGAGCAAGCTGTGAGGAGAGACATTTATAGCCACTCTAGTGGCAAGTGCGTACATGTTCAGTCACTAATACACTCATTTAGTGTAATATAATGTGCTGGCCTTGGAGCAAGAGTACAGTATCTGTATGTGTTTGTGTGTGTGTGTGTGTGTGTGTGTGTGTATGTGTGTATGTGTGTATGTTTGGTGGGTTGTGGCTCATGCAGACCTCTATCTCTTGGCAGCACCTGGGATGGGTGGTGTCAACACTGTGCACAACCATAAATCAAGACTGGTCTCAAATATGTGTGTGTTCTGTCCATCTTTGGTGCCTGCAGTTATATATTCAGAAGTTGAATGTCCATAAAACAAAACAGTGATTATTCAGGCTGGTTGGTTCAAGTGTGTGTGTGTGTGTGTGTGTGTGTGTGTGTGTGTGTGTGTGTGTGCGTGCGTGTGCGCGCGTGCGTGTGCGCACACGTGTTCGTGTTTGTGTGTGCGCCAGAGCCCCTGTGGGATCTAACTTCCTGGTCTGCGATGCCTTGGTCACATCTGCTATGAATGTTTCATGTCTCACTGGTGGTAACCTGCTTTTTGGTGGGCCCACTGCCTCACACATAGAAACACACACACACACACACACACACACACTAGACTTAACAATTCAATTACTTTAACACTGTTTATCCGTACAACTTTTATTTTTATCAGTACAAATACATTTTCATTAATTCAGCTGCAATTGACCGGGTTTTGCAGCATTGGTTCTGCATTGAAATAATTGCACATATATGGTAAACCTAAAACTTAGTGTGGAAAAACAAGATTTAAAATGTAGTTTGTCAAGTAACAGTCACATGATTATTGGACAGAATGTATTTTAAATTGTTGATATCCTTGTCAACTTGTGTATGGCTTAAAAAAATCAAAAAGCAGGTATAAAGTAGATTTAAGAGTTAAATGGGATTGTGAAGGTTTGTTGGTTTATGGGGGTATGGCCCAGCTAGTGTAAGACATACAGTAAAAACAGAATGCCTGAAGCTGCTCTAAAACTTGGTCGGACTAGGTTGAGGATCATTTATCTTTGACATCAAAACTGTACTGCCACACCTGATTTGTATTGACAATTCTCTCTGAAGTGCTCCCTGCACTTTTCAGTAAAAGCAATTTCATGGCAAGCCAAAATATTACAAAATGGAAACAAGTGGAACAAAATCAACTTTTGCCCAACAAAAGATAAGGTTTTGGCTTTTAAAAGGTTGATCTAAACTAGCATTAACACAGGGCCCTGTATGTTAGAATTTATAGTGTAAATGTACATCTTGGTTGTACTCAGAGGACTCTCCCTGTCAAAGATGCCCTGACACTTTAAGAAAAATAAACTTTCCCGGGTATTCCAGGGATTCTCTCTAAAACACGACTGAGATTGGGGATCACAGTGTGATAGAGACACCTTACTGCTTTGTTCAGCCTGCATGTGTGATATCTCCACCATGGCAGCAGCTCTGCCAGAGAGTGTTTGAGAGTAAACAGATGTTGTTTGTCTTTCTGATGTCGAGATTTAGCATCTCCAGGGATGCAGCGGACCTGTGCTTTCCTTTAAGCTCACATAGGAATCAGAGATGGAAATAGCTCAAACAGATGAACACTGTTTCACAACAAAAGTGAGACTAGAGTTCTTTACACTGCCGTGCTCATGGACAATATGGTCTTGTGGTTATGTTGCTTGTTGAAATAAAATAAATATGGTTCAAAGGATGGTCTCTCCTCTTGAGTTGGATGAAGATATCTTTTTTTTTATTTTTTTTTTTATTGTGTTTAGATTATCTTTTATTATTTACCCTTTTAGATTTTTCTTCTCTTAACTTAACTGGCACTTCAATCTACATTAAACATCAAATTGCAAGAGTTATTTCAAAGGCCTGTAAAATTAATATACAGTATGTTAAACATATAATTAATTTCATGTCAGCCCTTACGCTGTGATTGTTAATTGGCTCAGGTATTAATGGACTATAATGAATAGCACATATGCTGTTTGAAGGTAAAGTCACCCATAGCACCAAAGCTCAAAGAGTATAGATAGTTTTATTTGCTGGATTTGATTATTCTTTCTGATGCAATAGCGACACTGGTGTAGATGAGAGCTGAAGAGATACATAAACAGCAAGAAACAGAATGTTCCCCTCCACTTTAATTGTCCTATCATTGTTAGCCAGCATAGAACACTGACAGCCTATGTGTGCTGTCAAACCCTGAATCCCTAAGGAAAAGCTTGCCTCTGTGGCTACTGGATCTGGCAAGCATACATCAGTACACTCAAATGAAAAGCCTGAAATGTTGAGGACCAAAGGAATGAGGGAAAAAAATGAAATGGGGGAAGACATAGATAAAAAAGACAGAGAGGAGTGGAAGTTTGGTGTATAATGAGCAGTTGGAATGTGAGGATTGCTGAATTAATCAGACTGCTAGAGCTCATACAGAGTAGACAGAATGCTTTTCATGTGACAAATGTGTAATTAAGAATGATTTTATAACACCCCACCACCAACACCCCACAACTCCACCCCCCAACCCCAAATACACACGCACACACACACACACACACACACACACACACACACACACACACACACACTTGATAGACTGGAGGTGGGTGGGAGGAACAAAGCATTTTTGTGTTTCCCTGCATATGTCTGTGGGTGTGTGTTTGTGTGTGTGTGTGTTTTGAGGGGGAGAGAGCAGACAAGTATAAGAGTGAGATGAGACGAAGGCTTTAATTACAGTCCTATTAGAATAACACCAACCCCCATTGCTCACTGATACTGAGTGATAGAATGGGATGTTTTTATTTTGGCGTCTCGCCTTTTTTGTCTTTTACATTTGACACCATATTTTTTTCAGCCAGAATATGTCACTTTTAAAGATTGTTTTTTCAGCCCACACACACACAAGATATTTATTTTGACGGCTCATTTTATAAGCAACGGCAGAGATGGTTGATATTTGAGAAGCCTGCCATCAAATTTTACTCACTGTGGTCTGGAAAAGTTCAGTTGGAATCTGTTTGGATTTCAAGAGTTGTGAAGGGTTGTGAACCAAAATAACTAAATAACCAAAATTCTAATTTCCTCCTCACATTTTACCATAAACAATTAAAAAAAAATGTGTTGACTTTTTAACAGTCAAAATAAAAACCAATACATTTTTTAAAATAACCAAACAAGCCCTAATCAGCCTTTATACTGTTTGATCTGCACACCAGAATTGCTTCTAAATTATTTTGGATCGCAATAGTGTGGCTGTGTCATACCTCAAATCTGTTGTGTTCCGTGCATACACTAGCATTTGTGTATTTTCTTGTTTATTAAGTGTGTTGGCATCTTTTGGCCACAATGTAAAATATTCTGTATAGGAAATGTAAAATTAAATACAGAATTAAAACAGAAATTGAATCAATTCAGCGCTTACACTCTATTTCATCACTCTATCTCATCATCTTTTAAAATGTTAACATTGGTAACATTGTGAACAGTTGACATTGAGATTACAATTTTCTTTCACGGTCTGATGTGCTTCCACATTAAAAAGTTGTTAGGGTGAAACTTAGACAGAAATAAAGGATGAAAAATGGATACAAATGATAATCACTAATCCACCAGTGAGGAGCTGGAGGAGGATGAAGTGAAAGGACGTTTTTTCCTAGAAGCAGGGGGTCAAAGTGAAGGAACTGTTCATTTTATCAGACCATTGAGGCTGTAGAAAACCATTGAGTAGCATTTGACAGTTGTAAGTCTTTTGTTGCAGCTCAGTCGATGCATAACGCTGGTTTATCCTGTCTTATTTTAGCTATAGTAGTTGAATGCTCAATGTTCAAAATTTAATTTTCTCGGAATGTGGGGTTTGGTACACCTTAGTGTTTACAGTGCTTTGTTGTTGTTATAGGTTTACAGGTATTAACCAGAGAGGGTAACCTTCTAACCTAGCAATATTTAATATTATAGTAATTTATGCATTCAAATTATTGTTTGGATGCCTTATTTTCTATATCTGATGTAGACAAATAGTCATAGTGCATGCATGTATGTATGTATGTGTGTGTGTGTGTGTGTGTGTGTGTGGGGGTGTGTGGGGGTGTGTGGGGGTGAGTGGCTGGTGCAGTAGAGCCCTGGCTGTCCGTCATCAACCCAACTGCATTAACCTCGGCCTCTGTACCTGCAGGACCCACCACTTCCATTTTCTCTGCAACAAATACAGGTCCTGGCCCAGGGCACCCTGGCAGCCAGCATAGTTAATGACTTATTTACTGTTTAATGGCTGTATACGGCACCACAACAACAATTAATGAGAAAAAGCCACATTCACAAGCAATGGGGGAGCCAGGTGGTGGAGGTTATTTTCTCCTTCTAACTTTATCTGAGCTCTGCCTTCTGCTCTACTCTGATAAACTCCTGCACACCTTACCTGGAGACAGACAGGCTGACAGCCGCGAGGACAGCTACTTTTACACACTGGGAGAAAAAAAAAAATACACACCTTGGATTGACCTTATTTTCCAACAAAATCTATTCTATTCTATTTTATTCTATTCTGGCTTGAAATAAACCATCCAGTCACTGTGTGTCCTTGTTCAAATAAGGTTATTGATCTTGCACACTGTGTACTCCCTCTTGTTTTTCAAACTCGGCCAATGAAAAACATGAAACTCAACTGAAAATGCCCCTTTTATATCTCCAAAACGCCACCCTATCCCCATGTTTTTCACCTGGTTTGATTCTTCTCCATCGTCCCTTCTTTCCTACAATCCTCTGCCTTTTCTGTCGTCCTCTGTTGTTCTCCCCAGCTCTCTTTAGCCTTGTGAATACCATCGCTCAACCAGTGAGCTGTTGCAGGCACTTTGTTGCTGACCATAGTGCTGAAAGCCTCCTGCCTTCCAATTGCCAGAGTGTTCATTTCATGGTTCATATACCCCGTTCTCCATTTGTCAGAGTGCCGTTAGCCCCCACGCTTATTTCTTTAACCCCTTCCCTTACAAATAATAACAAATCAAATGCACATTTGTTTCACCTCACAGTCATAGCTCTCCTGGAACTGTCAACCTTTCAATTAAGAGGGTAGCTTGTGTTATATGTTGAGTTGAGTTGGATGCAGAACATGTTGCATGGAGTTTTGAGATTTCTGACTTTTTGCTCTGTCATTTTGTGTTTCTGTGTTGTTTTCTGAAGTCTAATTAGTGTATGTTGCTCTTTTAACTTTGTGCGTTCTTGTTTGTGGTGTGTGGGCCATTAAAAAATCCAGTGTGGTACAAAGCAATGTGCTGTATTCAAGCCCCCCTTCTTGTGAACATGCTTGTTCAGTCATTTCCCATACTAAATCACCGTCGTCATCACAACATATGTAAGCTTGTCTGCAGTCTCCATCTGGCCACATTAGGTTTCCAATTTCCATGAGAACCTCCTCCGTATATATGGCTGTTTTCAAAGAAAAAGAAAAAACAATGTTGATGTTAAGGAGTCTTGACTATATGCCATTAAGCATTTCATGTTCCGTAATCATGGTCTTGTGCTCTTTTAAATGTGAAAGTAGCATGACACTCCTTGACTTGTCCTGTGGTAACAAGAGATCCACTGACATGAGCATTTTCAAGTGACTAATGTTCTACTAGTAGTTTGAAGTCTATTTGCTTTACACATGCACACTTAGAGTGTTTCAATTTATATTGAAGTTTTGATTTTTTTCTACCTTCATTTACAATTAATACATGAGAAGATGAGTATTAAAAACACCTCTCAGTAGAAAGTAGTTGTAACCATGGTCTCAAAAAATAGCACAGTAAACAAAAACCACAGTTTAACAAAGCTTCACAAACTTAAGATTTATTGTAGGGCTTGTATCTGTGCCTCAAATAGTGTTGCTGGCCTTAAAGGTCGGAGGCTACATAAACAGGGTGTTATATTTATTATAAATATCAAATAAGAAATCTTAATATTCTTTACCGTAAACTGTAGTTACACCTCCACAGCTAGATAATTCTCTTTCATTCTCTATTTCATTCCCTTCGATGTCCTTCACTTAGAGGGCCGCCTGTTTTGGTTCCAAATTGTCCTTCATGCCAAGCTGGATTTGTGAGCGGTGCTATGCCAGACGCTAAGTAAATGTGTTTTTCAATCTATCTGCTCCCCAACCATCCCACTCTCATCTTTCTCCCTCTGCCTCTGGACTCCCTCCAGTCCCCAGTGTTTTTAGGACAATCTCTGTGTCGTCTCATCTCTTGCCTGCCTGCATGCCTTCCTACCTGGCTGCCCATTGCCCCTGCCATCATTCCTCCCAGGTCTCGATAAATAACCCTGCACCTCTCTGGCCCTCAGCTCTACTGGCTGTTGCTAGAGCACATTTGTTAAAATATCACCTGCTGTAGAGGGGAAATTGATACTGCTGCAATGTGCTCCGGGCAATAGAGTTTTGTGTTGACTTAAAATGCCACAACACCGACAGTTGTGGGAAAGTTCAGAATTTTAACAAAAAAGAGAAAACAATTCAGTTGTTCTATCAAATGTTTAAAAAAAAAAAAAAAAAAGAACAGCTGCAACTACTCTCTTGCTGGGTCAGGCAGTTAATTACACTACAAGTACAAAAACAAACAGAAAGATAATATTTGTTAAATTTCCATTAAATACAATGACACACTCAATTCACAAAATTCCCCTGCTTCCCAATTGGAGTTGTTTTTTAATATAGAAATAGAGATGAAATGTCGTCTTTAAATAACCACAGCAGAGTCGCACGTCTATGTAGCTAGCTAGTTGGGCTCTGAAAAAAGGCACTTCATTAAAATATGAAAAACTGTTTAGTCTCTTTGGTTCTACTCTGTTGCTCAAAAAACAGGCCAATGATCAGATGAGACATCTGCAGATGACCAGGTAAGAAGAAGAAGCAAAAGTTCCTCTCTGAAATCTGCCATTATCCAGATGGCACCATTAGCGATTAAGCCAGAACATTTCTCCCCTCTTATAATTGACTCCATAGGCTATTAGGCAGGTTGGCACTAGGCGAGGTCCACTGGTGCACACTCCAGATGTTCTCTTTTTGAGTGTGTGTTTGTGTGTGCAGTAAACTAGAGGAGGGGAGAGAGTTGGCTGTTGTTGTGGACGCTTGTGGTGGGTCCAAGGCTGCCTACAGATGGACATAGAGTTGGGTGGGTCCTGGGAATAAGTCACAGTCAATTATAACAATGTCTCTATCAGTCTGTCTGTTCTCAGTCTCTCTTCCTCCGTCTCTCTATTTCCTTGTCCGTCTCGCTTTCTCACTCTCGCCTTGGGGAAAGAAAAATTAAAGTGTTCTGTTTTCTGTGCAAGATCTTTGTCTCTGCTCTTTGGATTTATCCAAAGATTAAATTATCTCTCCTCCGATGTCTGTCCTCTAGTGTGAGTTAGCAAAGTGATGTTTTGCAGACATTATTGAGTGTGGTTGCTGTTATTAAACAGTACTTAAATAATACTGAGAGACGTAATACCAATTTTCATTTGTTTGCCTTCGGTTTAATAAAACTGGCTTACCATTTGCTCAACTTAGCATGTTGTATATTGTAGTAGTATGTTATTATTTTATATCAAATGTAATACATCCTTAGAAAAGGGCAAATTTTAGAGACCCACTGATCAAATGTTCATTTGCCATATTTAAAGTTGTAAATTAACATACCAGTGTCAATAACAGCTCCCACATGTACCACCTTATCACAACCACAACTCCAAAATCTGCACAAGGAGACGCTGATTTTCAGAACTAGTGCTGTAGCAGGCATGAAATGGCTTTTTTAAGTGTTTGTATTACATTACTGAATGGACTCTCAGTAATCCTTTTATAGCTAAAAAAAGAGCTAAAAAGCCATTAATTATTCATCTCCCCATGGCTGGTGGTAAAGAGGAGAGGCGCTCTAGGGTTTCCATCAGCTATTAGTAAACAAATCAATGCTGCAGGCTGAGCTCCTTGTCAGTAGAGAGCCATCTGCCCTTTGCCATGACTTTCAAGTGAAAGCCAGAAATGGACCTACATGACACATGATACTGCCTCTTGAGGATAAAAAAGAAGCATGTAGAAAGGAAAATGAAAGTTAGTTATGGGGGATTTTCATTTAGTTATTGAGTTGAAAAAACTTATGCAGGAATCTCAATGCACAAACAGGTTCCCTCTGTGAGAGCGACACTTAATTTATTCATGACACCAATCTAATTTGTGAGAACAGTTGTAGTTACATTACTACCCCAACTGGGTTGGTTCGACACATTATGCCTCTGTGAGCACACACTTCTGAATTTGTCATGACCCACCCAACGATAGGTATTTGATGTAATCAAACAGCGCAGTTTGAAGCCCCTAATCCAATTTCTTTGGCAAGATACATTGTAATTTGGTATCACTGTAATTATGAACTGAATTGTGAACTGTCTGTAAGGGAATTGAATTAGCCAGCAGAAGAAGAGTAATATGATTGGGAACTGGGAGAAATCAATACAGCACTGCTCGTCATCTCAACGTTGACCTGAATCCTGCCTGAATGTGGATCTTTGGGGGATTCAGCTTAATTCAATCTGGTGGAGCTAACACGCTCCCTGTCCCCTCCACATGGTTGACAACAGCTCTGTCTTGATTTAGAAAGCCAGGCAGGAGCCATGCTGGGGGAAGCAGAGCTCGGAGAAAAGAAGCTGCAGCTTGATTTTCATCCATCTGATTGTATGAAATAGATGTAGACGTATAATATAAGCCCTCATACAATGCCTCAAACTATAGCTGCACAGCCCTACATTCTACAGGTACCTTCAGATATAAACATAGGTAGTTCAGTTCCATGTGACAAAGTTGTGAATAATAAAGCCTGCTGAGACACCTCTCTGATGAGCACCATGAACTAGGCCTACATTACTGCATTTGACAAACAGCGCTTTCATACACCCTCAGCTGTGTTGACAAATGGTTCTACAGTAGAGTGTATGGAGGTCCTCATCCTCAAGGGTGCAGCCCACCAATGACATCTCCACCCTGATGGAGTTAGTAGCCTGAAGAGAGATGGTTAATGCCACAGCTGTAGCAACCACCGCCGCGGTTCACTATGATGGATGAGACCAGAAAGACTGAAGCACAAGGTGCAGTTGTGTATGGAGATGCTGACTGACACAGTAATATTTAACTGTCTACTCAAAGCCATTTATCTCTGAGTGTCCTTACATAAATTTTTTGCTCAACAGTTATTTTATTTTTAATTGCTATTCCTTGTTTTTAAATTTCTATATTGTTATACATGAGGTCTCTGTCCTTCTCTTGGAATTGTCTTTTTTGAAAAGCTCCATTACCTGATATTAACCTGTTAGGGATACAGATCTAGAGAGAAAAAAGTTCACCATTCAGCTGTCTTTGTTTAAGGAAAAATAGCTTGCGTATTGTGTTGTTCTATTGACCGCTTGACATTCCAGTGCGTTCTACAGCACTCTCCATGGACCCTGATAAGAACTTGATAGCTAGCTAGAGGTGCTCTCTTATTATAGGAGCAGATGGCTTCTTACCATTATTTTATCTTTACAGATAAGATTAAAAAAAGCCCAGCTTACACTGCACATAGGTAATCAGAGCTGAGAGGAAAGAGCACCTCTAATGCCAAGGACAGCCCAATGTCAAGAAAATCAATATGTCTGCCCCCTCCCAAAATCAAAGCCTTTTTTCCTCCTCTTTGCTCTCAGATAAAAGCTTTGTGTGTTGTGTAAAATCAAAGCGAACAGAGCAGGTGTCACATAAGTGCAAAATGTTTCATTATTTTGTTTTATTTATGTAATTCGTGAAATTCAGCTGCTGTCTCTAGACCCTGTGCCACAAGCACATCTGGCTTGTGTAATACCTGAACATTCTTTCATTTCAGAAGTGTCTTTTATTTGAGTGAGTCAGATTTGATTGCACACATTGTGTTGTCTGTGAGGGAAGCTCGTAAAGGTTATACAGCCCAGTGAAAGGCTATCTCATTCACCAGTAACAGAGGGGAGCATGTCCCTGGAGCCAGGTGTAGAATGGACTCAGGAAACAAATAGCTCTTCCTGTCTTGTTATTGAGGATGCACTGATAGGGTGGGCTGGGGCATGGTGAAGGGTGATTACTAAGTTGTCTTTTAACAGACTTCCTTGCCACAATCAGCATTATAGTTATGCGTACTCATTGTACTGCATCAGCATTGTGACCAGCACCTCACCCTTAAGCTACATCACCTGCTGCACCCTGATTCACTGAGCTCTGTCTGTGTTGACACCTACTTAATTCCCATGGGTTATTGCAGATCCCTCTCCACTTAGGTGTGCGTGTGCGTGTGTGTGTGTGTGTGTGTGTGTGTGTGTGTGTGTGTGTGTGTGTGTGTTCATGCATGTGTTCATGCATGTGTGCGGACAGGAAGCAGAGAGAAATCATTGCTAGCCTGGGAGAAGGGAAAAAGCTATTCAACAGGAGCGCCCACGGTGGCAAAGCCATTTCCAATAATGTCCTCTTTCTGCAACAACAATTGTGTTTAACCCCAGTGGCTTCAGCTGCCCACTATTTGTCATCCCACCTCTTCCTCCCTCACCTCCCTCCATGCCTTCACATACGTACACAGGCAATAGCACTGAAAGTACGGTTCATGATTGCATGGTGCATACATCGTCTGACTCATAGTGCTGATCCTGTTTGAGGAAACAATGGGAAAAAGGTCGAACAGCCTGCTCTTTGTATGGTATAGATCTGGATTTATAGTGTTCAGTGCCTTTGATTTTGCCTCAGTGGGGTTGAGCAGAGAAAAGTCTGAGATAAAATGATGATCTTTGTTAAATTTTCAGAATGAGGAGGTTTTGTTCTACAGAACAATATGGAAAATCAGGATTTACTTTTGATGTTCTATGAAATTGAAAACTCTTGTGTATACTAACTTTCTTTCTGCAAACTGTAGTTGTTTTCCTCTTATTAGTGTGTGAATGAAAATGTCAGTCCTGTTATGTGTCTGTCCCTCCGTAGTTCTCTCTATTATTCCTTTCACCACATCTCTCTCTCTTTGCACCCCTCTCTGATCTCCCTTCCACCCCCTCTCCCCATGTCCCTGTGCTGGCGAGCTGCGTGTGGAGGTGATTTATCTGTGGCACTCACAGAGTCCCATTGCAGTGGCACACACAGTCACACACACACGCACAAACACATGCATCTACACGTGCACAGACATAAAATGCACTCACACACACAAACACACACAGGTAAGGCTGCAGCTGTGATATATTTTAATTACACTTTTAGTCAGAAGTAATTAAGGTTTTATATCTAGAGGGACAGCTCAATACCCATCCCCCCCAACACACACACAAGCATATGTGCACAGACACCCACACATGCACTGACACACATACAGAAAACACACCCATTTTCATGTCTTTGTTTCTCAATTTCTGTGAGATTTGTCTTTTTCTGTTAAGTGCTTTTCTCTCTGTACTCTAAAGTTTTGTTTTGTTTTATTGGCAAGAAAAAAAGTACAAGTTTGAAGGCATCCAGCACATCATCACATATTAGTTCATAGCCAAAAAGTTAATGTTAAGTGGCGCTGAAAAAAGCATATCACAAACACTGGTTATCATTTGAAAATTTTCAGTACGCTTGCCAGTAGCATACCTGAGTTTCAGTACAGATACCAGCACAATTTCTTTGATATCTTTGCTGAGTATAAACCGGTTTTTCCTTCGCAAAAGAAGCAGAGCCTTTTGAAATGCATCAGTTTTTAATACAGTTGTAACATCAGACCATGGATTGGATTAATGAAGCAGCATGAAATCAACAAAATTATTTAATTTATTTATGCAGTATCAGATAACAACTTAAGTAAACAAGACTAAGAATGTGACCAAACATTTGTTGCCAGTTTTTAGTACTTGGCACTCATTGCCCTATATTGTGGCCAAAATTTGGTTGGTACATATTTTATTGCATTATGAGTTACAGTCGCTGCATCTGGGTAACAGAATTCACGATCCAGTATCAAAAGTGATGCTCCCCCGCACGACGGGGGACTAAGATATGAAGAATTGAAGGAACCGCGGTGAGAAGGAAGAGACTGCAAAAGGATGAGAAGGTGATTTGTGCAGAAACAGATAGGCTTTGCACTGTAAGCTGAGTTGAAGAGCAGATTTGGAAGCTGTAAGACAGTGTTGTGTTGTCATAGAGTGCTGACAGGGGCGGTGAGCGGAAAGTGCGCTGAGGAATGAGGAAAAAGAAATGTGTGTGTATTTATGTATGTGTTTCTGTGTGTGCATGGGTGTGTGCGCACGTGTTTGAGAGTGTGTATGTATGGC
Source organism: Seriola dumerili (assembly GCF_002260705.1). NCBI lineage: Eukaryota > Metazoa > Chordata > Actinopteri > Carangiformes > Carangidae > Seriola > Seriola dumerili. The sequence goes on along the minus strand of NW_019174257.1, from coordinate 243,918 downwards.
ACAGATGGAAAGACTTCTCAGGGATTACTGTGTAACTGGAAGAGGAGAGAGGTGGTAATTGCATTTTAATTACAGTGTTGATGGTTTTGTGCTCTGCCAGATGGAAGGTTCTTTACAGATATAAGCACAAAATAAATCAGCCCTCTGGAAAATAAATCAGCCCTTAGGTGACTAGTTACCTGCTGAACTGAATCCCTAACCTTGTCTCGAGTCACAGGTGACGATGATTAGTTTAGGCTAGTTGATAACCAACCTAGACCCCTTGCACACACTCTGCCCCTCTATGCACTCTGCCCCTCTATATTCCCTGTAATGATAGGTATCCACCGTCATATACCTGCCCACCAATCCTACAGTAGTTCACATTTCACTTTTAATACATGCTAGCAGACTTACCAAGTTTTCATTGGACAAATATTCCACCCGAAGTATGTATTTTATATTATCTGAATCATTTCTTTAATATCCGCTTCTCTGTCATAAAAATCACCTTATCAGCGGTCACACATTTTTGTCTCTGCTGTAGTAATAGCTTGGCAGTACACCTCTTGACTGAGGCTTGTTTTATGATTTCCTTGAAAGTTTCTGGGGGCTCCATGTTTATACTTAATAATAGTGGCAAGACATTTTGCTCTCACTAGCACACTAGAATGGATGAGCTCCCACATCGGCTTTATGAGAGTGACCTTTGGCAGCTTGCTCATCGAGATCAGTGTGCCAGTCCTGAACTCAAGCTCTCACCTTCCCAGCTTAATGAACCAAATATGGCTGCAATATTATAGCTAGAGTCAGCTATTTTAGAAGTCATTCTTACTATCAGGGTCATTTGTTTTTATAATTTTGACTTCTCACTATAAAGCTCCACTGATACTGAATTTTAATTATCGTGTAATGAGCATGCATGGGGTAAACTGTTAAAGATGACTTGCATTATGGTCATCTACAACAGAGCAGACGGAGTAGTGATGTAGTGAAAAAGTTACCTAAATTTTTATGTTTTACCTGAAAAACCTATTACCAATGCAGAAGTGGATTGTGCATGATTTAAATGAATGCTGGGTGTTATTTTTATATGAAATTCAAACCTCTGTGGTGATTGCCAATATATGTAATATAATTTGAAGTCAGGTGAAAGAGGAAGCAGAAAACTTCAGTCAAATGTGGTTCTCCTGATCAAGGTGAGTCCCCCAGCTGTGTGTTTTGTGACAACATGACCCCGGCAGGGCTATGAATCTGACACGACCAACAGTCCTGTGGCTTTTTGACCTGTGGCTGTTCCTCACTCTCTCTCTCTCTTTCTCCCCCACTCTATCTCCATTTCTCTCTCTCTCTCTCTCTCTCTCTCTCTCTCTTGCTTCTTTGCTCTTTACAAACTGTCTGAGGGAGATAAGGCAGGCCTGATAAGCTGACTTCCGTCAAAATGCTCCCCCATCTGTGCAGACCTCTATCTCAGAGGAGAAAATGTTTTTATATATCATATGCTCACATGCCTGCTCCTGGCATGATAGCAACCTAATGGGTTTATGATACTGGAAAGACAACGCCTGCTGTCTTTACCTTTCAGACTAATATCAGGAATTGCAAAAAGGGCTGGAAAGTATGAACGGGGGATGGTCGGGGGGAGAGGCCTTGAGGTGGTTTTGTCAGCCTATTCAGAAGTGGTGGCCATTTCTTTTTTCCTCATTTGGCTCAAAAAGGTCATTTTCATCTTAACACCAGAGTTAATCCAAATTTTGCAAGCATTAACTTACACATTAAACCTACAACTACTTTTAACCTTTCAATTAACATTGCTTAGAAGCATCTCCTTTGGTGGTCAGCTTGACTGTTGGTACATGAAATGTGTATGCATGCATATGGCAGGTAGCGGTAAGTTGGCAGGCTTAATGGTGTTGGTGCATGGGTCATTTTAATAAATTTACCAATTATAGCAGCATTCATTTTTATCTAGCCCATAGCCAAAATCATTGCTGTCGTGATATTTTTTGAGCACATTTCAGTGTTGCGTTTCACCCAATGTACAAAACCATCTGGGGTAATTTGCTGAGAAATTACCTGTGTTGCTTATAATATAAGCGAAGCAGCACAATTTAAAAAAACACAATGACATCTCTGACAAAATGTTCCCAGACTTAAAATGTACTGACTATACAGTTTTTTTTTTTTTTTTTTTTTTTTTTTTTTAAGTAAAGCAGTAATAAACCAGGCTGGGACAGAAATATTGTGATCTGATTGTAATGTGTAGCCATTTATTCTTCACTGTTATCACAGACCATGAGTTAAACCAATGTGATTATAGAGGAATTATGTTCAGACACAATAAATAAACAGAGGAAGTTATGTAACTTTGCATCCAAAACATTTTTTCATATGAGCTTCAGTTATTATCGATGTGAGCACAAATGTAAGGACTTTTCTGAAAGGCATACATATTAACCTTACCAATAACCATGACATTTGCAGTAGTATTTCAGGACTGTGACATGTAACAACAATAAAATAGATATTTTTGCAGATATTCTACTAAATATGTTTGTGGCTCTGTGTCATAAATCAAAAGTCTTGCTTCTATACTTATATCATGTGACAGGGAGTGTGTATTTAGTGGGATTAGAGCTGCTGGTCTATTCGTGTGGTGTCTGTTAACACACGTAGCTCAGTCTAATCTGCTTACTATTGACTGGAAGTCCAATAATCCATTTATGGTAGAGAGAAAACATTACATGGAATACAGCTGCAGCATGGGGTGAACTGACTGGCAGCCTATACCTTTCCAGTGGGAGGCAATTCTAACTGTGTTTGGAAGCAGCATGGGTCAGATCTAGTTGACGTTTAGAAAAACAGTGAGTCAGTGTCTAATACTGACATTAAGAAAAAGAAGAGCAATAACATGAGGAGTATTAGCATTAGTCACTGCTAACTTACTAATGCTCACTGACAGAAGAGCCTTGTCAGCACGCCCTAAACAGTAATTGGTATCTTTTCCAGTTGTTCTTATGTAATTATCTGTGGCGTGTTAGCCTGTGTACACTTATCATGAGCTAAGCAAGTTTACAGAGAACAGTAAGTATTAAAGTTACATTTTATTTAATACTGAAAGACAATTTACCGTAGTAAACATAGGTGGTAACATAGAATAAGGTGTCTTGATATAGGAAAATAATACATGAGCCAGAGACAAAGATTTTGAAGATGAAATAAAAGCAATCTTCACTAAGTCCATTGTTCTCCTCTATCAAAAGACTTCAGATGACATTATCGCTGTTAACCCGCTTACCAAAGACACTAAAGGGAAGCTGTATTTAATCAACTCAAGACGAATAACTGAGGCAGTCAAAAAGATTTATTGGATACTGTGCCTGCTCACTCTAGCTCATGTGTTGTACTTAAAGCAGATACAAGGTAAAAGGTTGGATTCTACCTTGCAAGGTTAGCTAAATTATTAGCTTGAGCGGTCCTGCTCCAACAATTATTCTGGTATTTACTTACTTGATTCCTCATGACACAACTGAAGATTTGGAATGATAAATTATATAAATGATGATAGAGATATGAATAGCTATTTTACTCCATAGAAAGTTTTTTTTCATGTTTTTTTTTTTATCTGTCCCCTTTAACCATGTTCTTTGCTGTTTCCCCTTTGTTAAACAAACACAAAGTGGTGGTATGTTGAATTAAAGTCTCAACATTCAAAGTACAATATATGAAACACTGAATAATGGGGCCCTAGGAATCCTGCATCATCAGTTAAGAACCCTTTTCACAGAATAATCAGAATAATCTAATTTTATTTCCAGTTAACACAGTGAACATCTTTACCACTAAAAATACTGCAGTTCTTCTCTTAGCCAGTCATTGACAAAATGCTTGTGTTGGTTTGAGATGTAACTGTCGTGCATTCCCATGGCCCGATCAGTATTATTTTGAAATTATGCATAGCTGTCGCATAGTGTCATAAAACTTTGATCAGAAGAATATAATCATCAGTGGGATATTGCATGTGACCAAAGGGCAAACAATTTAAAAACCTGATTTCTTTATTGGGTATTGTGGACTGATTGCTCACCATGAATTTGATGAGGAAGAAACAGCGAGGCATGTGTGTTCTGCAGTCGGTGTGTTAACAAGGAGACAGTCAAACAGTGCAGTTCACTGCCTGCTATGTTTTGGCCTGCTTTTGGGCAGTACAGTGGGTTGGCTACATATAAGCTATATGCGCTGTTAGGAGATTTGATACAGAGTAAGTGTTCATTATGAGTAAAATGGCTCCTTGCAGACATGTTAGTACTCAGGATTCTACAAAATGATGGCCTCTTGTGTGCACATTCCCTTTCCTTTTTCCTCTCTTTCGTTCTTTTTGTCACTTTCTATGTTATACACATACTATATACACACCCTTTTGTGTGCACACACACACACACACGAAACACACTTGCATCCCTTGCCTCTGATGTGCCAGCGGTTGTTGATAATGAGATTCCTACAGGATGGGAAACTCCAGGGAGACTGACTGACGGCCCACTTTAAACACTGCAGTCTCCCTCTCCCTTTTCTGTCCTCTGAGACACAGAGGATAAAAGGAAAATGGAGAGGAGAGTAAAAACATACACTCACACACAAAAAAAGGTAAGAAATATGTGGGGCCTTGTGGATTTGTTGAAAAACATCAGGGTGAGCAGGTGTTGGGTGTTTTAGAAAGCATTGATTTATCACTCTATTGAGAAAATCATTGATAAAGAGTACTCGTTGAAGGTTACAAGATTCAAACTACATAGTAGTTCTAATTATGTGTATTTGAGTGTCTGTGCCTGTACTGAGCACATGGATGTATGCATTTATTTGGACATTCCTATGGATACGTTTGTTCACATGTGTACACATCTGTTTCGATATGTCTGATCTATTGTGAAGGGGCCCTAGTGAGGTAGAGGATAATTTCATGCCTTTTGCTGTCATGTCAGGTTGTCTTCTCATACTTATGCACATGCTTCCTGAGGGCTCAGAGGCCCTGTAACATATACAGTATATTTCTCACATACACGGGTTTGATGAAGTACCTGGTGCCACAGAGGACAAACAGAACTCATTTCCTGTCACTGCCTTTGGACCTCATCTCTATTCTCATTTCCTCCCTTTGCTCAGAATACAATAATGCCACTTTATGGTGTATCTAGAGAGGCATGTTGTTGCTTAATGTATTTTTGCTCACAGGCTCTTTTCAGAGGGTGGCACTCCTCCAGCTTTCAACATTGTGCAAAAGTCTGTGACAGTAGAATATACAGATTGTTCAGAGCTGTCACTAAATTGTATGATATGTACTGTAAGTAGGACTAGCATGTGCACAGTCTGGATGAGGACCAATATGCATATAAACAGAAAATCTATGTGATGTCAGCTTGTCAGTTTGTTTTTGTTTTATCTTTAAATAGACATTTTACGACTGAATCCAGTTTAGGAACAAATGTACAACTATATTAAGGCTTTGAAGATATGTAGTATACATACATATTTGGTTGCTGGATTGCAAAATTTTTTGATTTTCAAATTGAGTTTTGCATGTTTTCTTTCCAGTGGTCAGAAAGTCTTCAAAACAAAGACAGAAAAAGTCAAATAGAGAAAGTCAGGTCTGTATTTCTTCTGAGATATATCCTTTTATTTTTAACAAAACTACCGTGCACATCTGCTTTAAAGCCAAGCTATCTGCCATGCCAATTTTGGAGAAATATTGTTCTTGCTTGCCAGGTCTTCTCCAATGAGAATGGTGGCATAAATAAAATAGATACCAAACATACATGCTATTCAAAGTAGAGAAGAGTTGTTTAACTTTGTTGTTGGCAGATGCCAAAGCTTTCTCTCAGTTCAGGCCTCATAAGACAAGGGAGTTAGGGTAATATATGATGATTGGCTGATAGCTGTTTTCCTCAGTTTTAAGTCATATTCCCTCTGAGAGGTGTGCAGTCTGAAGTAATAATCCTGTCTAAATGGAAAACATGGCTTGGTCATAATCCAGCTGCCTCTCTGTTCCCTGAGTGTCTTCGTTAAACAATCTACCATGGTAATGAAGTGCTAATCTGCTCAGCTCTTTATACAAAGCATCTGCATGTCTCTTAGAAGCAGAACAGGTACACAATAGAGTGCCCCTTTCTTTGTTGCTTGTTGCAGAAATGCCACTGAAATGCACAGAGCAGGTATAAAAGCAGCTGTAACCACAAATCAAGGAGGACTTTGACAGCCATCGAGTTTGATTTAGAAAGTAACCGCTGCTTGACATTTTTACATAGTGTATACTCAGTTGAAGAAATACCTGCTCCCTAGCCCATGTCTGGGGTAGTCATATTTTAGGCCAGTGTCAGCCTGTAAACCCTGATAGCATTGCTTACTTTTTAATAGAACATTCTATCTATCAACATTTTTTCCAATCATGTTCCCGGAGCAACGCATACATTTCATATTACGCTGGTGTTCACTGTAATCTGTGGCATTAACCGTCAAACTATATTAATCCATTTGCACTTTCCCCTGTTGATTAGAGCGCATGTGAAATGTGACAGTGGTTGGCTGGTATAGGGCAGCAGTTGCCTGAGGTGGCAGCGGGAGCGTGAGGTTTCATACCCAGCCACGTCCACATTCAGATCATGATTTATTACCCCCTTACCACACACACTCACAAACACACTCACACTTGTGCATAACCACACCTTTAGCGACAAAGATATTGACACAAGCTAAACACACACATACACACATACACAATGTCTGGCATTTAGGGGAACATACAAAAACACCAACGGCTGGAATAGAAATGACACCAATGACTGCACATTGCGTGAGTCCATATGCCTCAAATGTGAACCGCCACATATGGGCATTTTTGTGTGCACTATAATTAATCACAGTCTAAATATGTGTATTAATGTGTGAGTGATCTTCAGTTTATGATATAAAGTTTCCTTGCCAAGGGATGTGAACTTCCACGAGTGGATCTGTAGTCTGAAAGTGCTGTAAAGTAGGCTGTGTGCTTTATGACAGTAGAGATCTGTAGCAGATTCAAATATTTTGCTGATGAGGAAAACAAACAGAATAGAAAAAGTTATTAAATTGTGACATTCTGCAAAGAAGCTTGTCTCATTTTTCACAACTTCATGTCTGAGCACAGCATGTGTGCATTAGAGTCCGTGTGTCTGTGTTTCTGCTGGCATCAGTGTGAGTGTCTACGTGCATGTGTGTGCATGTGCATCTGTGTAAGCATTAAGTGTTCATAAGTGTGCCAGTGTCACTGTGCACAGTTTAATATCCCAGCAGAAAAATAGAACATGGCTGATAAGAGAGCAGAGAGAACGGCGGAGGGAGATCAGAAATCCCATACAGTGGAGAGCACTAGTCCATTGCAAGTGTGGCTGAGGTCACAGTCAATTTCAAAAGGAGCAGGTCTTGTATATTAGAGTCTGGAGAGATGAGAGACCCTCCTGCTCTCTATCATAAAGGGCCCGTGCAAGTGCAGGGCCAGATGTGATCAACATGGACCTTGTGGAAATCCCTACTGAGCTGAACTGTCTTATTGAGGGGTTGCCAGAACAATAGCAGCAGAACATGCAGACCAAGGCCTGGGGTGTTTAATCATTATTTACAAACCCACAGGAATCCCTTTCATAAGCTTATGAAAGGGATTCCTGTGGGTTTGTATGCTAATAGAAGGTTTGTCCAAACTTCAACATTACATTGAACATGTTTAATAACACACAGCAGTGCTATATAGCAAATATAGACCTGTATTTCTGTCAGCTTGTCAAACCAGCAAAGCAGTGTAAACACAGAACTGTATCCCTGAGCATGTACCGTCACGTCGAGCCAACACAGAGATTGAAGGTGTGGAGTTATTTCGGTATAGCCTGGTCATATTCAGTATAATGAAGGAATATATCTCCTGCCACATCTCTATGACTCTTTCATGTGTTTTTAATAGATTTTGGGCAACTGTGGCTAAAGGAGGATAAGCTATCTTAGTTTGTGGCTACACAGACAATACTATGTAAAGTCTGATGGAGTCACTATTGTTTTTTGTCTTTGAGCTGACTTTTTGTTAATGATGGATAAAATAACACCAGAGCTATCCTTTAACATTGTTAAATAATTATTTTCACAAATAACAATATTTATTCAAGACACCTACATTATTTCTGACTTATGGTAATAATGACAACCTACTGGTTGGTCAGGTCTGACAGTGATAAAGTTAACAATTTCTGACACCCCCTAAATTAGAAGGTTGACAGCTGTCTACTCTAGCTGGTTGGACTGATGTTAATTTTACTGACAAGACAAGCTACTTCACAGCCATAAATCAGAATGATCCATTCTGAGCTACAGAATCGCAAAGTGGGATAGCATAGGCAATATAAGGTGACTGGCAGTTGGAGCATTTCCAAAGTTTAGGTAAACATCATATGCTTCTGTTAATCTATCATTTAAATAATATGTAGTTATAATAATAAAAGTGGTTTACGGAAGAAAAGGTCAAGGGTAAAAGACAGTGGAGTAAGAAATATACAGCCACTAATCTTAAGATGCTGGTGCCCATGCTGCAACACAAGTTTGAGGTTGACTGGCATGAATACATTGAGCAGATCAGTTTAATCAAGTCAGCATCTGTGATGTTTTTTTTCTTTCTTTCTTTTTGTTACTCAAGATTTTTTAATATGCTACAGTGGCTTGTTCTGCTGGCTAGCATCCTGTCTACAGCCACAGCTACTGGCAGATGGGTAGTCCAGTATTTAGAGCAATCTGAAACTCTGTTGGAAAAACTTTATTTGAATCTCTGAATGTTAAATTTATTATGATTCTCCTGTACTCCTGTATTGAAGTATATTGAGTTTATGATTAAAGAACATTTCTTTAATTCAGTGTTACCTGCATGTAACTCCAGTTCTATGAATGTATGCTCTGCCCTTTAAAAAACAGTCATGTTGAAGCTTGACTCAACACTGTGCACCTTTTTGAGCATGAGTTTGACAACAGTTGGAGACAGTTGGTTACAAGCTGGAATTTCCTTTGGGGTGGTTTATTGCGGTCTGACAGATCATCTTGTGGGTGATGCATTAGTCATGGTGCCCCAAATGTACATCTGACAAGATTTGCTCTCAGCTCCAGCTCCAGCATATCCACCTATGTATAGTTATTTGATTTTGAATTACTTGTGAATTATTACAGAGCTCATACTTCTGTAGGTTGTCTTTTGTGAGTTAGCAAGTCTTTTGATGCACGCATTATGAGCCTCTCATGGTATTAGTTGCCATGTAAATGAAAATATAATTCCTAATGTTTGTATGTTAGGGCTAAATTGGTTTGGCGGCAAATCCCCCTTATGCTGTGGTTGTTGCTTTTTGAGAGGCTTGCTACTGTCTAACTACTAAATGCCTGTGAGTTTAATAGCATACTTTTTGATATCACACTGCTGCTCTAGTAGTAGATCAGTTCTGATTTGAGAGAGAAATACTTGTAAAGAAAAATGCACATAACTATCCAATGTATAATTTCTCTGCTCTCCTCTCTTCTACTCTCCTCTCCTATCCTATCCTCATACTTGGTTTCTTGGTTAAACCACCACCTGTCCACCTGTCTAAGTTCAGCCTCCCTTTGTACCCTCAAAGCCATTTTTTCCCCTGTAAACCTACCCACAGTAAACAGGCACTGGAGGGTTGCCTCTGAAGCTGAGTGGCTACTTGACACTTGTGGGAGCAGGTGTTTGACATTGTGATGACCGCAAACCTAAATCCAAAGTCACCATAGCCCACAGTAGTGTGAGTGCTATCTAGTTGTCAGTCAGTGCTGTGGTGCAGGCAGGCTAGCAGTCAGTGGTAATTGATGTGAGTAGAGTTGACATCCTGAGCAGAGCGCTTCAGGTTGGTCTCCGACTGGGACCGAGCAGCCCATCATTGCCAGTTATTAAGCAGCTTGCGCTCTGCTGCACTCACTCAGAGGGGAACAGCCTGTCTCTGGATGTTTACATATGAATGTGTGTATGTGAGGGGGTGGGACTGTGTTGGGTGGTTGGCATGTACAGTCCGTGTTTCTGTGTGTGTGTGTGTGTGTGTGTGTGTGTGTGTGTGTGTGTGTGTGTGTGTGTGTGTGTGTGTGTGTGTGTGTGTGTGAGTGTGTGAGTATGTGTTAGGAGAAGAGGAGAGAGCCAGAGCACCAGTCCTGAATAGGTTCTTGAAGCAAAAATAACTGAGCCAACAAGTTCAGGCCAGAACATGGGGCAGTCAACTGTGCTTAGGTTAACTCTTAAGTCAAAGCAAAACTTGTTTTTATGTCTACAGAAATCAATAGTTTGTAGTTTGTTTCTGCCTTTTATCGTTTTGTCTACTTGACTGACAGTTGGTCCTGGTCAAGTTGTATATTCACTCAGTGTTTACAGGAGGAAGCTGCTCCAAACTTAAGGCTTGATTGGCTCCCTCTACAGTTTATGTCTCTGCTTTTCTGGCTGGCTTGCTGGCCAGTTGGCCCACTTGTTAGCTGACTTGATATTGTTGGCTTCTGCGCTATACACTGCTCTGTTAATGTCCTGATAAAGCTATCTGTGTTCTGCAATGTGCTGGGACATCTGCCCTCTGCTGAGCCTTTGTTGCTGCTGCTATTGCTGCTACTGCAATTTTACTGCTTTTATTTTACAGTTTGTAAAACTGCTGCATTCACTCAGAGGAAAACAGTTTGTCTCTGGTTGTTTGCATATGTGCTGGTTTGGGACCTGCTGTGCATCAGTATGAAACTCATTGTAGTCCTTATAAAGTTTTAGTCTGTGTGGTGTTTCAGGATTCACTTTATTTGAAGTTTAGTGTCAGTTTAGATCTTTGTTTACCTCTTATGTTTTAGTGTATTCTTTATTCTAGCAAAAACCTAGCAGTGTATTTTCAATTTTGTGTGAAACATGACATGAATGAATGAAACATTAAGTATTTTGCAGAATCTGATAGATATCCTTGACTCAACAAGCAATTGACACTGCCCCCCCCCCCCCCTTTTTTTTTTTTTTGCTGACTACTCTGATCACTGCATCTTAATTAAAGAACAGAGCCACAGTTTGTTGATTGTCTGCTATTCCTTTGGTCTTTCATCATTTGAGCATAGTTTTATTTTTGTGTTTTCATTAAGTACAGTTTCCAGATGACACTGATCACCCCATGGTGACTCTGCCATGAATTCACAATAGCCTCACACACTGATCTCTGCTTTGTGACCACTTATTTGGTGGCTTACACCCATGATCTCAGATGGACACTCCATGTAACAGTTTAATTGCCTATGTTATAGTTCGATCATGCAGACCAATTTTCTCTCTTGTTCTGGGAATTTGTTTATGATTTAAATCTAATATAAAAAGAAACAAAGTTAACAAAAAAAACATGTAATTTTTTTTATTGCATTCTAGTCCAGTACACTGTCAGCTTGTTTGATTTCTCCTCAAAAGTTTTGTTTTTTTTTCAACTTTTTTCATCTCATGTTTTGCAAAACCAAGCAACCAAACAAACAAACAAACAAACAAAAAACATTTGATGCCGTCATAAAGGAGTTAGCACAAGTGCTGCAATTCTGCTGTATTCCCCTTTATTTGTTTGGAAAGTTTATTGCAGTACAAACCATAGCTTCTGTTCAAAACTGGCAAAAGTGAGGCAGTTGTTAGATCTCATGTTTTTTACTTGAAATGTGTTCCAAAACATATCTTAACATGGGGAGGTGATGTCAAAGGCTTCTGTGACCCAGAGTCATTAATTAGCCTGGCAGCGATGCGAGATATTCCCCTCTAAAGTTTCTGAGCGAACTTTACCCTTCTTACCAATCAGAGAAGGCAAATTAAGGGATGGGAACTCAGTCAGTCAATACGGCAATGCACTTCTGGTCTACTAGTCGCCTCACTCCAAGGCTTAAAGCTGGTATTAGCTGCTGTGGAGTGGTTTGCTCTCATGCTAGTGCTAGCTTGATTTCTAGAACTTGCATATTGTAGCATTAAGTTATTTGAGTGTCAACCAATGTTAGCTTTAGGCAGGTTTAGAATTAAGTGAAATTACTTTAAAAAAATACTATAAGATTAAAATTAGGACAGATATTAGTTTGTGGGGGAAAAATTTAAAATAACAAAGCACACTGGCAGAATTAGTTTTGCCTTTGCCTCATTGATTAACATAGTAAAGACTTGAAAGTTGATACTGTTACCAAAAAATTGTTTTTGCTTCAACTTCTTAAAGCACCAATGTTATCAAGTTTACATACTTTCTCTTTGTATTTCTAGTAGGCCTCTATCACGTTGAACCACAGAGAACTGTCCATGGTGCTGAAACCTCAGCCTCTCGCTCTCTGTCATTGCTTAATAACAGGGGCTTCCCCGTGTTACTCTCCACACCCAGGGCAGATCACAATCCATGAATATTAACACAGGCTTTGCCATATAGTAGGGAAGCCCAGGAATCCTTCATGAATATTGATGAAGGGTCCCTCATGAGCCTCTGAAATCTCCACATTGGTTTGGTGCCCTATAATCAAAACCCCCTCCTGTGTCAGTGGGCTACATGAACCTTGCATAACAAGGGCCTATTCATGAGGTTTATGACAGCAGGTGGGAAAAGCCACTTAATGCATACTGTTTCTGTAGGTGGCTTTAATATTCAGGTCCAGTCCTGGCCTGAGTGTGCCCTTTGAACTGTGTATGGTGATGAAACGGAGGCCCTATCTTGTCTACAGAGGGAATGGGCGGCACCCCCTGATGAATATTGCGATGGACTGCCCCATTGTAAATCACATCACACTCAGTGAATATTAATGCTGGTACCTCCATTAGCTCGAGGAAATATTCATGGATGTTTCAGTGTTCTGAGCCACACCAAAAGAGTCATTGAGTAATATGATCTGCCCCTAACAACTGTCCACATGGCTCCTCTATTTATGTGGTGAGATTATACTATAACCTTGTGCTGTGTTGCCTAATTCTGCATCAAATAAGCATACAATTTTAAAGGACAAGTACACACATATAGACATGCATGTACATTTACAGAAACTTTGCATCTGGTGCTGACAGATGCAGTGGCTCATCTATGCCTGGTGAAGAGTGAAGAGCCACATCTCTCTCTCTCTCACTCTCACTCTCTCTGTGAGATGCAGGCTACTGTGGTCTGGGTCTTGGCTGTGGATCCCAGACGCTGCTCCAAATCCTGTCACTCAGTCTCTGCTGTCCTCCATGGTTGAGAGAGGCAGGACAGCAGAGCAGATTTCTCTGTGTTTTTCTACACTGGTGAAGGCAGCGCCTGCCAACACACATCAGCACAGCGGCACCTGAAGGCAGTTGACTCCCTTTTCATTACTGCAAGCCGAACAGCTTGTTTTGGGAAGGATATGTTTTGTGTGTGTGTGTGTTTGCACAATTGGAGAACAGGCTGTTATCAAAGGAGACAAATTCAGATAGATGATCTATGGTTTTTCAAAAATGTTTTATAAAGCAGAAAGATGTATATTCTGACAATATACAAAGGTGTAGTCATGCTGTCAATCAGCCATAAATCCTTTATATAACAAAGGAAATAAGCTAATACATTACACATTAAATCACTATCCTATATAGATGAGCTAAAACATATCTGAACCAGAAATTGTAAATTCATCATCTGTTGTCATGTTCTCATAAGATCATAAGCACATGAAGAGTAATGAATACTTATTGTTTCTGTTTTAGCTTGGAAGCCAGTAACTGGCTTACTACTGATTTTTTTGTACACAAACAGTCAGGGTTTCTCCTCATGCCTAATCATTATCCGTCCCCACAGGAGGTATGGAGAAAGCATTCAAGATTCTCAGTGATGCATTCCTCTCTATTTCTGGCTGTCAATACCTTTCGTTTTGTAGACTTTTTTATCTCATGTCTTTCCATCTCTCTCCCACACTTTCTCCTTTGGTGCTGTGAGTAGCCCAACACTCTAAGGAAATCAACTTTTCTGTCAGAGTTTAGATAAATATGAAAACTATAAGGCGACCTAACAAAAGGAGAGACTCCTTTTAATGGTAACTCCATAGTCTTTTCTTCTCACTCTTACTCTCTCTCTATCGCTTTTCTCCTCACTGTCCTTTCGATCCATAATTGGAAATTTCCTCGGCTTAGCCTTGTCAGAGTGGGGGACAATGCGGCATCCATGTTCTGTGGAGCATGGTCAAGAGAAATAGAGCATTGTCTCATGTAGGCAAGGCAAGCATGTTCTAGGGACTTATCTAAATTGAATATCTGTCTTGTTTTTTAGGCTTATAATGAGAGTGACACAGTGAGCACAGGGGTCTTTCACACCACTGACAGCCTTCCTCTCTTTGAAAAGTTGACAGATAACATGGAATAGGATACATGTAAGCACATGCTCTGTGGGAATATTCCCACCCAACAGTCTATTATTATAGAAAACAATGTCCACACCCAATTGTAGGAGAAGAATTTATGTTCAGGCTATTTTATTGAGAGTGGGCCTTTGTGTAATGGGGTTGGACAATCCAGGTGGATATAGGCATAATCAAAATATTCCGTCCATCTTTGGTTGGTGGTGACCCTTTGTATAAATGTTGAAATTCTGACTTTGTTTTTATGACACAACTGCATACTTTTACCTTTTTGCTGTTATTCTCATCAACCTTTCTTTCCCTTTCCCCCCAGAGATAAAGCCATCTGATTTTTTTCTTCAATTATAATTTAATGCCTTCCCCAGTAATGGCTTGTTGTTAGTCGTGGTGTTTTTTTGTATTGGCTGTGCATCCCTCTTAGTTCCCATACCTCACCAAAGACACAATGACACTGCAGTACTAATAGCACTTTTTCTTGATCTTGTTTTGGCTGGCTGCTTCATCCTCCAGCCAGTAGATAGCACAGCTAAGATCATTATTAAATTGGCTCGTTCCTTTAACCTTGGCTTCTGATAATGTCGTCTTTTAGAGGAAATTAAAGTTGGTTGTGAAAGCAATTGAGATATGAGAAGAATGGCCCCGGCTAGCAGGTAGAGCTGTTACTGTATCAGCTTTTCTTTTTTTTTGTCACTGTGATAAAACGCATTGTGGTCATTTGTTTTCTTTCGTCCATATCACATCACAGCATCACCCAGGATAAAGAAAGTTTCTTATGAAATATTATTCCATCTCAAAGTATGCCTCATGGGCAAGCTTACTGCCCTTCCATTCTTCAGGGGAAAAGGGGACGTTTGAGCTGCAATGAAAATATCGATGTAAAGAAAACATGTCAGTCCAGAACAAGAGCTTGTGTATAATGAGCAGGCAGATGGTCTTAAGGAGAATACTAAGCAATGGTGATGACAGACAGGCTGACAGGCTGGCACAGACCCTGCCACTCAGGAGACTAGGGGAGAGGCCAGGGCAGTTTCTATCACTGTCAATGCCCTCGCCCTCTCTCCGCATCTGTCTCTCTCTCTCTCCATGTTCTTGTCTCTTTCTCTTTCACATCTTTCTCTCACACTAAAATCCCCCTTGTTGTTGTTGTTGTTTTGTTTCAGAATTTGAAGGAAGTAAATGTTGTAAATGGAGCCAGTGTTTGATATCTGATGTAGTGAAGATACATAACATAAGTCTCATCCAAATATCATCCCATATTAAATAAAAATCTGTGCAGCATGGGCACCTGGATGGATTCCAAAAGCATGGCCTTAGTTAATTACTTTCCTTTCTCTGTGAGTTCAAAACATTTAGGACATTGTTTACATTTATTTCTCGCCCAATCACCACTCTGTTCATCTTCCCCCTCACCAAAATGAGAACTAGTAGAAGATAAATGCACAAAGTACGTTCACATGACTTTTTGCTAATGAGGTTGTTAATTAACACTAGCTGGAGTAGAGAAGGTGAGAAGCTCTGGCTAGGAATAGATGTGCGAGGTCTTGCAAGTTTCTCTGTCTCTTCTGCAGTGCTACAGTGCACTCTTATGTGCCAGCTTGCTGTGGATGTTATTTGTTTTAATTTGACCAGATGGTGGAAACTAAAATGGTTGATTTGTTTGAGGAAGATTTTTAACAACATAGCCAACTTAGAAACAAGATGAGCATGTTACACAGCTACACACACAGTCAGAGTCAAACCAAAATAAAGTCAACCCAACCGCTTGTTCTGCTGCAGTTTTTACTGCTCAAGGTCGTCTATCTGTTTGTCAGTCTGGTGGCAGGAGAATAGGAGACCGCCAGCCCTTATATCTCTGATGGTAGACTAATATGATGGAGCAGAGCCATGCAGAGTGAAGCAGAGCAGGGCTATATTTAGGACACTTTGGTTCCGGTGACCATGGCTCTTAGATCCACTACAGCCCCTCCGAGCATTCACTTTTGTTCAACCTCCGGAGGTACAAGCGCTCACTGTTACCCCTCAGGGAGGTATTAAACTGATGGATACTGCATTTCAATGAGAAACAGACACTCCTACATTTATTTTATGAAACACAGTAACAGAGCAAATTCTGTATACTCCTGTATACCTTTCTGTTGTGGTGGAATGACTTGGCCTATTTTGTTTTGCTGTCTGTCATTAATTATATATTTTCTGTTTATTCCAGAGCCCTGTTGAATAATTCTGCCCGTTTAACCTTTTTTTATTTATTCCCACCCTTTTCACTTGAAGAGGTGAATTTCCTCTTGCACGGCTGTTTTTATGTATAGAATTTTCTATGTCGTTGTCTCGTGTCTTTTTGACATTAGGTGATAATGTCTGGCAGGTGAATACATGCAGGTATGAATGTCTTTATGCATGTATTCTCCTATAGGTTTGTCCTTCTCTTTACTTTCTCCTGAATTTTAGTCTGCCAACCAGGGCTCTCTGTGAAGGTCATCAGTGGAATTGGAAAGTGCACTTTGCAGAGTCAAACAGATGCAGGGTACAGATAGCACATTGTTTATCTAATCTTGTATCGAAGTACAAACAAAGTCCTCTCACAATCAGATGAGAGCTCAGAAGCTTTTTACACTGTCAAGGACTTGATGTATCTGCCCTGGAAGTTCTTTATGGGGTTGGATTTTGGCAATTGTGGAGAGTGCTCATGGTGCGGTAGTAACTTCCAGTCTCAAAAAGGACTTTGGACATGTCTACATATAGAACTTAATGCATACATTCTCTTTTATAATACATTGAGCCTCTTCTCCTCTCCTCTCCTCTCCTCTCCTCTCCTCTCCTCTCCTTTCCTATCCTCTCCTCTCTGCTTCACCTCAGCTCCCTCTGATTTCCCCCTTGTTAAGCAAATGAGTGCTCCAGAAATTGACTGCGATTTCCCCTGCTTGCTGAGGCCCCTGAGTGATTGTGTGTGAGGCCAGAGCTAGAGCCGAGGCCCAGGCGCTCTGTGGGCTGAATAATGATGGCAGCACATTGACTGAGGTCTTAAATTAAGGGTACTTATCTTAATTGAACATCTGAAATAATGTTTTATTTACAACAAAGGGAAGGTGCTGGAGAAATGAAGTGGTCTGCTCTGCTGACTGCCTCTCTCGCTCTCTCTTTCACTGTGGTTGGTTAAGCTCCAGTTGCTGCAGTATACATTTCTGATGAGCTGCTCGTGGCTTTGATTTGGCACTTAGGAATGTGAAGGTCATTGTATCATTATGACTGTGGTTCAAATGTCATGCCTTCTCATTACCCCTCATAGGTTTGGCAAACCCATTGTGGGTTACCCTTTTTGGTAAGATGTTTTCGCCGCACAAATATTATTCTTGTATGCAGTATGGCAGTGAAACACATGATTAACTCAGACCCCCACAACAGGAGTTCAAAGGGAGAAGTGTGTCCATGTTTGCTCTAAAAAAAAAAAGAAAGTACAGTAGCTCTCAGAAACTTGATTATAACGATGAGGTTTTTCACACAGCATTAATCAGTTGTATTGTTACAGCAATTGTCGTGATTGGCTCCCCATCAGAGTGATTATGCTAATTTCAGCCAACCAAATGTCACGTCCAGCCTCCAGGCACACCTTTCCCGCTCTCCCAAAGGCAATGTGGTTGCTGTGATTGAGATAGCTGATATTTGACTGAGCACTGGCATACCTTCTTCTGATCACTTCAGTGATTACATGAAATTACTAGTTCTGAGTAAGAATGGCTGAAGATAGCATTTAGCCAGCAGGAGTGAACGAGAGGCAGGCTGAGAGAATTGATTGAGATTTTCAGATCCTAGAAAGACTGTGGTACTGTGGTAGGGATGGAGGTGAGGTGACCACTGCCACCTATGTCTTTTCCAAGGACAAATGCAAATGAATCCAAACAAGGAATTCTAATGTAGATTCAAGAAGAACATTAACTTGTTTTATTTGTCGGTACAATGAATTAAACATACTGTTAAACATTACTGTATCCTGTGTGTGTTTGTGTGTATGTATGGCTGAGTGGACATGTGTAGTTTATGTTTTAGTTTATGTTTTTATTTACTATAAATCATGTATTTACTATGAAGGCCGATTTCGAGGATGTAATTTGTACATACTTGTGTGCTTAAATGTGTGTGTGTGTGTGTGTTTGTGCTTGTAAGTGTGTGAGGGTGTGTTTGTGTGAGTGTATGGCTCCTCTCCAGTCATGTGTGCCATCTGCTACCTCTGCAGGTGGTGCCACCCAGAGCTGATGTTGTTGATGCATCATCACACCCTGCTCCATCACCTGTCCCACGCTATTACCACACAACACACTGACTAATGAACCTATTGGATACACCTTCTCTTGTGAGTCCCTCTGTGTATGTGGGTGAGTTTTTGTGTGTGTAAATGTCCAAGTGTATGAGCGTGTGCAGTAGTCAGATGTTTGAAGGGCTCATTTATCATTACCTTGTCATTATTTATTGTTCACACCAACCACAGGTCACGACCTCTAAATGTCATAAGTGTTGCTTTATCGACAGCGTGCTTCTCTCCATTGTCTGTCTTTGTCTACATCAAACAGAACAATTAGAACTGCTTCTAGCCAATGTTCCCTTTTATCTTCAGAACTATGTGAAGGCTAATCCTCCACAGGGAGCGATCATATATAATGGATGGCTTCCCTGTCACTATCATTTAGCCTTGAGAGCCCAAGTCCCACATCTGACTTGAAGATCAATGGTGGAATATGTCTGTGTGCTGTCAGTCAAAACGCTGGCCTCCCTGGCCTGACTGTGCCCTGGCTCGGCGACTAGCTGCTTATCTGACCACTTGGCCATTAGGGAGTTGTTCAGGAGTTAAACCACCCAGGGACCCCTGAGAGCTCCTCCTTCTCGTGTCTTTCCTTGTACTTTAAATCTGCTGTACCTTCACTTCTCCAGACTATTCTCTCCACCAAATCACACTGTCTTCTTGTTTCATGTCCTCTTCTCTATAGTCCACTTTGTTCTTCTTCATTTACTTCCCATTTTCCCTCATATTTCTCTCCTCTCCTCTTCTCTCCTCTCTCTTCTCTCCTCTCTCTTCTCTCCTCTCCTCTCCTCTCCTCTCCTCTCCTCTCCTCTCTTCTCTTCTCTTCTCTTCTCTTCTCTTCTTCCTGTATTGAAATGATCCCTTCACATATTCAGAAAGCTCAGACAAAGCCTTGCTCAAGGGCACATTGACAGCTGTTGTTAGAGCAGTGTTCTTAATTTCCTCTCTCGGCCAGCTTTTCCCAGCCAGTTGCAGCGTTTGAACCAGTGACCTTCCAGTATCACGTCCTTAGTCGTGTATGGGCATGTCATTAAAAGCAACTCGGAAAAAAACTCTGAGGGGCAGTTTTGGCTTCAGTAAGATTTAAATTCCAACCTCAGGGCCATTCAGCAGACACTCAGTGCTCCAGAGCGCTTAACACCAGAAATGTAGTTTCAAACCACTTCTCCTAATTAACCTCAAATAAGTCCAGTGTTAATGTTGCAGAAATGCTCACTTTTTTTAGGTTGTGTGGGCTTAGGAGTTGGTGTGTGTGTGCGCGAGCGTGCGTCCGTGCGTGCGTGTGTGCATGCGCTGCAAGTGTCAGTGGAGAAAAAAAGATCTCCATCCATCCTTTTTGTTTTCCCTATCTTTCCATAATTGCTCCTTCCATGCTTGTCCCCCCCTCCCACCATTTACCTCTCTCACTGACAAAATGGTAGGACCTTGGGCTGTTTGTCTCCAAACAGCCTAATTTCTGACTCCAAGTGAATATTCCTTGAGTCTTTTGTCAGCCGAGACTATAGAGCTGTCTTTTTAGGCCTTCTCAGCAAATGAACTAGCAAATATGTTCTCACATGGGTACTCAAACCTAAATTCACATGAAATAGCAGTGCTTCACTGCCCTCTCTGGTTGAAAATTTCAAGCCTGTTTAACATCTGACCACACCTAGCATCAATGCACTCGTAACCACACCCAATGGTGATGCCACGTGGTCCTGGAGTGCACTTCTACATCATTGCAAGGTGAAAAGTCACTTAACGTAAGAAAAAAAAAGGTTTTCAGGACGTTCAGTTTATAATGTAGTATTGTTTTATATTATTGTAATTATATAAGATACATATATATATAAAGTATATATGTACTATCTTTACTACCTTCTAGAAAATTTACTACCTAAACCCTAATGTTTAATTTTCAATATTCAATAATTAGGGAAATTTGTAAGAAAAATCTATAATATAACAATACAGGTGAAAGTGATGTAAAAATTTGCAGTCATTTGGGCCATTGATTGTTTTTGTCATTACTTTGTGTGGCTCAGCAGCTCATTTGCATTTTCTCATTTTTTTTCTTTTTTTCACTTAATTAGTGGAATCCTATCGAGCTGTTATAAGAGCGCTTGTTTACTGTAAATTGTAGTGAACGGTGTCGTCTTGCAGCAGGAAATGCAACAACTCTTGGATTTGTGAGGACATAACGTCAAGTTAGTTTTTTGGTGAAACTCAGTCAAAACCCAAAATAATGAGCCTTAATTAAACATTGTATTAATAAAGTTTTTTTCATAATTGCAGTGACATTTGTGGAGTAGCTTAAGTTTAATTACACTTGAAGAGACACCAAATAGTTGTTACCATGGTTTTTTAGGGTTTATAGCTTTTATACTATGGTAATTAGTTCATATCCACTGTGTTTTCCTTTAACTATTATTTATACCAAGTGGTATTACAACTTTCCAAAATACCAACAAATATTTTGTGGCTAGTGGCATCACATTTAAAGCAAGGCTGCGCCTGTTGTAAAAGCTCTAGTGTACCATCAATAGCCTTTCAGTACACTTTGTGGAATGCTTGTGCCTCAGTCCTGAGGCAACTTTTACTTGATCTTGGCTTACAATACTCTTTTAATATCCTGAAATCTAATTATTTGTGCAGTCCGAGGCACATTGGGCTGATTGAGTGAACAACCTGAAGCTAGTCACAAACAACTACAGTAACAATAAAAATATCAAGAACAAGGTAGAGGGTACAAAGGTACAGATAAAGGACGAACAATGTTGTTTTTCTCCCTGTTTATTTATTTGTTTTTCATTCCATCCGTCTACCTGCTGTGCTCCCAAGCACTTTACATAATTTTGATTTCTACGGTCCAAATAGACTGCTATGATGAATTTGTCAGGGCTTTTATTTGTCTTTGATAGACAGCTTACAACTGAGAGACAAACCGTTTATTGTTTTATTTTCCTTCCTCTCGTCAGTGTTTTCCCCTTTTTTTTTACCATACTGTGGCCTTTTAATTCAGTAGACTACTACTGTAACGCATAGTCATTCAACCTACTTTGTGCCTGTGTGTGCTGCCTTCAGCACTTTCCAGCCAGGGACATTACTGGCAGCCTTGATGCTGGACCACTGCCTCACATCATCAGGACTTCCTACACCCCCTATAATGTTAATTATCTTATCGAGTAGAGAAATCGCCCAATGATTAATGTAAGATATGTGCTTTACTAAGGGTGGAGGGTGAGGAGTGGAGGCAGGGATGGAGAAGTGGGAGGAAGGATATAATTATTACTGATAAGTATCGATCCCCCATCTCTGCCCCTCTGTTTGCCCTCCTCGCCCTCCCCGCCCTTCCCTGCCTATTGAGTTACGGGTCTGCAGTGCCTAAGTAATTTGTAATGGGCATTCACTGTGGCAGTGCAGAAATCCTATTTTGTGATGGCTAGCTAATGTGATCAGGAGCATTTTAAGCTGTTTTTTTGGTGCTCTGAAATTACATCTGTTCATCAGAGGGCTCTCTCTCTCTTTGTCTCTCTCACTTTCTCTCTCTCTCTCATCCTCCCTCTCTCTCTCGGTGATCTGATTAGATGGACAAAATGCACTGGCTGTTTGGGCTTCCTTCCTGTATGACACCCACACACACGCACACACACACATACATACACACTAACCTTGATACGGCCGTTTTGTCCCGAATGTTCCATGACCCATCTGCCATCTCCGCCCCTCTTTCCATCTCTCCGTCTCTCCATCTTTCACCCCATGTCAGTGGGCCTTAGTGAGTCATCTTGGTTGGAGAGATTAGCAGACTCAGTCAAACTGCTGGTCTCCACCATCCTGCAGCAACAAGAACAGCACTCAGATTATCTTCTTTTGCAGTGGCACTGACACATGGATGAAGTGGAGTGTAAAACCACCTTTTGAGGCCAGGAAAATGGTAATAAATTCACGCTACATATCCTAGTTAGTAGAAATAGATTGAAAGAGACTTTCATCAAACTCATAAACATGGCTGCCTTGGTTAGCCCACAACTATTTGAATATGTTTATTTGTTACATTACAAAATCTAGATATCTAACTTTGGTATTAAGGGAGTTTATTTATGACTCAACACATAGCTAACAGTTGATTTTGTGTTGTGGTTATTCATGGAAAATACAAAGAGCAACTTTTGAAAGTCATAAATTTAAACAGTCTCCATTTTTCCATCTTCTGTGGATATTTTGAAATTATTTTCTTTTGGGTAGTGGTTTTAAATGTTTGTCAAAATGGCAAATTAGTAAATTAGTTTTTGTTTAACAATATTAGTCAGTTGTTAGCTACTAATCAGCTAGGTACTTACTAGCTTACTTGCTACGTTATCACAGTGGATAGGAGAGCAACGGACTAAACCATTTCTCTTTTAGACAGACACTGAGCTCAAGTTATGCTTTACACATCTGTGCAGCAGCGATTTTTCTGTGCAATGTAAATTTCATTACCTTCCCATCTCCATGAGTGTCCATGTGAACCTTTGTAAAGGTATCTGAGTGCAGGCCAGAATTTATGACCATGCTGACCACGTGATGTGCGCACATTCTACACATGTGCACATGTGTACACATCTGTATGCCAACATCCAATTTAGTATAGACAGAACCACATGCACATTGGCTATTTGCCCTGCAGTTGAGCATTGTTAGCCAATTATTCAGGCGAAGACAGGCATCAGGCCAAAATGATTTGAGTGAGATAGGGCTACGGCCAAACTTTTAAGACCATAAATACAGTCTACTATAGGCCATTTACCATGGAGACAGTCATCTCAGATGGGTGAATTACATAGGCTGTTAATCTGTGTTAGTATCGCTATGTATTCCTCACATGTGCAAATGTACTATTTTACCTTTTCAACTGAGTTTCACTGTTATACTTTTAGACCCCACTGTATTTTACATCATATGGGCAATATTTGGAAAAACTTACATGATTAGTAGAATGTTGCCACTGGCTGGGAATTATTATTTGTGAGAACAAATATTAAAAATTCTTTTTAATTCTCTATAGGGCTTAACCTTCATATTGTTTACCTTGTGTTATTTTGTGAAGTATGTATGAAAACAAAATGATTTTCATTATCATTCAGTAAAATGTTTTACTACCTTCATGGTTTTTGAAAATGATAAAGTGTCTGTAAGTTCTGCAGTGTTTTAAAGATTTAAATCTTAATGTATGCATTGGTTCCATAGTTGTCTGTACTGCCTGGGGATGTTTATAATGGTAATGAATCAGTTCATCAGTGGTTCCATAGCCAGAGGACTCTCCTCTGGAGGTAAAACAGGCCTCACAGATGCACAGACATTGAAGTCTCAGCTTGGATAGTTAGTGAGCTGCCCGAGTAGAAGATTGTTAGAACAAACATCCACTTACAGCTCACGCTCCCCTCTGCCTCCATCTGAGCACAGCAGCCCAGCCCAATGCCAGAGTACTGTCAGAAAACTGTGCTGTCATCAGGAAACATATTTATTTCCTTTTTGCCCGCCTGCCTGCCGATCCCCACGGAGCTGTTTAGTGTGAAGGCAGAGATTTGACAGAGTGGAGGCAGAGAGAGAGAGACTGAGGGCTTTTGCACATTTATGTGTTAGAATCAAAGTGCTTTGTGTGAAATGGGGTGTGTGTGTGTGTGTGTGTGTGTGTGTGTGTGAGTGTGTGTGTGTGTGTGTGTGTGAGTGTGTGTGTGTGTGTGTGTGTGCGTGTGTGTGTGTGACAGAGAGAGAGAGAGCGTGTGTGGGCTTGTGTGTTCATGTGCCTGTGTACATGTGTGTGTTATAGTGTGGCAGTGATAGTTGGCAGCAGGTCTGTGTCTTGCAGTGTGGTGGCTCTGGGGTGCGGCTCACATGAGGGGTGGTGAGAGGAGTGGGAGGGGGAGGGTGACAGCCGAACGCTCGCCCTTGGGCTCCCCAGACGCCTCACCGCTGAGGAGGAGGGTGTGGATGTGTGTGTGTGTGTGTGTGTGTGTGTGTAAGAGAGACTGAGAAAGCGGGTGCACACACATACACATCTGTGTGTCTCTAAACGCTCAGATTCTGCTGATCCAGCAGCCTCTGCTCAGCTCCCCTTCCCTCCTCCCCCCTTCCACTCCTCCGCTCCCCTGCTCTTTATGGCAGAGCACACAGGTCACCTTCTCAGTTGCTGAATTTAATACTCAGCTGGAGAGAGCCAGGAAAAAAAGGAGGAGAGGACTGGCAGAAAAGTGAGCGGTGGAATTTTCCCTCCTTTTAGAGTGGATTTTTGAGATCACTTCAGAGACAGATTGTAAGGCCCTGCATACAGCAGAACATATGAGCATCTGCCTGAGTGGATAACTGTCCTGCTGTATAAATGCACACACAGGGACACACACACATACACATGGTGCACTGTGGCTCTGGTGGTTGATTAGCAGTCGGGTCACCTTTCTCCAGCTGTGAGTGTGGTTCATTTAGATGAGAGTGATAAAACTGGGAACACACTGTAGCTGCAGGCACGCAGCAGATAGCAGCGGTGGCCACCACACAGGGAACACATCACTGGCTACTCCACACAACACACTCTCTACTAGACAACCAACAGTCTCTCATTGTCCCCTACTGTATGAAATACAGAGAAAAACAGATTTACTGCCAGATCGTTTTGTCATTTTAGAAGATAAGCTGTAGGTTTTGGGATGTGAAATCTTTTCATCCAGCTAGACATGAGAGATATGGCCAACATGCTCTCACAGCTGCACATCAGGTTTCTTCTGTAGTAACAAATATTAAACTAGTCAAGACAATAGTATCAGTGAAAAATTCTTAGTGTTGGAACTCAAAAGCATTTGTTACACATTTTTCAGACAGACCTTATCTTTACACAGAAGGTACAGTATTCGGAGAATTGCTTTGCTTATGTAAGCCTCTTTTGGCTGCCACTGAATAAGTGAGGATCCAGTTTACGGTATGTAATGCAGTGACTGATACTATAGGCCAGTGAGTTATTGGTTTCAATGGACATGCCTGAAGCCCAGGCCAGAAAGCTTCCACGCACACACATGAACACAAACATATTTTCCATGCATTCTGTGAAAACCCGGAAAACCTTGAATCCTTTAAAACATCTTTTACAGTAACGAAAAAGTCTTTCAACACTTCAGCTGTCCCTGAAACACCAACGCTGATATTAGGGCTCTGTTTGGGGATTGAAGCTAACTGGAAAAGGTAATAAAGTTGAAAGTGAAATGGTCTGTAAGCTTTCAGTAGTTTTATTATATTTCCTTTGAGTGATTTGTTAGTGATATTTAACTTGTGTCGGTTAAAATTATACTATTGCATATTTATGTACATGTAGAGACGATACTTTGGATGAGGAATACACTATGATTTTCTGCCCCAAGGTAAAAATTGCATGTTTTTCATGACATAATTCCTTTTAATTGATATTGTCAACTTACTGAATGTTTTGCTGAAAAACTAAATGTGAAAGTAGGAAAATTTTAAAATTCCATGTAAAACTAGGAAGGCAGATAAAGAGAAAAGGTGCACTATTTTGAGTGAGTAACTGAAAAATATGTAGACATATGTTTTGTCTTATTCTCCCACTGGACAGATGCTCAATCATGCAGTAGTGTATGTCTGTGCTGATGAAAATGATAGTGGATAGAGTGACAGACAGAGCTTAGTTTCCAGCTCAAGGCTACTGCCACATGGGGGCATGCCTTGTCTTAACTGTGCCCTGGCTACTCACTACTGTATAAGTGTATGATGATTATATAGGACAGTGTGTTTATGCATGTGTATGTGTGAGTATGTGTGTGTGTTTGTTTGTGTCTTTGGTGGTGGTGGTGGGGTGATGCTACTGTGTTCACCTGGCTGGCAGAATGCCTCCTGTTCAATCTCAGCTCTGTCAAACTCACTTACCTCTCACCACTAACAACAGACGTCTGGCTAGCACAACCTGCACCTTAGGTTGTTGTTTGTGCCCTTAGGTATCGCTCTCTCTCTTTCTCTCTCTCCCTTTCTCTCTCTCTCCCTCTGTCACAGACACACACACACACACACACACACACACACACACACACACACACACACACAGTGCTGGTTGTGTTAGCCGTCTGTCAGTCAACATCAGTAGCTAGGGCCTTTATTACAGCAGGCAATAAGTCAGTGTAAGGGTGTGAACAGAGGAAGATTCTGATGGAGTCAAAGACAGAGGACAAGACAACCCTCACAAGAAAACAGAGGTGCAAAGAGGTGATGTTCAGCCTTATTTGTTTCAATATTCTCTATGAATGACAGATTGAAAACTCTGTAAACAGAGCCATACTTACATAAGATGTATCTATTAATAGGACTGGGCTAGGTCCGTCTGAAGTCTGAAGATTAATTGCTTCACTGTACTTGTTTTAATGAGTGGATTATATACTTTACATGTCAAGGACCCCCATATACATATCATGAATCATAGGCCGAGATTTTTCATTTTGTTCCATGAGATCCACTAGAGAAGATTTTTAAGTTTTTAAAATCCTCTGTACTTGAAACTGGTCTATACAGAGGAGTTCCCTCTTTTGTAGATCAGGTCACTGAGCAGTTCCCATTCCCCTAACAAGTGCAGGTATTGTCTGGCTGTATCTTGGAAGATAATTAATTTGTATTACTAGGTTTTCATGTGTTTATATTTTTTCAACTTGAGGTGTGGATCCTGTCGGAACATGGTGCTGTCCAGCTGCTCATGTTTGTGACCCAGTTTTAGTGTCTGCTGCTTTGATTGTGCCTGGAACTTGCTGTGGAAAACTGTGGTAGTCTGCCCCTGGCACTATTAACCATTGAGCACTGGTAACTTGTGATGGCCCTTGCTCCTATTGCACTCCCAGTACTGTACATATTTGGCTTTTGTGGGTCTGCTCCTGGTACGCCTCCTGGAGCCTTTGTTTAGCGGTCTCTAGGGCCACAGTTTTGCAGAACCCATTGTATATCCTGAATATTCAGGACCTACACCTGAGTGGTCAGTCTGCAGGTGAGCCAGTTAAATGACCTCTTGCATCTCGGTTTCTTAACTTCCATTGTTAAGGGCAGTACAAAGTGATTATTTTTGATAGTGATCGAATCACCTATTCCTATTGTTTTCAATGTATACCCACACACTGGCAGCATATAGACACACATTACTGTGCTAAGCATTTGCCAGTGTCGACATGCATTACGCAATCATATTTCCCTTTCCCCCTACTGCATTTCCTAACATCACATCAACATATATTACTCTTAATCTATGTCAGTCTCATATTAGGGCTGAGATCAACCCGCCAAATCTCTGATTCATCCAGAACTTTAAACCTACAATTTTATATAGTGAATGTCCTTATTGTTTTTAGAACTACTTAGGTTCCCACATGTTGTAGGCCTACTTTCTCCTCTGTAATTAGGTGTTTAAGCATTTTTAGGGTGCAATTGTGGATGATTATAACATATATTTTAGATTTTCATGTGCAAATAATAGGTTAGGATAGTTGAACTAAACAGGGGATGTTTCTAAAAGCCACCAGAAATTCAATTAAATGCTGAATGCATAGCCTCCTAATGCCTCTTTCATTCACAAATATTTGCATCTTACTGATCAGTTGTGTTTAGCCCAACTATTAGTGTGTTCACATTTCGCCATCACATTGGCAACTGGCATTTTAGTTGTAATTATGCCATTATGCTGACATCCACATCCTGCACAGAAAATCTAAATGTACTGGATCATTTGCTGTGTGAATGTATTCAAGATCTTTCATTTCATGTGACTAGGCTGAGTGGCATGCTTCCTGTTAAACAGTGAAAAAACAAAGTGCATACTACTGTTTTGCCAAATAACCTCTGGCTAACATCTCTGGCTGAGGACCAAAACACACACACACACACATATTGCTCTTTCTGTAGTTGTGAGGACAGTCATTGACATAGTGCATTCCCTAGCCCGTTACCCTCACATGACCCATTGCAAATAAATGCCCAACTCTAACTCTGACCCTAAAACCAAGTTTTAACCATCAAACAGCTTTTTGAAGTTGTGAAGACTGACCAGAATGTCCTCCTTGGCTTTAAACCAAAATTTGATTTGTCCATACAACCAGAGAAGAACATGTGTGTACACACACACACACACACACACACACACACACACACACACACACACACACACCATTAGCATTTGTAGAATGAATGTTGAAACCTCAATAGCTCCCCCTGTGGCAACTTGAAAGTTGCTGCTGTTTGAATTTGTCCCCGATGCATGGAGCCATAGTACAGTGGGAACTGCAGAGTACTCTTACATACATACCTGATCTCACCTGCAGTAACAATGATTATCTTTACCTTATTTTTTCAACCAATCCTCACTGTCTTGACTGAGATGAAAATGACACTGCATTGACTCATGTGGGCTCAGTGCTGATATTTACAGCTTTGTTTCTTTTTATTGAATATACGGTAGCTGTACTGTCAGACATTAGCTTTGTGTTTTTCCCCCAGACTGTTTGATTTATGAGCCCAGTTGGCTGACTGTTGTGAGTTTCTTTTCCTACAGCTCCACTAATTAATTCTGCATTATTTTCAGACAGACAGCTATGCCCTCAAATGGATAAAACCGCTACGTGTTTTATGGCTAACTTCACTAGAGGCAGAATTTATTGGTCTATCTTTTGCTTCGTTATTGGTGTCCTCCCCTATCCATCCCTTGTCACCCTTCCTCCCTCAGCTGCCACTTTGATTACTACTGAGTCCTTTTATTTCACACAGTCTTCTCCAAATGATTCCGTGTGTGTGTGGATTTGTGTATATAAACTCACATGATATGGTACATTTATGGTGTTTGTTTGAGCCAAAAAGAAAGTTATCTATGGATTAGGTAAAATTAAATGCATAAATGAATAAAATTACTGCCAATGAAACTGCACACATTTTCAGTAACACATCTGTGTAAGTGAAATGTGTGTGTGTGTGTGTGTGTGTGTGTGTGTGTGTGTGTGTGTGTGTGTGTGTGTGTGTGTGTGTGTGTGTGTGTGTGTGTGTGTGTGGTGTGGTGGTGTTTTTGAGAAAGAGAGAGAGAAAGAGCAAGAGAAACTGTCTTCTTATTCTGGGCCAGTGCAACAAAGATGACCAAATATAGATTACGGTCATTTCCTCTTAAACAAATCATTTCTGCGTGTTAACATGTCCATTAACCCCGGCCGGAAAAATCATTAATTTTTCTTCAGTGAACACATTAGTCATCAAGTCGGCTCTTGCTGCTGTCTGTTGGCGCTAAAGCTTCGTAGGTACACGATCTGAGACACAGAGACAGGCCCCACCATCATTGGACAGAGTGAGAAAGTGGTGCAGCAGCAAACACAAGCAAAGTAAAAAAAAACAAAACAAGCTGACATGTGAGCCCACACATATAGACTCACATAAAAACAACAACTGACACATGCACGCATGGCTACATATACTAGTGCACGCATGCATATAAATCCACACACACACACACACACACACACACACACACACACACACACACACACACACACACACACACACACACACACACACACACACACAGCTTGTTCTCTAGCCAGGCTTATCAAGAGTTTTACTGTGCCTCACAATACTGGGTAATTAGGTGTCCTCTGCTCTGCCTGCCTCTCTCACTAACGGTAGAGAAATAGACCTGTCACTATTTGGGCACTCGAAGATTCAACAAATGCTAAGCAGTAATGGCTTGCTTTGTATCCCCGTAATGCATTGCATTGACAGCGGGGACACTTAAAAAGGAGACACTGTCTTTTTTCCACATTCTCCTCCTCTTTCTCTCTTTCATTTGACTTCTACCTCCGGCGGCTGGGTGAAACTTAAGAATTGCAAATTCAGGATAGTGGATGATACTAGTCAATTAGGTTTTGTCTTCTCGGAGCTGGTCTTTTGTGGGTGAAAGACACTATAGGACTCAAAAGATAAACCCCTTAGAATGTTAAACTTACTAAACATTAACATTTTTTTAATTAATTAATTTTTTTTGTCTATTTAAGTAAAATTCAATTGCATTACTTTTTATCTGAACATACAATACCTTTTTTCAGGTGGTGTCTACTGTAGGTCACTTTGTGAGAGGAGAGGATAAATAAGAGAGGATGGCAAACAGTGGAGGACAGAGTGAAGAGCATTGCAGAGGAGAAAAGATGAGAGGAGACACCAGAGGAGAAATGAGGAAAGACAAGGACATAAAATCGGATAGAATATATGAGATGAGAATAAAGAAGAGAATAAAGAACAATAGAGACAGGAGATGAGGAGAGAGAGAGTATGTGCCCTGTGGTTAATCCCTGTTTTACTGATGTGGCAGTTACATGGCAGCTGAGACCAGCATACTGCCAGGACCAAGCCTCTAGTCTCCTCCCCTTACCCTCACTCTTCATCTAAAACAATTATTCATTCCATTCATTCGTTGTCTTGACCTGCTTATTCCAGTTCAGGGACACTGGGGTAGCTGGACTGGAGCCTATCACAGCATAAATTGGACAGAAGGCGACCCAGTCCTTCACATGGCCAACAAACATCTTTTGCACCAATGCTGTGCTCGTCCTGTGATTAAGCCGCTGAAATAACTCATGTAATATCCTCTCGTTAACATTAACAGCAGTCAAGGACGGTACACAGACATCAGGGGTAAAATGTATGTGAATCTATCAGGAGAGAACAGAGGATTTGCAGTTAAGTAGCTGGGCCGTGAATGGGCTGGCTATGACTTGCATCAGGGAGCTCATTCCACAGACAGCATACTGCATGATAGCGTGGGGTCATACTGAGCTGTCATGGACCAATGATCTATTTCTCTACCTGTCAACCCCTCAGAGAGACTGAGACAAGAGAGGGTAGCCGTTCTCTCACCTCTCTCTCCCTTACTCTCTCTGTCTCTCACTTTTCCTGCATCCGCAAGCTTTTCAGCATCGGATGTCATGACAGGAGGCAAACTGCTGTCTTTAGCAGAGATGTGCCTCCAAAAACAGCCAATTTTAAATAAATGAGAGATGAGTGTGCATCCATTTTTTTGAAGAAGACCAAGGTAAAATGTAGCATGTGATAAATAAAATTGTATGCAGTGATCGTATAAACACAAGTCTTCCAAAGTAAATTAAAAAATACTTTGTAACAACAAGGATTTTTTTGATCTGACCCCCCTATCAGTTACACAATATAATTTTGTAGTGCCTTCCGAAATTGTTACAAATCATTTGTGCAAAAATAACTATTTTCTGACCTTAAACAGATATGTTCAAGGTTTGATAAGGTTTAGATCTAAAAACCATTTGGTTAGGTAGAAGGAATGGAAAGATCACGGTTTGAGTTAGAGTACTTTTTTAAGGTGAGGCAAGACTGGATTATCACCCGGGCAAAGGGAGAAACTCACTTGGGTTTGGTCATTTATGGAAAGGGCCTATATCAAAATCTTCTATAAATCTTCTAATCTTCCTTTATCAAATTTTTTGACAAATCTGTTTGACAAACAATCCCATCCCAACCTGTGCACGGATGATTCTACGGTGTTGGAGAGAACCTCAACACCCATACTAAATATGTGGAAGTTCAAATGCTAGAAACTGCAGCGTGTGAAAAGATGTTGGGAAGAATAGGAAAAATTATGACATTAATAAACAATGGGACAGCTCAAGTGTGTTTATATCTAGAGGGAATATTCTGGTTCTGTAAAGAAACTTGTGGTCTGAAAGATTACGTTTGTTGCTGTCACTGTGTCCTAGTACCTATCACATTGCTATAATCACATAACTATCGTTTTCTATTTATATTTTGAGTATATATCATTGTTTGTCATTGTCTGTTGCTCTACCTGCCTATTTGTTTTTTGTTTTTGTGTTTTCCTTTTCCACTGTTGTGTTCTTATTGCTATAAACAGCAATAAAAAAAACAAAAAAACAAAACAATCCCAACCCAAGTCCCACTTACAAACTTATTTCCTGAGCTCTCCTGAGACCATTATTACATAATCTTACAGCATATGATGTCTGTTAAATTGTTGTGGAGATGGATCTGTGAAAATGCAAGCTCAATAGCTATTATGATTTCATGTCATTTTAATTTGTAACTCAATTCACTGATGTGGACAATTGTGATGCAGTTAAAGCACGAGGAAGCAAGAGGAAGCTGATAAGTGGGCATTGAGTTGAAATGTTTGTATTGCTGATTTAAATTAATTTAGCTTATACCTTTTTATAGCTTTGTGCTTATTCAGTTCATATTCCTAAATTATTTTGGTGTGCAGGGCAGTCGGGGCGCCAACAGCACATTTTTGCTCCAGGGCTCCATCATATGTAATATAATATAATATAATATAATATATACAACTACCTGGTTAATGTTAGGGAACAGTTGTGGTCATTGTTAAACAAACGAACATTGACTTCGGGAAGGAAACAGGTGTCAAGGTTGTTTTTTGTGATGTTTTTTCATAATATCTACAGCCACTGGAGGGTGTTGTCACCAGAACATTAACATGTTGTTATTGGGAATTTGCTAAAATGACTGATCCTGGGATGACAGTCTCCAAGGTGCAGTTGTAAAGCACTTTCCCAAGTATTCTTTCTGACCTGTCGTTACTTTTTAAATAGCAGTAACAACTCTGTTTTAAATTCTTTGTTTCACAGTTTGTCCACATGAAAGACTTAATTCATGTTGTTAATTTCTCCATTGGTTCAAATCCCATCAATGGGTCCTCGAAGGCTTCCGTCACTTGAGTGTAGTTCCATCAAAGAGAGAGAAGCCAGTTCGAATGCGCCAAGGCCTCTGCCTGCTGGATAAATAGGGCTGTTCTGTAGTAGATAATGGCTGTGAGTCACATATTATATTTATCCAACTCAATAAAGCAGGAGCAGGCAGGCAGATTACTTCGCCCTGAGTCAAGGAGATAATGATATCTGGCTGCTAGCTGGCCCAGAACAGCCTCCAGACGGACCAACAGGCAGGGAGACAGACAGAAAGTGCTGCTAAAGGAGTTGTACGTGGATACTGTTAGCATGAGACTTCTGTTGCCCACCTAAGCCCAGGACTGCTTGTGTCAGCCCTCCGCTGTTCCATGAAAGTCACCTTCCCTGTTTCTTTGCACCCGCTCTTCTTCTCCTGTACTCCCGCTCCCTTCTCTCCCTCACAGGGACATCATATTCCTCTTCTCCCACTTCATGCTCTCTAGCTCCTCCACAAGAATCAGGCTAGATGGATTTTGTGTATGAGGCTGGACATCTGTTTCTCCGTATCTGTGCATTACACAGTGTGTGCACAGGCTTCATAGCAAAAGCAGCACATTAGTAGAGCAGCAGCATTAGCAGCTTCAGTCCTCCATCAGTGTCTATACAGAATGCGTTCAAGCACAGTATTTTGTGTAGTTCACCTGTGTTTTGTCAGCGTTTAGGGCTCAACACACAATTAGTAGTTTTTTGTGTAAAACAAAGAAGATTAGACTTGAGCTCTTCACAGCCTTTTGTAGTCAGCTGTATTGACTACAACAGCAGCATATCTACTCTGTCTGATGCACGTGAGACACCTGAGAGAAAAATGCAGCTAAAACACCTCCTCTGTAGAGAAACCTTTAGCGTACTTGTGAGCGTTTCCATACACACTTTTGCAAGTGTGACACTTCTTAATGGATAGTTCAGTATTTTGAGAACTATACTTCTTGCCAAGAGAGTGTGTTGAGTATGAAGCTAGGTGATTAGCTTAGCTTCGCATAAACAGCAAGTTACTCCCTGTTTTTATGTTTCTGTTTATAGGTACATTTTGACATTTGGAGTGAGGCAGGCCAGCTGTTTCCACCTGCTTCCAATTTTTATCCTACGCTAAGATAATCAGTCCTTGGCTCTAATCCCCTTCTTGACAAACCCGATATGAGGGTGGTATCGAGTTTCTGTTCTTTTAATGGTTGATCAAGGATTGCAGGAGACACAGATAAACTACAGACCTTAGATCCACAGCTCTTCATATAAGAGAATGTTTGTCGGAAGACATCCAACAATACCAAAAATTTCTGTCTTGATGTTTCTTAGACTGACAGTTTGGCTTGTCTGATGATTCATTCCATAAAAGCATTTTTGAAAATGATGGAGATGTCCTGGTTGAGGTCAGGAGATGTGGCTCTTCTATAACCTTGACAAAACAGCGGTTTCATCCTCCAGTGTACTCCAGGCCTCAGATAGACAAATAGAATAAACGGTAAACAAAGTCTTGTTATTTGTCTCATATTTTCCTACATGGAATAATCACCATTGCTCTTGTGATTACTTTGATATCTTCCTGTGAATAAAAGCTCAAAAGAGGAAGCCTAATTTGCAACAAAGCAGCACAAATATCCTCAAAGGTACAAGCTCTGCGAAGACAGCTCACTCAGCCAGTGAGAGAGACGCATGAAGCTCACTTTGTTTCACTCCTTGGTCACAAAGCTCCCCCTTTACCAAACTCAGTCCCAGAGTCCATTCCAATTTCTACCTCTTTGAATGTGACAAGTGATAAGGATGGATTATCGTGAGAGCTGAGAATTCCTCAGGATAATCCTTCACAGACAAAACACTTTGACATCTCAGCTTGTTTTTTCTTTTTTCTTTTACTACACTCAAAGTGCTATGGTTTGTCATGGCACGGCTATTTGACTTTCTAAATTTGTTTTAATCAAGGCTTTATAGAGACATAAGTTGAGTATCTTTGGTTCAGAAGCTTTGTCTTCGTCTCTTTCTGAAGTCTCAGCCCCCTCCTCTGCTCTGTCTGATTGCTGTAAAAATGTCTATGTGATTACACCCGCTCTGATTGGGATGCTGTGGCTCAGTAAAAGTGTCAGTCTCTGCAAAACAATGCAACAGAACAAATGACTTGGCTTTAAACAAGTGTTATCATTGACCATTCCTGTTACTTGTACTCTCCCCAAGTGGAGACAATCAAGTTGATATTGTATGTGTGTGCATGAGAGAGAACAGGAGAATGAAAAAAAAAACAAAATGAAGCCATGTCCCAATTCCATATTACACATTATTTCTTACTGGGTTGTAAATATGTACTGTGGTTACACTAGCAAAGTGACTAAATGAAGTATTCTCAAAGATATCAGTGCAGATATTAAATTTGCTTGAGTTTTGAATTAAATTTATTTAAAACTAATTCTGAACAGTGGTGAGACTAACAAACTAAAGTAGCTATTAAATGATTGGAAGAACATATTTATACTCTTATCATTGTTGAATAATTTGTTAGTCCAAATGGTCATGTCATTTCTTTCATATAACTGCCAAATGTTGCTGCAGTGGGTTTTGATGTCATGCCTGGGCAGAAAAACAGAGAGTTTGTGTGGCATATATGAACAACAAATACTTTTGTATTGTATCATTGTATTTTGTATAATTGTGTTCGTCTCTGTCGAAATATAAATATGAACTGTGTTAAGCTCCATAACAATATTTGCAGAATGATAATATTACCGCTGTGAGATTAGTAAATGAATGTTACTGTAGTAATGAGAAAGTCTCCCCTACGTGTCTCTCTCTGTTGGTGATAAACCAGTGTTAAGGAGAGGGAACAGGAAGCTGGGGCACAGCAAAATATAATAATCTAATGAAATTTTTTATGTCTTTTGGTTGCTGTTACAGTCATTATCTGTATATAATTGAAGCCAAATGTGACAAATTATTGCATTTGTGAGACATAGAAGTTTTAATTACCTAAATGCCCAACTGGACTATAGACATTTTCTGTTCAGACATACACTAACAGATACTAACAAAAACAGATACTAAATAAAGTACTACTTTATTTTGGAGTACAATTTGAAAGAATTGTGGCATAACTTTAGGGACACTGTGGTCTTAAAAAACACTTGAAGAACAGTACAGTAAATCTCTAGCTAATCCTTAAATTTGAGATTATAAAGGCATAGTGCTCTATGGTTGAACTTCAGTTGAAGGGCGTTTTCAGATTTTAGCTGTTTGGACATGCCAAGCATGACTGCTTTTCATTGCTATTTGCAATGTAATGTTGCACTCTAAACCTGATCAGACTGATCAGAAATCAGACATGTTGTCATGATAGGATGCATAATAAAAAAGAGGCAGTTTAATCTCTAGTGCAATACAAATTTTAGTAACAAGTATAAAGCCATTATTTATCATGCTCAAAGCTTAAAGTCTGTCATGTTAACAGTTTCTTGGTTTACTTACTTACACCAGTAACTCTAAATAAGTGGAACACACACTTATTAACTGTTTAAACTATTTACAATTTGTTACAGCTACAGTGGGGTCCAAAGGTGCTGGACTGTACGTCCAACGTGGGGGGCAGAGAGCTCAACTTTAACTGCAAACAAACTGTTGCACATGAACATTTAACCGTTGCACCGATGCAGTGGTTAAATGTTTGTACCATGGTGGTTCCCAGCCAGGGCTGTAAACTAACGGTCGCCACTCACCAAATGCGACTAAAATATTCCCCTGGCGACTTAATTTTGGAGGGCTACATGCCATGGGGCAGGTAAATGTTTGTCACAATTTAGCAAAACATTGCTGCTATAAAATGCCTAGACATTTTTGGAGGTGCACGTTGATGGACGCAGAGGCTCTGTGTCGGGGGTTCACGTCCACACAGAGGCTCTGCGTTGTGACGGCGTCGACTTGACGCAGTAGTATAAATCAGCCTTCACGCGTCACCACCAGCCCGCGCAGTGTGGTTCCGGCGCAGCAATGTGGAGGCACATACCCAGTGTGACTGACCCAGAAAGAAAGAGTACAGAGGAGATAGATGGAAAGGAGGATGAAAAAGGCGAAACGTCAAAGAAAAAAGCAAAAGTAAGAAACTTCAATGAGAAATGGAAGATTCAGAGGGAATGGCTGCAGTACGAGGAGGCAGCGGGTATCATGTTTTGTTCAGTTTGTAGAAAATATGCTGAAGAAAAGCAGCGCACCAATTCATTTGTGGTTGGCAATAAAACGATGAAACTCGAGAACATCCGAGAGCACGAAGGAAGCAAATGTCACGCTGTTTGCACAAAAAATTTACTTGGCCGGTAGATTTTTTCATCTACCGGTCTCCTTGGCAGGTGAGCCAAAAAGTTAGTTTACAGCCCTGTTCCCAGCTCTCTGTAATGTAATTTACTCTGAAGAGATAGAAAGAGTTATTCCAACAGATGTTTTGACGCCTCTCATCAACAATGAAATGAACAGGACAAGCCTACAAACACAACATAAACACAAACTTAATATTACTCACATAATGTGTAACTGTACTTCATTTAACTGGGAGAATACACAATCAGTAACTGTTCAATGATGTAAATTACCTAATTTCCATCTGCTGGCTTTTGAACGACAGCATGTTGAGGCATCAACAGCTGAATGTAATAATCTTATCGTTTTGTAACCGTGACTTATTGATATTGACGACCCACTGTCACTGTTAACACTGACTAAGTCAGGCAACATTACCTTAGATTTGCAGAACCACTGTTGCACCACACAGTTAGCCTACACATGCTAAATTAACAATACAATAACATTACAAGGTTTCTCCTCATGTTTGTAATATTTGCCAAATGTGGGCATGTATACAATTAGCTACTAAGATTACTTTAACACTTGGCTACAAAGTCTGCAAAATCTCAAATTATGCAAGCTAATTTTATTAGCAGCGACTTTGCATGGTCAGGAGCCTAGTGTAGTCAGGTTGTCGATGTAGATGGGCGAGCATAGTTTCCTCGGTTCTCAGGTCAGATCCACCCGCATGTCCAAATATGGTTTCTTCTGGTTTCAGAAAAATGTCACAGTGGGTTGCCCCTCTGATCTAAACTTAAGTATTTGGACTGGTAATAACCTGAAATCTTTTTTAAAACAAACAAAGCTGTTTGTCACTCTTCAATCATGATAGCCTGTCTTTTCCTTTGCCTCCATTCAATTTTTAATTGCCATCTCAGTCACTGGTAAAGCTGGCTGTTGTCTTTCAATCTAATACAACAAAAGCTCACTGAGTTTTCCTGTAAGACCTCCCTATTTCTCTCTGAGGACTTCCCAGTAGGTCTCCATGACCCTTTCAATTTCAGATATGTTCCTTCCCGAGAAGCCATCAGAACTCCCCGTCAAAATGTTTTGAGAGGAGCGAGAGAAAGGAGAGAGAGGAAAAAAAGGTGGAATCAAGTTGCTTGAGATTCTGCCCTCAATACACTCTCAGGTCTGCTGTCCTGCCCTGGGCTACCAGCTAACAGACGTAGTACACAGCCTCACTGCCCCACTGGCACTGGATCATTCACTCTCTGTGTGTCTCTTTCTCTCTCTGTTTCTCTCCTTCTTTCTTTCTCTTAGTCCTGAGTAGGTGGTTTATGTCTGAGCCTACTCCCACCCTTCTCTCAAACCCATTCTCCCTCCTTTAGTGTTTGTGCTAAGTGGGGACCTTACACTCCCCCACCAGTCCATCCGCTTCACTGCGGTCCCTCCAGGATCCTTTTGAAGGTGCTTTCATTTAATCATTTCTTTAAAAAAGATTTTTTTTCCAGGGCACTACGAGGTCACAGATCACATCAGAGCTGCTTTCCGACTCAGTGACCATTTAATCAAGCTGAGGTCCATTTCGCTGCCGCTCTTTTCAGACCACCTTTTCTTCCTGGGGCTCAGAGGTGAAGTCAGTGGCCTTGGCCCTCCGAATCCCATTCCTACCAAAGCTTTAGAGGTGAACTGGGTGACTTACACCAATTCCCAGGGATTTAGAGCTTGACTGAGTGTCCCGTATAGCCCCATGGCCTCACCTGAAATACTTCTGCTTGCCCCTGACCCTAGCAGATACAGTCCTTCACCAAATGTTCCGTATGATTTCAGTATTTTGAAGTACTCAAGTCCCAAGTTTGCTGATATTGATTGATCTTTGCCAGCAGAGCCCAATCAGGGTCATTCAATTCAACTAATCCAAAAACACTGCTGCCCTTGAATGATACTGCTAGTTTGGGCAACTTTCTTTCAACAACTTGGAAGCTTCTATTCAGTTTAGCCACCTACTGTGAAACAGTGTCACCACCAGTTTGTCCTACAGAGAGCACTAACCAATTTATTTGTTAGTTGTATAATGTCCAACTTCAAACATATTATATCTTTAATTACCAAATTATACCAATTTGATATTCCTATCATTAATCCTTATCATTCTTATTGGTACATGTACTGTAGTTTGATGCACTCACATGATTCCCAGCATAGCTCTCCTTAGTTCAACCTGAGCAGAGGTTTAATCAAGCAGGATGAGTGAAAACATGTGCAGGTGTGCAGGGTCTTTAAAAATAAACAATGTGAAGCATTAGAGCTTTTATCCACTCTTTTGTCTAAATTCTTACTCAACAGCAATTGTTGTTGAGGAAAAAGGGGTATAACTTCACTGATTAAGTGTGTTGTTTTATTTCTTTTTATCTCAACCAAGGAGGTTATGTTTTCACATGTGGCTGTTGGTTTGTTTGTTTATCAGCAGGATTTCACAAAAAGTACTGAACCAATTTGTGCCAAACTTGGAGGAGGGATGGGACATGGGCAAGTGAAGAGCCCATTAAATTTTAGGGCAGATTTGAATCATTTGCTGTGAATTTGAATTTTTTTCCTCTGAAGTCTGGTGTATGTTGTTTGACATTGGCCATGGCAGAGTTTTTTCTGTTTGTTTATTTATTTTTTTGCAACATATAATTCAGCAACAATTAAAAGTAGCTTTATTCTGGTCTTACTTATTATTTACATAACCCCAAAAAGTGAGCTCATGAGCTGAGTT
Organism: Seriola dumerili; assembly: GCF_002260705.1. Classification (NCBI taxonomy): domain Eukaryota; kingdom Metazoa; phylum Chordata; class Actinopteri; order Carangiformes; family Carangidae; genus Seriola; species Seriola dumerili. Next base: position 203,483 of record NW_019174257.1, on the reverse strand, counting down.
GTCACTTCAAGATTTTAGTCTAGAAAATGGCCACAGAGAATCAACTGCTGGAAATCACACCATCCAGCAAACTATTTAGATGATGACTTGACAGTCCTGGTTTTGCAACTGAATGGCCTATTTCTTGTCTTGGATTATTCAGAACCCAATTTTGATGGATAATGTAGAAGAAATCTGACATTTCCAGAACAGCTGACATGTTTTTTCAAGTTAGAAATCAGAAACAAAAGCCAGTGACAGCCCAGTGAGTGGTTCATTTGTCATATCAGCTATAGGGAAGGTTTATGTTGATGTGTGATTGGTAGGAGAAGACAAAACGATGCTCTTTTTTGAAACTGTGTTGGTTATGAATTAGGAAATGTCATAATCATTCAACCAAGTTATTAGATGTTTAAGATCATTTTTAATCTGTATCTGCAGTCTTTTCTATTACCATAATGTAATTAGAAAAATGTGTTTATTCTAATACAATAGGCCTTTTTTTAACTGAAGACAATTTGACATGTCGCAGTAGGAAGAACAAAGGTGTAAATAATTAAATTAATGATGACTAAATTCCATTCAGTTGATGGTTCATGCTGCCTCACTGTCACACTGTCATAATTTACTGAGACACTTGATTACAACAGAGACATCATTTCTTACTTTTCTTGCTATGACAAAAAAATCTGCCATGGAAAAGGTATATTCAAATGTATACAAAATTTACACAAATGAAAAAAACAGTGTAAACAATAGTTTTTTATACAGTGAAGGCTTCATGGTTTAGTTCTTCAACTTACACATAGAGAATAAATGATCATCAAATTATCTCTGCTTTCTACATGTGACTGGACTATCCTTGCAGAATATATGAAGAACTTTAGCTCCCTGAGTTTTGAATCAAGTTTGTCTTTCAAATAACTTATTTGTGAATTCAGAAATTAAATATTTGTTCACCCGAATTTCAACTAAGAATAAATGCCTATTGAATTATGTGTTTAAAGCACTATGAAATTGTTTTCTTTTTCTTTTCTTTTTTTGGCCAATAGTATTATCATTCTTACTATGTCGTGGAACAAGAGTGTTCATAAATGTTTGATAAATTCAATTAACTTTGATCGCTTCCCTAGTTTCATAATCCTCTGCAGAACACATTTGTGTGCTACATTCACTGAATGTTTTAAAGTTGTTTTGAGTCTTTTCCCACAATGGTACTCCATCATATCAGTGAAGCAATAGACTGTATCATAGATTAGGTTTGTCCACAAACACTCAGTGATGCAAAAGAAAAATATCAACTGAACGTAGGCAGGTCTCCAGATCTGTAATATAAGTCTCCATTTAGGAGGTCCCCAAAGCAGCCTAGAATATTTCCATAAAAGATTCACTTTGTCTTGCAGTGGAGTGTGTAAGTCACCATAATGAGTAAGTGTGGAGTTTCAGCTCCTTGCAGCTCTGAGATTCAACATGCTATAAAGTAAGTAAGTACTTAAATACTATAGTATTTAATTTTTAAACTGTAACCTATAGCTGACCGCTTCTTTGTGTCATATAGGTCATTTGTCTCTACCTTCAGATATAACCCATAGGACTGTCTCCCCAAGTTAATCTCATTTAAGGTTAGACACAAAAACAACTTTGTTAGCTAAGGTTAGTGGACCTTTGTCATCATGAATACAATAATTAGTACGCAGTTAAGGTTATGGAAAGGTCATTACATGGTTTGGTTAGGTTTCAACCCTGTCTCCTAAAAATTACATTTCTATACAACTAAACTGCAACAGCAAATTTGTTTAATTAAAAATTTAATTATTAACTGAAATACATACAATTTTGTTAATGAATGTATTTGGCAAGTTGCAAATATGTTGATACTGGTTTGTTTTCTGCCAAAATGTCTCGCAGAATATTATCCACTTGTAGTGACTACAGCATTATTTCACTTTTTTATGGTTATGTTTAGGCACTCGCATTTCTTGGTTAAGGTTAGAGAAAGGTTGTGATCTGGTTTAATGCAGAAAGTGTGAAAAAGTTCAAAGACCACATCATTTATAGGAGTCAGGATTGTAGGTTTAGGCCTAAAAACCTTTAGGCACAAAAGATATTATTTTAAGTAGCCTACTTCTGTAAGGTTAGAGGACTTTCGTTGTCATGGTTACAAAATAAATACAAAGTTAAGGTTGTGGAACAGTCATGGATGAAGGAAACAGGAAATGAACAGTGATCTCCTCAGACAGTCCTGTGTTTTGTCAACCTAACCTCCTCCCAATGCTGACTTTGGCGCTTTATATACTGTGCCTAACTTCCTCCTCTGCCCGTGCCATAATTACTACGACCAGAGGTCACCTAACAATAAAACGCAACTATGGGTCGTAATAAGCTGCTTGCACAGTCAACGTATGGGCTTGTTTTTTTTTTGTTTTTTTACCGGAGCACAGTCTCAATAGTTATTGCCGCTTACAGTCACAGAACCTCCTTGCATGATGTCAGCTAGTTGATGGGTATTGTCAGTGTTTGTTTGTCACGTCCCCAAGCTTCAAGTTTCTCATTCTCTGACAGATCAGCTGTCAAACTTGTCACTTCCTGTTACTTCCTTTAATTTCTGTCACCTAGTGTGAACTGAAGTCAGCTAAACTCAACTGATGTAAACTAAACTGACCTTAACCATTGGCTTTGTGGTGGAGTTGTTGCTCGGTTTTGTAAGGACACTTCCACCCCACTGAGCGCTTATTTATGAAACCAAGCTGATAGGACTCTTTCAATTGCACACAGCACCATAATTGGTTGAGCTGTTTTCAGACGTCCAGTGTGACACATCAGACAGATATTGAGAGCATCATCCCTTAAGTCCACATTTTAAAAATTGATCGAGGACAGCTTTTATATGAGAAAATCTTACCATTGTTCAAACTCAGGGAGCCAGTTCCCTTATCCTAGCCGTCTCTCCTGTCTATCTCTTGTGACTTCTGTGTTCTTACATCAAATGCTTTACTCTGTTCTGATTTCTCAGCAAATGCAGTCAATAAAGTGATCCTGAATTCTATCAGTAAGCTGAATGAAGCCTCACCTGTTAACTAGGCATCACCTAATTTAGGAAGAATTCGTTTGTTTTTAAGTATGCCATGCGCTTTATTATTTGGATCTGTAAGTCTATCTGGCATGTGTGCTGTTGGTGCTTTATTGATCTGTTTTGCTGCCAATCGATGATGGGTGTGGTGTTTTCCATGCTTATCAGACTGTAATCAGTCAACTGAAGGAAAACTATCACTTTTGTTGCGTGTGATGTTCCAAAGGTTACTTCCTTAATTCCATCATGCATTCAGTAGATATTGGACACATTTTTTCTTTCTTTTTTCCCCTCTCCATGTCCCAGAGTAGCGATGTATTTCCTTGAAGAAATAGGCACATTACTGATCCCCTTGTTTATCCTGTGTCTCCAAACTATGATCCTATTTCTTCTCCTTTCCTAAACTGGTTCCTGCTTGTGCTTGTCCGTGGTGTCATGAAGTAGCAGCTGCAGCAGTGTTGTCCATTTTGATCCATTTTCAACATTTGCAGACTTGCAGAAAAAGACTGGGAGCTGTTTCCAGACAGACAGAAAGCATGGCTGCTAAAATAGATGCTATGCCATTTTTTAACGGTCTCTCTTGGAGAGAAGCATATGTGCTTATGTGTGTGTATGCATGTGCACCCGTGCATGTTGATGAGCTGGAGGTAGAGAAGATTGCTTTTTTTACAGCCTCTCAATCACAAAGAGCCAACCAAAAGGTACACATAGGCAAAAGCATGGTAGAACATTTCCAGACTTACAATCATTGGCTGTTAAGCAGTCATGTAGCTGGTGGTTAAAGAAGACCAGAAAATCCCCTTCGATTAAGTCTTTTACAAAAGGTGCTTGTTGAATATGAGGACAGAAAAGAGATGTGCTGTGTGTAGACTGAACAGGGAAACAGTGTTCCTAGATACACACTATTTCCCTCCGCTGTGATGTATGGATTTAAACTGCATCTGTTAGGATCATCCAAATCCTACGTCCTCTGTGTTCCTCTGTCATGATGATGGTCATGTCAGCTTTTTGATTTATTCTCCTCTACTTGCAGCAAGTTGTAAAAATGTCTAGGCATAAATGATCTTGTAATACTAACAGGAGCAAGGACACGCAATGTCAGGGGTGTGCTGCACCTGAAACCAGGCACAGTCAATATAATCCAGTTGCAGAGTCGCAGCACCAGCATTTTCAGACATACAATGCTAGACCTTCAGTCCATCCTGTGCCACCTATAGGCAATAGAAGTCCCAGAAGCAGCATTTTAGACCTGCTGATGTGGACTTGTTGATGTTGCTACTCTGAGTGTTGAGTGCTTGAGGTTTTAGAGATTTCACATTTTGAATCTGTCAAATAGAATTGTTTTGTCAACTGTAGCATTTTTTTTCTGCTGAATATTGGTAAGCGTTGAGTTTTGTTAAGAATTTGTTTGATGAGTTATGATCCATGAAGTATGTCACATTTAATTAAAACAGATTGGATGTAGCACTGGTGACTTGTACATTGTACTCATGTCGTGTCTTATAAGAAAGAGGGAAAGAGTGAGTGCAGAAAGTGATTGATATTCTGTTGGGGCATCTGCCATTCACAACATTCATACTGAATTTAGAGTCTCAGCACTCCGTCAGGGCTGTGGGGTTAGCGCCCTCATAGACCCACCTCACCATTCTCAACGCTGACCCGTGACATCACTTCCTGCTGACACAGCACTGCTGTCAGAGATGAGCCTCAGTGTCCTTCAACCTCCATCCTCTCCCAGTCATGTAGCTGCTGTGAAAACAGACACAAACACTCACACAGCATTCACACAGCCTTTGACCTCTGTTTTGTTCTCTGTTTTCAGCAAGCCTTTAAATTAGTCTGAATGTGTTATATCAGTGTGTCAGAGTGAAGGCCTGAAGCGGCAGTGCAGAGAGAAGAGACCGAGAATATGGGCTGCAAGTATAGTACTGGACTCTCATTAACCTCCCTACCTCCTCTCTCTTCACCAAGTCTCCTTCATCAGCTCATCCAGGCCTGAAGTGACACATGAGCCTCTAGAGTGTCAGTAGCGATAAAGATGCCGCCACTTCAGCGTTTTAATTGGAACTTCTGCTGTTGATGTGTGAACAGCTGTAGGACGGAGAAGGGCAGATCTATCATCCCTGCCCTCCACAGACCGCCTGAGGTCAAATGGCAGCAGTTACTGTGGCAGGAAAACCCCCAAAGCGCCTGTTTATTTATGATTTTATTGCTCCACCCCTCCCTCTGCACCGTACTGCTCTCACATCTACATATTCTCGTCTGGTTGTGAAATGACTGAAGAAGAGAGAGAGAGAGCATCTGGAGGAGTACGGGGCTGGGCTGGAGTGAAATGACCAGCAAGGACGTATTTCTAGATTCATTGCGGGGTTCACACGTTCACACTAGCTGACACAGATGCACAGACACACACACATAGACACAGGCACACATTCACATACACTTGTGTGAATCCTCAACTCTCCCTGCAGACACAAATCCATTATTCATTTCAAAATGACTCATTTTTCGCCCTGTGGCTCCTGGCAGTAGTGTGGTGCCTGACCAAGGGGGGTGCTTTTTCTAATTAATGCAGATTGTGCAAGAAAACAAAAATAACATATTTACTCTGATGCCTGATATTATAGGAGTGCACACTGCTGGTGGCAAAATCTAGTCTTTGACCTATTATAACCCTGCACACTTAAAACTGTAGTTCAGCTCAGCTATTCTCCCTCTTATCCTTTCTGTTTGTGTGGTGTTTTTTTATGTTCTATCAAGTTTAACAACACAAGTAAATCCAACTACACAAGTATGCATAATGTTTTCAGGCGGGCAAACTTAAGATCAGAGTGGCATCTCAAGCCAGTGGCTGTAATTCACCGGAAGCTGTGTACTCTTGCCTTTCTGTATCTGATGTCAACCCAGCCATGTCACTCAGTGTGAGGATAGAGCTGATAGGTACAAAGCCAACAAGACCCATATAAGCAAAAGTTAACCATCACACTATGTTGTTGGGAAGAGAACAAGATTTCTCCTCAAGTTGTCCTCCTGAGATATGATCTGATTTTAATGAGCCCACCAAATGTCAATGAAAGCGTAGCACGTGTGTTTACCTCTTATTATGTAGTGTGCTGACAGATAGGACCAGAGATTATTATGGTGTGGAGATCACATGCATTCATGCATACACAGACACACAGACAGACAGACAGAGATGTACACACACACTCACAGGTATCATTACTATATGCAGCCCAAGATCGAGGTGGGGCCACATCTTCTAATTCAAATATTTGATAAGACGAGACACAGCGCCGCTTTGCATGCTATTAGATGGCAATCTAAATAACATTTACATGTCATTTACGTCTATTACCTTTTTTTTGAAGAGTGGTGTCAGCACTGTGTGCATATTAAAGCTCATATTTATTCCACTAGCCAGCATGGTTCCTTTGCTGAATTTGCAAATTAATGCAAATATGGGTTTCCTCCCCAGACAATTTTTGAAAGGTAGTGGTTATAGGGAATGGTTATGAAATTTGTAGACGCAATATTTGATAATGCGTGGATATGATGGTTAGTTGATTTGGGTCTTTGTTCAAACAAATATCACTGAACTAGATGTTTATTCTCTGACCATAGTCTGTTGTCATTTATCTCATCACTTATGGTAGCTTTGTATCTATGAAGATAATTTTGACAGCATAGATTGTAGACTTGTAAGCAGGTGACATAATCTTTTTGCATACTTTGTCGGTCTCTGACTTTCTTTTTCTGCTCATCGCAGAACAGTTTTATACAATGCAACATTATTTAGCTGCCCAGCCTTAGAAATTACCATCAATTAGAGCAAGCAAGTATGATGATGAAACCGTTTAACTGCATTAACATAATGCCTTTGAACTATCATTACCAAAAATGGTCAAGATAATAAAGCAATTTCTATTTTGAGACAGCAATTAGCCTAGCACCTTTTTTCCAATGCCATAATTAACAGCAGCAAGAGAAACGTGGATGGATGTTCATGTGTTGCAAGTCTGTGAAGGAGCTGGAAGCAATGGAGAAGATGAAGATGAAGATGAAGATAGGCAAGATAGGCTGTCAAAGACCAGGCGTATCACTCTGAGGACATTATTCTCCTCTGACACATCAACAATAACCCTCAAGAGGAGCTATTGCTTTACTCTGTCCAGGCACGAATTTCAATGTTGTTTTGCACACATCTCTCCATTATGAAAGCTTTTTTTGGTAACAGAGGAGATGTTGAAATAGAGGGAACGAGATGGAAGGAGCCAGGCAGGCATGGTTGGAGGAAGGGAGGGAAGAATGAGAGAGAGATTGGTTTTCATGCCTGGTAGTCAGCGAGCCTGTAAATCTCCCAGGAGCGTAGTGGAAGACAGCAGAAGGTTGATAGTCATCCATCACTCCTGACAACCCCACTGCTCTGGAAGGGCCTGACAGCACAGCCCTGCCTGAGAGAGGGGGAGAGAGAGAGAGAGAGAGGGAAAAAACACAAGAAGAAAAAAGATAAATAGAAAAGGATGCTGCCTGCAGAATGAGCAAATTAACTCTTCCATGTTTAAAGCAGAAGGCAGAGGGGGAAAAGAAGGTGAGAAGACAAATGTGTGGAGGGAAAGGGAAGGAGGGAAGAGGAGAAGTGCAGCAGTTGGCTGTTACAGCCACTCTGTTCATCCCTCACTGAGTGCCTGTGGCAGTGGCAGTGCTGCTGCTGCTGAGGGAGTGGAGGTGGACTGGCTGGAACTATATTTGTCAGATGATTTTGTTTTCTACCGTAGTTATTAGAAATTTTTGCATGTCATTTGGAACCAATTCACATGAGTAATTCACATGTAGAATTACCTTGAACATTTCCGTTTTCCCTGTACTATATCAGGTTCACTTGGCAGGTCATGACCATATGCATTTTCATGTAAACTTGTTAATAATATGTTGATATTTTGTTAATAATAATAATAACTAATAATAATCATCATCATCATCATCATCTTTATTGTTGGATGTGGAAATTTGCTTTTAGCTTCACAGGCTGGTTAAAACACATCATGATAACTCAAAAACAATAAGTTAGCACAACATTGGATTTTGAAAAGAAACAAAATGCTGCCTGGATCACAATTGTATTGATATAGATTATGTGGAAACATTTAATAAATGTTTTTGCCGAATCCCAGAGATTGTTGATACTGAACAAATTTGAAAAAGATACACTGACCATATTTTCCTTTTGTTATACTCACAAAATCTGCTCTTGCAAAGCAAGATCCACTCATGGCAAGTAAAGCACGATTCAACTTTTTCATGGTTATGCTTAGGCACTTAAAGCACTTGGTTAAGGAATTATTGTGATTTTGTTTTAATATTTAAAAATTAATTTGAAGGATGAGAAGTCGTTTTGACTTAACATTTAACTGGAACCAAAATGTTTCCTAAACCTAACCATACGTGGCAGGATGCAGACTCTGGTCTCAAAGTCTCAAAGTCCTGCCCCCTTCCCTCACTTGAAAACAAGTTTCCCCTGAACATAGACCAGGCAGGAATTACGTTTCCATTAAAAATGTAATTTCCAAAACAAATTAATAGTATATAAAGAGAGAGTTGGTCTTTAACAACTGAAAGCAGGCCAATTTTATTACCTATAGTACTTTCTCACTTGAATGTAGAGTGAGTAAGCTGTAGAGATATGTTCCTTACCTCTGGTAAAATAACCATTCGTTTTTTATTGTAGCTTTATTAGTGACACCATAAAATACTGAATAAGTGTAGAAGAACACATATACTGTGCTATTTTGTGTCAACTGGACATATGGGATAGGTTTCATACTTAGGTGTGGGAAGGGTGGTAATAAAAGGGGAACTGCTTGTTGAAATAACATAGGGTCTTATTGCCAAGGAGCTGTCGAAACACCCTGTCAATTACACAGACATAGTCCCTACATATCTGACAATCTGTGGGTAGCTGACCATGACCCTTTCTACACACATTGACTGCAAAAAGAACACACACAAAGACAAAAACACACACAAAGACACTCATTATTAAACCACAACATGAATGTGTGATCTTATTACAGAGCCGCAGTGTTTCTATAGCATGTGCAGTATGTGGCTAGATAATCAAATGAAAGCAATAAGAAGACTTTCATCGAGGTTAACCAATGTTTATCTCTAGTCTTTCACAGCTAGCTCACTGTGTGACCTGTAAAATACTCATCTATAATGCAAAAGGTTAATGTTTTACAATTCCACTCTTTGTTTGTGTGTAAGTATCTGTGCATATGTGTGTGTATCTGTGTCTGTGTCTGTGTGTGTGACCTCCATCAGTGTCTGGAGGGTACTGGCCATTGCTGTCACTCAGTGCAAGAGAAGCCCTAATTAAAGAAGTTCCAGTTGTACATTGCCTCACAATGGAAGGGAGAGATTGCCTTTCAACTCAGTGCCCAATGCAGAAACTTCCTCCTCTTTGGTTGAATAAAAGAGTCTGATACAAAAAGCCATGAATGCCTAAACCAAACAAAAGCTCTTTAAAAGACTGTCACTGTGCTATCTGATATCTCCTGGAACAGCTCTGCTTTGAATAAATCTTTTTCAGTGAAGGAGGGAGAAGGAAATTAAAAGCTGACATTTAAAAGGCTGCTGCTGGGACTCGTGGCCCCCAGGATCAATAGCTAGGTATCTCACAACTTCCCCCGCATATTAGCTCACTTTTCCACGGGGCATCTCAGACTAAGTACAAACAAACCAAAACTACTGTAGGAATATTACTGTGTTGTTTTGTCAGTTTACCTTTAGGTGTGTATGTTTGTGTGTGCGTCTGGGGGTGTGAGTCGGTTGACGAGCAGATGGGGGCGGGGTATATGTGTCTATCTCTGTCTGTCTGTGTGTGTTTGTGTATCTCTAATGTGTTTAAAGGGTCCCATCCTCCTCTTCCTTGTGTCAGCACCTTGAGTTGACATTGGTCATTGGGGACTTAAACTGTCAGCAACAACATCACACTGCAGGAAAAAAGGGAAGGTGAGAAGGTAAAAGAGAGCAGGGATAGTAAAGTGTGTGTGGGTTGTTTGTGTGTGTCCGGGGGGTTACTTGTGTTGGTGACATTGCTGACATTTAGTTGTACTGGGTGACTTTGTCAGCATGTGACTTTGTGAACAGTCTGTCAGGTTATGTATAGCAGACTTACTCAAGGTCTTACATGTGCTCCTGAAGGAGTTACATCCCTGTCCCTATGTTTCCCTCACATGCAAACACTCACACACATCTCCCACCCTACACGTATGACACTGTGACCTCCATCCTCTCCCATTGGAGCTCAGGCTGTCCCTCAGTGTTCCCCTGTCATAGTGTTATCCCCACTTTTTGCTACCTTGTGACCTTTCTCACTGTCACCAGACTTTACAGGGGCTTAGCTACAGCTGAGCTGCCCCTCAGCATGATGCCACCCTGGAGAGTCACCACAAACCCAATGAAAAGGTTTCCTGCTTTTTGTCAAATTAATTTGACGAATAACTGATTCCACCATAGGTTAGCTGCTTATGAGTAGACATGCAGATGCGCATGCACCACATTAACTCAACACATTGGAAAACATGTCACATTACTTTAACAACATTGTCCAGGTGAGGAGCAATGCTACATAATTAGTCACCCCTTCGCTATATGATTTTTTCATCATTTCACATTAATGTGCTGTAAATTACAAATCTGTTTCTCATAGTTTTACACATAATGTAGATATCAGAAAATAACCACTGCATACTCAATGGGAATGGGTGGTCATTTGAAAGTAACATTTGATTATGACCATTTTATTTGAAATCTTTTTGATAATCTGAAACTTGAAATATAATATATTACCTTGCATAATACACTTGTTGCTATTTTGTACATATCACTGTAATGTGTATCAAACTCAGGCTTTGTTTAATCGCCCTGCTTCTATGCTTCTATTGATAGTGTGTGTGTGTGTGTGTGTGTGTGTGTGTGTGTGTGTGTGTGTGTGTGTGTGTGTGTTCGATTTCACATGTTCTGTGTTTATATCTGTGTGTGTGTCCGTGTGTGCTGATGCTGGACTTTGGATGTGTGTACTGTGCTCCTGGCGGTGTCAGGTAGTCCCCAGTACTGTGGTTAGTTGGCACGCTGTGCGTCAGTGATCAGATTGATCAAAGACAACAAGAGAGGAACAGGCAGAGCTGCCAGCAGCTATCAGCCTGCCTGACTCTGATGGCTATGGACAGGGCTCACAGATCTGCTCTGCTTGCCTGTGCTTTGCCGAGGAATCACTGTGTGGCCAAGGTGATTCACGGAACCGCAGTTTGGTGATGTGTACAGGTAACCTCTCCAAATACGTAATGGGACAATTTGTCTCGGCTGCATAGTTGTTGTTTTCTTTAGACCACTGGGCAACATTTCAAATGCCGTGTTGTGGGCATAATAGTGTTTCTATGATGAACTGATTGTAAAGTAAAAATCGAATGCTCCTGTCTGATCCTGGTGGTCAGCAACAAGGAGTCCCTGGAGCGGTTTCTTTTTCTTGCACATTGACTCATCAGTAGAGTGGACTCTTGCCAAAACTATGATAGGACAATGTCCCTAAACTGTGGACCACCTATAGTAACCGCATATACACACATTTTACATTATGAGTATAATACTGCACTTGTATCTTGATAATTTTTTGTAGATTGTGTGTAATATTGTATAACAGGTCATTTCAGTTTTGGTTTCTATACAGTACCAACTCTTTTAACAACATATATTGAGATCTCAGCAGTTGTTAATCCAAAAGTCATGTTATCATATTTACAACGGTAAAAAAGGCCTATAGTTTCTTAAAATCTTAAATAAAGTTAAACTCATGAGTTCCAAGTGAAAATAGTTTTTATCTGGTTAATTTATGTGGTTTCAGTAACCCCTTTCACATGCTGGACACGTTATAATTTTTCCAAACGTTCATAATAAAGTCTGCTCAGCCATCACCACCAAAAGGACAAAGTGCTCAGTCTATCTGTAGAGGTCTTAGTCTACGCATTTAGAATGGTTTCTTTAATTATTTATCCAGGCTTCTTCCAGGAAGCAACGCTATCTCGCCACACGCCGGATCAATGGAGATCAAAAGACAGCGTTTGGTCCTAAATACAATCCTATCCTGAAGTGGCACCAGAAAGGCTATTTTAGTGCCAAGCCCCATGTCTGGCTGGTGAGTCTGTTTAAAGGTTAACAAAAAGGTTGGGATTTGATATTAGTCATTTAGACTGTCACCCAAAACATTTAGAAGGAGACGTCTGTTCTTCCTTTACAATAACCCTGATGTACAGATCACACTCAGCACACATCCCAGTGACCCTTTGATCATTATGGTATGTTTCAAAAGGAAAGAATAGCTACATTTAAGCAAAGGTTTATTCCTGGATTTTGATTTCTCTTGCAATTGCAAGGAAGTATTCGTTGGATCATTGGTTTCGATTTTGATAAACTACCTCATTAGGTCCCTGAAGATACATAATAGTTATTTGCTGCTTTGAGATAGTGAAAATCTTTTGAACCATTAAGGTTCATTTGAGTTTTATGCGTTGTAAGATTCTGTCAGCCAAAGAAGGTTCAGCTGGTGTAATATGCTCAAATTGCCCTTTTGCAAGTTTGAAAATTTTTCTTCCTTTGACAACATCTCATTTTCAATTGTCAGAAATATATGAGTTAGTTTTAGACTCTGATGCAATATTTAAGGATGTCTATTGTCATCTGTATAATGTGACTTTGAAATGTTGTGTGTGTCTGTGACATCACAGAGACACCTGTTTCAGTCTTCAGCAGCGATGGGGACGGCGCTGGGCTTTGACACGCTCTGACGACATGACAGCTCAGACAGCATGGATGTTAATCTCTTCTAACTGCTCCCAGCCTAATTAAATCTTCCAGGGCAGTACACATGTGTAGACACATGTGCGTGCACACACATACACACATGTAGAGGCTCCTAAATTGGTCCTGGTTTTAATGATCTGGAGAATTGGCCCCACAGCAGTTTGCTTGATTCTAATTCAGTATTTTGTATGTGCGTGTGTGTGCGTTTGTGAGTGTGCGTGTGGAAGAGATAGAGAGAGAGAGTAGGAGAGAGACAAACAACTTGATTGGTCAAGTATGTTTGCGAACACAAAGAATTTGTGTTCTCAGTATTTGCAGATGCGGTGCTAACCGAGAAGCACAGCAAGAGCATTGTTCTTTTACTTTGAGTACTTGTATATACAAAAAATTCACATCAATTTCTGTGAGAGCTCTCTGTATGCACAGTTCTGTAGGTCATCTGCACACAGCACATTTTTGAAGTAAGAGACGGCAAATGGAAAGCTCATATCAATCCAATGCTCTATGAAGTCCACAAGTATTTGATTTAATGTAATGGAGGGACCTTATACATTTTCCAAACAGTTTTGGATGACATTATTGATAAGAGTCACCCATACTGACCCAGAACAGATTCCGTTACAGTTGCACTGGGTGTGCATTTAATCTGAACTAGATGAAAAATGTTTTTTGAAGTGGTGTCTGTCAGCCAAGGCCACAAAAACTGAGCTTTGTGCTTCCACTTGTGATAAGAGGTGTTCTTAGCAGATGGAAACGCAAGGACAATTTCATGCAAAAGCGAATACCAAAATTACACTGGTCCTCTCGATCTGTTTAACTTCAGTTGCATCACTCCAAGCACCAGGGTGAAGTTTGTGTTTTGGACTTCTTCCTGACAAAAATGGCATAGTGTACTGATGAGCCACAGGCTAGAGCTCATAGGCTGTTTTACCCATAGAATTTAGGCTTTGTAATATTAATTCTCACAAATGACCCACAAAAGTCACTACACACTGCTGCCTTTAGGAGAAACTGAAACACACTGAGAGAAACATGCCACCAAATACTAAATAATGGGCTGCTTTTCTCCACTCCCTTTTTACTGGTTAATTTATTGTCTAAACAAATACTTCTTAAATGTGTGTGTGGACGCATGCTTGTGTACATTTGATAAAGTAAACATTCACAAACTGAACTGTATAGCTAGATGAATGAGATGGTGTATAATATACATATACCAGTGAACAGTTTTAACTCTAACTGTGGAGAGCAATAGCTGTCAGTTTTAAGGATGAGGAGCTCCTGCAGAAAACAGACACCTAATGAACCCGTTACTGCACTAGATCAGATAGCAGATGCTGCTCTAAAGGAATAATACAACACTCCTGTAGCTTTAAAGTGGTAATACACACACGCTTGTCTTGTACGCCCACAGAAACACTGACTTTCTGATCTGATATTTAGCCACAAGATGAAGAAATTCTCCTTTAATCTGTTTAGCTTCAATGAAATCAGAGGTCCACAGGGGGAGACTGAGACTTTGACATGCAATATGCCTCCCTCCCTACCTTCCAGCCCACCTGTCTGTGTCCTCTACATCTGTCCACCCAGCCAATAGAGCCCAGTTTATTTTCTTTAATTACCTTCAGTAACTCTCTACTGCCCATATTTATTTCTGTTATGCAATTGTCATCCTGTCTCTTTGTCTCTCTGAGTCTGTCCCTAAGTCTACCTTGTGACAATAGCTTTTTCTCTGCTGGACTGTCTCCCCCTCTTGTATTGTGTGTCATTCTGCCTGCGATTTAGTCTTCTTTCCCTTCCTCTTGCCTGTGTCTCACTCATCTGTCCAGTCTCAGCTCCCTCTGAGTTAAACAGGCCGAACAAATAGATTACAAACAGTGGGTAGAGTGAAGCTAAGGAGGAAGACAATCTGAATTTGTTGTGGATAAAGAATGAGGGAGGAGGCTGTGCAGTCAAAGAAAGCCAGTAGAGTCAGAGTAAGGCTGTATTTGCCTGAGGGGAAAAGGCTGAAAAGTAGCTCTCGCAACAGATGTGCGGGGCAGTAAAGTGTAATTGAAATGCCAGCAGCAATGGTCTTATCTCCCTGCAACAGGAGCCTGCTGCCAGTCTCAACATCAGTTAGATGTCATTTTACCTAAGTCTGAATCAGCCTGCCACAATCCGCAATCCCCATTCCTCTGATGCTAGGCGGGAGAAAAAGGGAGAAATGGATAAGGGGGAGGGAGAGGAGAAAGAAAAGGAGGGAGAGGAGGGTGGGGAGTCTGTAATAGGATTTCAGTAGCACCCAGTTAACTTCCACCACCTGGACTTAGTTGGTAATTTGATATGCCCCATCAATAGGATTCATTTACCTCACCGTAGTAACCATTGCCATTCATTTGACTTTTTAAGAAATATATTTATTAATTTCTCTCTCGACATTTTCCCACTCGTTCTGATCCTAATCATGCATACTGGAGGTGGGAGGAGGGAGGGGAGGGCTATTCCACAATATTTAAGCTAAGAAAGAAAGTCTGTGGTCCAATGCAGGTGGAAAGCCAGACACCATCGCCCCAGGCAAAGCTTAATGTTTTGGGCCAGGCAGCATCCCTATGGGGAGAACCATAATGTCCTCCCAGATTAGAGGCTGGCACTCCTCAGAGCTGCTGCCTTTTTATCAGGAACTTTGTTACTTCAACATGGGATCATCTGCAGTACATTAAAGCTACCTTATCGCTCCACTGTCATGTTAATGTACTGTGATTTTGTGTGTTGTTGGTGTTATCCATGGTGGTTGTGACAACTTTTACCTCTCTCTGAGCTTCTTCCACGACAGGAGTTTGTGTTTTTTCGTCACTCCCATGTCACACAAGAAGGAAATGGTTGTAAATGGTTGTCAGCAATATAAGATAACGTAAACATATCAAAGTTATGTTTTCGTTCAGTGTTAGTCATCTAAAGGAATTCTGTGTATCCTCAAGGCCTGACAAACATTTTTAATGCCTTTTCTTACTCATAAAACATTTGCAAAGTGAAAAAAGTGTCTCACACCTTATAGCCCTCTCCACTGGCTTTGTTGGTGCATTACTGCATTTCTTTGCACATTACCACAGCGAACTGCTAGGAAGAGTGATAGATAGTGTATTGTATTGCTAATGAGCTTGTGCGCTGTACAATGCCAACAAGAACAGAGATCCACTCATAAAAACATCGCTCCATAGAGATGGTAGTGGTCAAATCTTTAATGTAGCTTCCATGTTTTTTCAATGTCTTTCAGAGAGTCATTTTCAATGTGGTCAACTTCTCCAAGACCAAGAGCCTGTACAGAGATGGCATGTCTCCTGTGGTGAAGTCTACCAGCAGGCCAAAATGGTAAGTAGGTGATAACAACATTAGCAGACATTATGTACTTTATTTAAAGGGTTAGCTTGCTTTGTACTTTGCGTGCTATACTGTAATCCTGTTTCATCTGTAAAATTTGAGTCCACACTGTGGTCACTAGAATGCTAACAGAGTACTTTCCGCAACTTTGAAAAACTTTTCTTCTCTGCCCATCAGTAGACACACACATCCCCACTCTCACACACACACACACACACACACACACACTAAAGACTGATACTTTGGATTTCCAGAGTGGATGCGTCTGGGCGCATTAGCATGTGATCCATTGGTTGCCAGTATGACGGCTGTCTGATGTAATAACGCTTGACTGATGGATGCAGAAATGTGTGTGAGTGTGTGTGTGTGTGTG
>NW_019174257.1:104538-186815 GCF_002260705.1 Seriola dumerili | reverse complement strand
CGTACTATTTGTTGGGAATGAATAGGTGTGGGCAGGAGGGAATGGGGTTGGTGCAGTGGGGTGGGCATGGCGTCTGCCAAGCAGGCTGGTGTATCCAGTGGGGCGAGGAGGGAGAACAGGGTAGCGTGATGAAGTGTTGCCATCCAAGAGGAGCCCTGACATCTGTCATCAGTTGATGGGGGCATCCGCAGAAACGCCAGGCATCTGCCACCCTGAGCTGTCTGCGTCTGCTAGCCTAGTGCCGCACCGGCCATATCGTAGCACGCGCTGGTCGCGAGGCTAATGGAAGAGACAACGGGCACGACACATAGACAGGAAAGATGAACTGCTGTCTACATGCCGCACAGTGCAACGCGATGCAGCCTCAGCCGGATGCTTTGCTTTCTCTGTTTTGACTTCATTGTGGTTTAGTTGCAACTTTGCACTCAGAGTTTGTCTCATCCTGCCAACCATTTATTTTACAGTGATGCTGGCAAGTGCTTGCTTTAAAATTGGTGTTATTTTCATGCAGTGATCTCTCTCTCACACACACACACACACACACACACTAAAGACTGATACTTTGGATTTCCAGAGTGGATGCGTCTGGGCGCATTAGCATGTGATCCATTGGTTGCCAGTATGACGGCTGTCTGATGTAATAACGCTTGACTGATGGATGCAGAAATGTGTGTGAGTGTGTGTGTGTGTGTGCGTATATTTGTGTGGGAATGAATAGGTGTGGCAGGAGGGAATGGGGTTGGTGCAGTGGGGTTGGGCATGGCGTCTGCCAAGCAGGCTGGTGTATCCAGTGGGGCGAGGAGGGAGAACAGGGTAGCGTGATGAAGTGTTGCCATCCAAGAGGAGCCCTGACATCTGTCATCAGTTGATGGAGGGCATCCGCAGAAACGCCAGGCATCTGCCACCCTGAGCTGTCTGCGTCTGCTAGCCTAGTGCCCGCACCGGCCATATCGTAGCACGCCGGTCGCAGGCTAATGGGAAGAGACAACGGGCACGACACCATAGACAGGAAAGATGAACTGCTGTCTACGATGCCGCACAGTGCAACGCGATGCAGCTCAGCTCGGATGCTTTGCTTTCTCTGTTTTGACTTCATGTGGTTTAGTTGCAACTTTGCACTCAGAGTTTGTCTCATCCTGCCAACCATTTATTTACAGTGATGCTGGCAAGTGCTTGCTTTAAAATTGGTGTTATTTCTCAGGTGAGTGTAGTTACGCTGTCAGTTAAGTTACTGTGTAGCAGTGCTACAGTATAAAGCAAAGTTATATCCCTGTTTCTTTACATGTAGTAACAGTTTCAAGCAGTGGTAATTTAACTGACATTTCCTGCCAGGTAATTATTGTCCCAGGTTACGAGAAATGCCACTTTCTGAATGGTCTTGACTTCTCATTTGACATCATCGTGAATGTGTAAGGTGTTAATCTGTACAGGAGCCTTGTTGGGTCATTTAGGTCCTAAAGCTTTTCTTAATACACTAATCATGCAACACTGGGCATGTTTATATTTAAATAAGCTCTCATAAATAGGTATTTAAGTGACAGACACAGCGGGAGGTAATGTTGCTGAGGCCCGACTTCATTTACCTCCCCAGGCTAATACTGTTTTAACCGCTCCTCTCAGCACTGTGCCATCTAAGAGACATCATGTCTCATGCACTTCTAGAGCCATTTTCAACTGTCTGGGGCTTCCAAGACCACAGCTGACATTGTTTGTGTCCCCACAAAGTGGTCAAGATGCTTTTAACACAACCACCTCCATTTGACTTTCCATGAGCACAACAAAGCACCGACAGCTCCTAAAGTAGCAATCTTCTTTTTTGACAGTTACAGATATGGAATAAATAAAAAGGCAGAGCGTGGAGAGCTTTGCCTGTCTGATCCAAACTCACACAGGACAGGATAAAGAAGGTACAGAGAGAGGGAGAGATAGAGAGAGAGGGGGAGACTTGCAGAGAAACAGACAGAGAGAGGGTGGAGGAAGGAAAACGTACGAAGTACAAGAAAGGGAGATTACTGAGACAGGTAGACAGGGAGGAGAGAGTGAGCTGGAAAAGATTGCTCCCCCACTTCCCACCACCCTCCACACACCACCCCACGTCTGTATTTATCAAAAGAATCGTCAGTATTAGCTCAGGAGTTGAAGCCTTTATCTCCCCGTGCAGGTGCCTTATGTCCTGGGGTCCCAGCATCGTTCGGTGCTGGAGGCTGCAGGGCTTGGCTGGCCTCGGCTAAGCTGGACGTCTCAGTGAGAGACAACTGGCAGATTACAGTCCTGCAGGACGTTCACTGCTACAGGTGGCAGGATCTATCCTCTCTTCCTTCCTCCATTCCCTTCTCTTACATCCCTCACTCCATGACTCCTCCAGCCAGGAGACATCAGAGCTGACAAAGTTCTACATTTAGTGTATCATTTGGCATTTAAATACATCTACAGGTTACATGTTTGATAAATAATGAATAATGGATAAACGGTAATTAAAAGGGACTACATTGCTTTGTTAAAATTGTGGCTGATAGCTTTGATTCTGTCAGCAATCAGACTCCTAAAAAGTGATTCAAACATGAGCAGAGGAGCAAAAAATGTTACTTATTAAATACTATCCATTTTATATGTTTTTTGTTTTTTTATATGTTATGAATAGCAAAAATAACTTTATCTTATTTCAGGACTTAACAATTGATAACAATATCTTGTAGATGTGCAGATCTGCATATTTGAGAAGCCACTGAATACAAGCAAACCGGTTTCTTCTTGCAAATGTTTGCCTCATATTCATTAATCACTGTGACTTCCAAAAATATTAAATCTTTGAATTTAAATTCTGTCTTGAGATTGGTAATCGACTCAAAGTTCAAAGTTGAAATAATGCCAAGAAACTGGGAAAGGGAGTCGAGGGTTTGTGTGAGAGAGGAAAGACTGTGAACCATATTTTTTGCACTAGTCTGTTGACGACAACAGCCCCCTTGGTGACACAAGGTGCCAACCACATTCCCTGCAGTCTGCTTGTTGTTAGACTGCTAGAGCAAAGAATTGCCCAGCATCCTTATTTTCCGAGATAAGCTAATTAGAAACTCAGAGAGCGTGGTGTAATGCAGCTGTTGGAGGCCAGAATGCCATGGGGTGGCGTAATGGCCAGGATGGCTGCATGAGACCGACTGCATCAACCAACAGATGCTTCACACAGAGACTTGTGTGGAGCGGAGTAGATGATATTAGATAGACACTAGATGCTATGGCTGCCACCAACGGTTATTTTTTTTTATCATTGATTAATCTGTAAATTATTTTCTAAATCAGTCCAAATACCAGTCCAGAACTTTTCACTCACACAAAAATGACTGAAATGATTAATTGATTATTTCTGATTAAATTGATTAAATCAACTAATCAATTTATCAACTAATCGCTTCAGCTCTGCTACATGACAGACATTCCAATCTGTGCAACATGAAAGCCATAATGCAATGAAATGACTTTATGGCAACATCTACATTGATTTTTTTGTTTTATGCACTGTATTTAATGTGTAAACTAAATAATGCTGAATCAAAAACAATTAAAACACAATTCACATTTTATTCTGACATTGTTACTTTAACTTCACAACCTAAAATACTTGTCTCCTCATCATTTCTAGCTTATTAGGTCTGTGATGCATAATATATTGGAAATGTTCTGATGTGTGGTGTCTCTTTTAATTAACTTTCCACTTTTTCGTCAGTCAGTAGGTGTGTGGATAAAAATAGCTACACCTCTAACTGAGCTAACAGATGAACAGTCAGAGTTGGAGGAAATGGGTTGCCAAACATTGCTTCTAAAGTTAGAACCAGCCAACCTTGATCAAGGGTAAATGCTTTTTTCTCTTCTATTTATGGCAGGCAACAGAAAACAGAGGAGTGCTTTTCAAGCAGTTGTGCTCAGCTCCAAGTCCGTCAGTCAGTCAGTCAGTCAGTCAGTCAGTCGGCCGGTCAGGCAATTTTGCTTTTCTACCAAAATCCTCCCTGTAAGCGTGTGATGCAACAGCATAGTGAAATTCTATTTGGAGATGTCTGCCTCTCCATTGGGGTGCGTGTTAGCAGTAATTGTTCTGTCAATCAGCACAGCTCTGGCCTGCCTGCTTCCCTTGCCACTTGTTAAGCCCTGGCCGAGGTCTAGGGGTGAGAAGAGGTGAGGCAGGGAGAGGGAAAGAGAAAGGATACCTCGACTGCTCTGTGTGTTTCTTGTCGCTCACCTTTGTCTGTCTTTACAGGGTTTTCAGGCAGACTCACTTCCTGCCTGTTTGTGCTCTTGTGTTCTGTTTCTCATCTCTTTTTTTTTAAACTTGTTTTCCCAATTTTTTTTTTTTTTTTAAATATGTTGCTTTGTTTTAGTTCTGCTTACTTTACTGATTTCACTTTTTCTTTCACTGACTTTATTTAAGTGAATTTTGCCCTGTGGTCTTGTTACCTCCTCTTCGCCCATATGTGTCATGCTTTATTGGTAGAATTTTCATACCTTCAGCTCCATTGTTAAGCCTGCAATAATTTATTTTTTGGCTTCTTATGGGCAGCAGAAACAAACTTAGAAGACAACACTGACATATTATAACCTTAACAAGACTAGGTCAAATATGGCTGAAACGTGAATGGTCAATGTGCGAAATTGCAGACATAGTTGAAAACTGGCAACTCTTTCCTATGGAAATAGCTTAAGTTTGCTCAAAAAGTTGCTAGTTTTGTTGTTAGATGCTTTTTGGGAAAAAAGTTGCTAAAGGGGACAGAAAAGTAAATCCAGTGACAAAGGTGGTAAGTTAGCAACGCTACCTGTAAACCACCTTCCTGATGACATAAATTTATTTGAAAGAACAGCAACTAATGGGAAAAGTCCAACACGTGACTGGCCGACCAGTGGTGTAACTTCATCACTCAGTCAGTCAGTTAACTACACACATTTGCATTCCAGCTGCCAAAATGTTGGCATGGGAAACTTGGCAACAAACGGCTTCATATTGATATTTTTAACTCTGTTAGCTAGTCATTAAAGTTATCTGCCTGCTGTTTGGTGCAGGGTCTTTTTTCTTTTTTTTGACAGCTTAAAAAGAGAATGGTGAGAATGAACCAAACTGATGACCAACACAGTGAGCTGAAAGACATTATAAAACTCCATGATTATTCTCTGTGTGTTTGTCACTACAAATCAACCCTTTCAAACTATTCAAGTAGTCATGTCTTATCCATGTTATATCCATTTTTCATGTGGATATTGATTGTAGCCATTTAACATTTGATTCCAAACTGTAAACTGTAAAAATTAGTCCTGGATTTCAGTCTTGTTATGTTTCATTATGAAGAGGATGTGTAGAAACAAATAACAAGTCTCAGTCTCCCATTTCACAGAAACAAACCTTTTTATATTTATTTCATTGTGAAGTGTCTCTGACTCCGAAATTTAGACAGAGACACCAATTAAATGACAGAAAAATGCGACAGCAGAAGGGATTTAGACCAGCATATGTTTTGTACCCATACATCCCACAGTTTGAAGGAAAATGTACTGATCAGCCTTATAAAGAAACCTGTTACCTAGAACCACCCTCTCTCTCTTCTATTGTGGCCACACTGCCATGCTGGGTCCGAACACAGCAAGTGTGTAACAGTAGTGAGGGAGATGGTCTCTCTCTCAAGGACAGAGTGTCAGGCAGCGAACTGAAGACAGACTGTAAAGGTTGTGTCAGAACCACCGCAGAGCTCGCGGACTCCTCCCTACGTTCAGCGAATTGGTGCTCTCCTCCCCTGCCGCCGAGCCACTTGCACAATTAACCATGTGGCATGCCTTTTAATAATAGACCTCTCAATTGTCGACAAATGAAGAGTGATGTAAAATAGCTAACAGCGTGTGCTAATTAATAGGGGAATTGAACGCTTGTTAATTAAGGGCAAACAGGACAAGGACCGGCTCGGGTAATTTGAGCAATAAAACCGAGACTAACGATTCATTTCCAAACAGACTCGCTTCATAAAAACATCAAGCGACCCCTTGTTTGTTATTTGAAAACACTTGCAGTTCATCTTTGCCTTTACCATTATATCTCCAGACAAGTCACATGGACACACATGCATAACGGACGTATACGCAGAGGACATGTAAAAAGAAATGTTCTGGCTTCCTACGTACGACTCCCTACAGATATGATGAAACAAGTCAAATCACATTATATAGTGTCTTCATGTACATAATAACAAGGATTATTTTCCACAGCAACAGTCTCAGTGGTGTGATACCATGTCTGAGTTGCTTGTTTAGTATTAAAACACAATGTATTGGAATGAATAAATTCTCTTTCTAGTTGTTGACTTATATTGCAACCAATTCATGTTGATATTTAGCACTGGAGTGTTCCGCCTCACATATTTCCCTCTTTGCTCATCTCCCTGTGGTCATACTTGTTAGACGTGAGGCTAAAGGAAAGAAATGGATTGTCAGCCAAGACTTTACACATCCACTCTCTTCCTCAAGAGACCAGAGTAGCTTTACTGTCGTTTCACATCCATGTTTCTCAATTTCGCAGCTTTACTGGGATCTTTTACTGTAACATAATTTTTACTACACGTATACTGTGCCTGCGGCCTGTATCTGTGCGTGGGTGCGTTTATATTTGATTTAAAACAGAGACTATGTTCTGTGCTGTCTCCTTGCTCCAAGTCCTATTTTGGAGTGGAAACCGTAGCAATCATTCGACAGCTTATGGGTTTTATATAAGATTCTTAGATTAAAAAAATGTTATATATGATGTCTCCTCTCCGTCAACATTGTCTGTGCGATAAGGGAGACGGACAAAATCTTTTAATAAAAACCAAGCGCAGGAGAAAGTGACACACACACACACACACACACACACACACACACACACACACACCTAATTATCTGTCACTGGTTTGACCGCTGAGAGGAAATGGAGTGATGTATGAATCTGAGTGAATATTTGGAAGAAGAAGAAGGGAATACCTGATGTACTGTAGCTGTGAAAGTGGTTTGGTAACTCGAGCCAAATTCTGGAGTGGTGTTCATGTTCCTGGGCAATTACTTCCCATTCCACCTCGCTCCAGTTGTCTTTAAAGACTTGAGAGAGGAAAGTGATCACAAAGTTCTGTTCTATTAGATGAAATGGCACCTCTCTCCATTTCCAGTTTTCTTTTCCACATGTGAGTCTTTATTCTTCTGGATAGGTCAAACCGGAAAGGGAGACAGAGAGGAAGAGAGAATGAGCGAGAGAGGGAGAAGCGCCAATCAGAACAATCAACAACACGTGCAGCTTCCTTGTTCACAGAAACTCATTACCATGCTGCCAGAGGAAGTGAAAGAGGATTATGTGGGAGAAATAATGGGACAAAATGTAACAAATAGATTAATAATCTTCTAGATGAGGATAAGGATTTGTGTGAGTTATAACACGTGTTTGTGCACAGTTTCCTGCAGAGAAAGGGTGGATTAAAAAAACAAAAAACAGAGAGTGAGAGGTATTGCAACAGAGAGGCAACTTGCTTCTGGCTTTCCATTCAACCCACAAATGACTTACCTGGACAGTTTTATGTTTGCCTGGAGGAGAATTAAAAAGGCACTTCATTTCCCCTTTTACAGGCTGGGTACGCATGTCAGCGCAGCCCTCCCTGAAAGTGCTCTAATCTAAATGCTTTTGTCAGGGGAGATTTGGTAGATTGCAGCAGGCAGAGGTACAAATTGGTTGTGTCATCTTATAATGAACTAGGTGAGGCGTTGCAGTTTTTCTGCAGCCAACAGTCCCCTGATTACTGTACTGTAAGTCAGTGGCTGCTTTTAGTATTGTAGGCTGAAGACCTCACCTTCACCCCTCTTTGTTCAGGCAGCCTGTTCCCTTGAACACTGCAAAATGTTTTGTCGTCTTAAGCCCAGTGTGACGCTAGACAAAATTCTCAGCGTTAATAGTGTTAGTATTTTTTTATGCTCTTCACCACATGCTGGACTTACATTGCATACATAGCAGCCAAGCCTGCATGCTGTGCAGAATTCTGTGAGGAGTTTTGGGTGTTGATGCTTGGCTATAGGCAGTTTGAATCTTATTGGGTGTGCTCAACACGATGGCGAGTTGACCCCCCGACTCCAACTAAAGGATTATGGGTATCTCAGCGTTTCCACAAAGCCGTGCTGTCAGGTGTTTATGGGACATATTAGGACACTCTGTAGGACTGGTTGATATCTACATTCTGCACAAGACGTGTGTGTGTGTGTGTGTGTGTGTGTGTGTGTGTGTGTGTGATGTGTGTGGTGACGCGGTGTTTGTTTTGTGTGTGTGTGTGTGTGTGTGTGTGTGTCAGATGCTGTAATGAATTCAGATGGCTCAACTAAGTCAGCAGTGGTGTGGAGCAGGTTCCAGCTTCACAGATGCTTCAGTGCGGTCAGTATCTGCGGTTGGCAGGCCCACAAAACTGTTCTGCTCTCTCGTTTGAAATTAGATCATTGAAGAAATCCTTCTCGTCCTCTATTTGCATTTGCATTCCCCTCTCATCCTCCTCAACAACTTTCTCGTTATGCTCTCATTGATACTTTAACTGTCTTTGTGTAGATGCATGTCAGCGTGAGTGTGTAGAGACACAAACACATGGACACACAAACAACCTCCATTAGCTCTCAACCAGTCGTTTGTCTTAGCTAGCTGTCATTTGAGCACCCCCCCCCCCCCCCCCCCCCCCTACTCTGTCCCCACATCTAAATCTGTGCTTTCACTGTTTGTTTTTTATGTGTCAAGACATTTCCATGGTTGTGTTGCTTGTATGATTGTATTGAAATGGGTCTCCTCTGTGTGTTGCTTGAATGCGTCTGGGTGTCAGAGATGTGAGCGGTGAAATGGAGTGTGAAGTTTGGGGGATTGGACTGTCTCAAAACTCACAACAGTGATTTAATTACTGCAGCAGAGTTAAAGTGACAAGAGGAAAAGATGTATGGAAAAAAGAGAAAGACGACGATAGAAAGATGACAAGTTGATAGAATAATGATTTATTTACTCTTCCTCTCTTACAATGCGAGCCTAGTCATGTGTCCACATCATATGCATCCTACCATAACATTGGGGCCACATTGTTTTGCATTGGCCCTTATTGCACCAATATTTGCTCAAAAGGTTATCATATTATTGTTTATACAACATTTTTATATAGCTTCATCTGCTATCTGGTCGTTTTTTGGCGCATGTTTGTGCTTAGAGAAATCACCTCTGAGTGAAAAGCAAGAATATGAGGAAGTTATTTGGCTAAGACATAGATTGTCAAAATTAGAAAAAGCCATCAACTGCATTCTTGTCACATGTTCTAAACGTCTTATATTTTAGCATCAAACTAGCTATAGCCTTCGTGTTGTTAGAGTGGCTTCTTGTGGTGATGTATCAAATTGTTTCCCCAAAGACTGAAATCATCTGAGAGGGTCCGCTGTTGAATTGACAGTCTCTCAGTCCATTCGTGAAAATCTCTGTGTGTCACTGTCCACTGCACAATACAGGATAACAGCTCAAGCAGACAGCACAAACCACGGTGTCACAGCTAAGCTATTGTTTTCCTACCGAGAGAGTGATGCCACCCAGCCAAGCAGTGTGTGTGTGTGTGTGTGTGTGTGTGTGTGTGTGTGTGTGTGTGTGTGTGTGTGTGTGTGTTTGTGTATGTGTGTGTTTTGCCTGGGTGGCCCCGGGCGCGTGCACAACATGTGCACATGGCTTCCTCTGTGAGTGTGTGCATCTGTTTGTACTTGCTTGTGTTTGTGTTTGTCAGCATGTTTGTTGACGACACTGTAGGACATCAGGGTGGGATTGCTCTGAATGTGAGGAAACAGCTCATCTGAATATAGATGGGTCCCATCTGGAGGCGGTTGGCTTTGGCCCTTCATAATTTTGTAAGCAGCTAAGCATCTGGGGCCCGCTAATGAAACTAAAGGCACAGGAAAAGGCCGTGGGCAACTGCAGGCTGCCTGTAGCTGTCAGGAATGGTGGGAGGGGGGCAGGAATGAGGAAGAGTGGAAGAATGGATGGGGGGAGACATAGACCAGGAGGAAAGAGTGCGCTGAGAATATCGGGGGTCTTAAAGAGACCTAGATGGCTCCTTTGAGAGGGCAGGCAAGAAAGCCAAGTAGGCCATTAGAAAACTGAGCCATAAAATGAAGACAGTGGTGTCTTTATTGTGGCCCATTAACTCAGATGTTCATGCGGAGATAGCTGCACTATGTGCCACTGTAATGAGCAATATAACGATGTCACAGCATAGAATGATGCACTGTTAAAAAACACTCTGGTTAAGTAGAATTACGTTAACTACTAGCATCAGATTTTGAGAGCAGTTTCAGACCCTAATAGCTTACCTGAATTTTATGCCTGGCCTACAAGCAGCAGGATTTTCTCTCGTCCATCATTTTTCATCAATTTCCTTTCTTGTCCTCTGCATGAAACTGAAGAGAATGGAAAGGAAAGGCTTTCATCTTCTTAAAAAAGTGAAGGAGGGAAAAGGTTTAATGTCTTTCTGTTTTTCCCCCCACTGCTCCCACCACTTGCTTCACATCCTCTGGCCTTCCCTCCAATAATGTGGATGACCCTGAGCAACTGTACTGTCCACAGTGGCTTCTCCTTGTGGTTTGTGTAGGGAATAGAAAGCCATAGGCCCTTTTTCTTAAACTTTATTATTATAGCTCCTTTATTCCTCCCTCAGCCTGATTTCCCAGTGGAAATGAAATGAAAGAGCAATTGGTTCTCCTTTTTATTACTGTCATCTTTGTTTTCTGGCCCAGAGAGTAAGATTGCCTGATCTCAGAGAGTTGTACTTTTACCCCCCATCTGAAGTCATGGGGAAGAAAAACAATAACAGGGAAAATAACAATCAGCATCATAAAAAAAATGACCTGTCAAAATGAGCGTGTCTGAAACTGGAGGGCCGCCAGCATGCCGACACCCACCAGTTGTTTATGACGGGATGAGTCAGTCAGAGTCTGACGGTGGCCTTCGCTATCTGCCAACTCCCACAGTCCAGGAAAAGATGTTTTAGAGGAGATTAGGATCACAGACAGTGGGGGGAAGAGGGATGTGGAGAGAGCAAGGTGAGAAAGACGAATGGAAGAGAGGAAGTAGCTCCAAAAAAAAAAAAGTGAGGGCTAAAGGATCGAAGAGGGGAGGAGGAAGGAGGAGGACTCCCTTGAGGTTCCTACTAACCCCGCGGAGACATGCTGACGGGGGATCAGACTCCTCATGCACAGCGCCTCAAATCATTTATTCATCGGCTTCATTAAGAGAGAATTACAAGGCTGCTTAAGGACCCCCAGGTCACTCACTGTTCTCAGTCATCACTATTCTTAATGAAAGCCTCCAGTGTGTCCTAACTGTCAGCTGTTTATGGCTGGTAATATTGTGGATTTTGAGGAACAATTACTGTCAAATAAAAGACAACTTTGCAGCATTTACACCATTTTATTTCAAGTTAATCATATTCTGCTGTGTTTTTCCACTACTATGTGTCATTTTACAATATATATCAGTGCAGGAGCAGATGAATACAGTACTACTGCTAATCAAATGTAATGACACAGAACAATTTATGTAAATTTTGCATTATTCTCGTAATGAATGCTTGTGATTTTGAAACAGCAGTACAGACAGTAACCTTCATTAACAGCCGGTGTCGGTCTCTACAGTATCTCCTGCCTATCTCATCTAACTTCAGCTAGCAGACAGTACAACACAACAGTGATTGTCCTCTGGACCTTCACACGTGTAATTATAACCGAGGAAGATAATTAAGGAGGCGGAGAGGAAGACAGATCTTGTCATTTACTGAACAATGCCGTCCAATCTACTCATGTGTATTCTACTTCCTGAATTATCGGCTGACATGTCAGCGCAATCAGCCAGAAAGCTCCTTGCTCTGTTTGAAAGCCATGAATGTCAACACACAAACCTCTAATCTAGTTAAGATCCACAAGCTGATGACATCTGAATATGCATGGAGCAAAGAGTAGGGTTCATGTTGCTGTTATCTCTCATAAATATCACCTCCTGGTCATCAAGCAGTCTATCACAGAGCAGTGTGATTGAAATGCCCCCTATTTATTTGTGGTATAAATATATAATATATAACAAAATAAACTAGATTTACTTTTTCTGCGATGGATGTTTTTTATACTTCATGAAGATTGCAATTTAAGAGTATTATTATTATTATTATTATTATTATTGTATGTATTATAATGAGAAAGGACTGAGAAATGTGTGACAGAAAAATGTGTCTGAAACATGTCCAGTATTAGACATCCTTTAGGATTGTTGATGTAAAAAAAAGTTGTCTAGGTCATATCAAATTTGTCCATTAACATTATTAATAGTCTATAGCCGTTATTACTAATGTCAGCATGCTCACAATCAAAATACTAACATGCTGATGATAATCAGGTGTAATGCTTTGATGTTTACCATGTTCGCCATCTTAGCCTGGGGTTTTAGTATTTTGCCATTTGCTGATTATCATCAAACATAAAGTACAACTGAGGCTGATGGGAATGTAATTAGTTTTGCAGGTATTTGCTTATGAACCAATGTATTGGGCAAATGAAAATTTTGACCTGATGGTGCTAGAGAAAAAGTTAAGGGATCAAGTTATTATAGTTAGTCAATCCCCATAGACTCCCATGTTAAAATGCCCAACTTTACAGCAGAAATAAACATGTTTACAGCTTGGTACAAAAAACGGTTTTGGTCTCTATGACTAATTTCCTCCTTCAACTGTATGGGGGGAGATTTTTTTATAGAACTCACTCCTTTAAAATTTTAATAAGGCTTAAAGTTGTGCATAATTGAGGGCATGCTGCTTTGAGTGACAGGCGGGTGAGGGTATGTATGTGCCACACCTCTTTGTCCATTTTTGGATTAGCCAGGAGTTCGGTGGAGTCAGGTACTGGCAAGGTGGTGACCGCTGAACAGCCCACTCTAAGTTTCAGAATTGCTCTCCAGAACCCTATGGGTGACGTCATGGAAGTTACGTCCATCTTTATTTACAGTCTATGGGACAGACCAACTGTCAAACCGTCATTGGCATCCCTAAATTCACGCTGCTAGCATGGTGAAATAATTAAATCTGTGCAATACTGATACAAGTAAAACAGAGCACAACACAAAAATGAAATTTAAATAATTAAATTTTTTAAAAGACTTCAGTGGGTGTTCTGCTTTACGAAGAGCAGTAATCTCTAGGCTGTTGGTGCTTGGCATGCGTCTGTGTGTTAGAGGCACACAGGTAAGCCGGTATAAGAGATGGAGATAGAGATCATCAGAGTCTATAGAGTCAAAGTATAGAGACCCAGTGATGCATTCTGTTCAGCCATCTGTAAAAATGAATGAATATATAAATAAGAATGTTTTTGATGCATTCAGTGGACAGGTCAGAGTTCAAATTTGTTACAATATTTCATGTGGCACAGGGATTTAAATATTGAAATTCACATACACATGATGGCACACACACTCCCGAGTGAGTTAACACTGAAGTGATTTGCAGATTTGCATTTGATCAGCTCATTCAATGTCTATTGCTCGGCTTGCCATAATAATTTCTTTATATGTGGGCTTTTGTATTCATTGTATGAAACTATAAACATTTGTGTTTGTATGTACACTGTGAGTATGTATGTATCCGATGAGTGTGTGTTCAGGTATGGGCCAAACATGGGCCAGCATACATTCATGTTTCACGTTCATTCGCATTCACATTTCACTGTGTGTGTGTGTTTGTTGTATGGAGTGGGTCTTCACTCACTCTGGCACCTTCCCAGCTCCCCTGGCCAGACCAGCAGCTGGCAGACAGAGATTGCCCACTCATCAAGCCACTTTATCACCAGGCCCACAGAGTTCAAGGGGGCTGTCAAAGACCAAGTTGAGGAGCCCCCTCATTCCTTTAATACCACCACACTCTTGCACCACTGGTGTCGAGTGGCAAAATTTGGCCAGTGAGCCCTTGAAAAAAGTGGTTGTGTGAGTGAAGTACCGCAGATAGTTTGACAAAGGCTTAAATAAAGAACGAAAGCTAATGTGTTTGGCAGTAAGGCACGCCGCTCTATATTTTTTCTGTGCATTTGGGATTCCTGGGCTGGGCAAGGTGCCCCATTCTAGTAAAAAAAAAATACAGTGTTTTGGAATTTTGCTGCTGACAGACACAAACACAGCAAACTCACACTCTTGCCAAGAGCAGCCTTCAATCCTCACTAAATTATTAAAGGACAGAAAATACCGCTGTCACCTTGTTTTAGTGGTTGGTGTTTTGAGATGCTCCAGCAGTACTGTTTTGATTTGATTGAACGTTTAGATTGCTTTTTTCTTTTTAAACTCCTACATTGAACAAGCTTTTCCAGTTAATGTCTTGCTCGAGAACATTATATATAGCTGTAGACACGCACGGTATAGCACAAAGACTCTACTTGTGACCTCGAGGTTTCACAGTGGGGTCTCGATAACTCTGCACTGAGCTTTGAGCCTGTGTTTCCTCGCATCTTTAAACCACAAATAACTCCAAACTGCAAATAACTCACAAATTGTTCTCGGTCCGGGGCTAGCAGTGTCCAGTCCATTCCCAATCTGCTTTCTCTGTCTCATCCTCCCTAACACACTCCCTCCCTCCTTTGTCCTACTTATCCAGCTACTGCAAAATCACTTATCTTCACCTTGCTTCCTCTGTCTCCTGCTAATACACATTAGCAGCCAGCAGCCATATGTAATAGGGCTGTGTGTGCCCCTGCTGGTATAATGGTTTCTCTGACATTTCTCCCATTAAATTTGGTCAGGCGGCGCTGCACAGGAACCCTCTGCACACTCTAAAATATTGTTGTATAACTACCATAAACAAGCTGGCCAGTGTCAATGACTTTGGGAATAGCTGCTAAACTATTTTTGGTTTTCTTTTGGTTAGTTGTACTTTTCCTTTTTCCTCATGTTTATTTTTCTTATGACTGCACTCCTCACCCAGATTCCTCTGCCTTTGGGCTATAAACCTTTTTACCATCATAATAAGGGACAGATAGCTACATTATGAAACTCATCTGATTACAATGTGACTAAGTGGACATGTCTGCTATATCTAATGGGCCTTTTTGTAATCTTCTGTATCTCTACCGTGGCACCACATACAGTAACTAGATAGCATCGGCTGCCTCCTTCCTCTGTGTGTGGTGAAACCCAGGCGCAGTCGCTGATAACGTGATCATCAGCGGCATCCTTAACTGTTACTGTGACAAACGAGAGCTCTGATCCCGCCCGATAAGCGACATATTCATTTGTTTAATTAAAACAGCTTGTCTCATCGTGGTGAGGGGTCATTTTAGAGAATGTTAGAATTAAAGCAGGTAATTAAGTAAAGCTCCAGATAAGAAACCCCACAGAGGTGGCTGCTTCTGACAGTAGGGAAGGCAAACTTAATCTATCCCCTCTGCAATCCCACAAGGTCATTCACTTTATTAAAGTCTGATGCCACTACCACTGCCCACCAGCCCAACATGATGAAATATTTTATGTACTTGTTGGGAAGGAGGGAAAGAGGGAGGAAGAAGGAAGGGAAACAGAGGGGGACGAGAGCCGCCAACAGCACAGGGTAAAGTCTATAATGCTACTACACAAAATTAAGGCAATTAAAGACTGCTTGTTATCTTGTCTATGAGAACAGGAGAAGAACTTGTACAGCAATGAGCACCTTGACAAAGATATTTGTTTGGCCAATGGAGTGTGGCGTTAATTATCACAAGCTGATTAAAGACACTGAGCGGGAATGGAAGCCGTTTGTCTTGCCAGCCTTAAACACTACGGCAGCCAGCCAGGGTCATTATTTTAGGGGCCTTTCTAGGCTATTTTTAGATCTGGGGCTGGTTTCCCAAATGTTTCTCAGCACACAGGTTTGCTCTGTTTTACAGTGAGTCGGTAGTACAGTGGAAAATCATAGGGTAATCACTCAAAAAAGTGAGGAGGATAGAAATTAAAGGATGGTTCAGATTTCTCCATCAGATGTGTACTGGCGATGCTAGAATGGAAAATAAGCACACTTTAATTATTGTTTGTTTTTTTTTGTTTTTTTTACTTTTTAAAGATGAACTCAAAGCACCCCCAGCCTGACACATACATGTTTTGTTTTTCTAAAGGTATCAACTGAAATTCAAGATATCTCAGTCCACATGTTACATTCAAAGACATGTATTGTGTTTTAAGAGGGCAATTTTGGAGTTGCATTGGAATTACTGCAGTCAGAAATGAATCTTATAGTCATATACAATATAACTCACAAGTAAACTCTGTCAACCCTCCTTTTCAAATAAATAGCCCGTCAAATGAACACTGCGCATGTAATCTTTCACACAATCCTGAAAATCTGTATTTGTTTATGTTTTATTGAAGAAGTAACTTTGGCTACTGCAAGTATAAACAAATCCGGGTTGTAGGCGGAAGTAAACAAGCTGTCATTACTGTGGTGGCACCTCATTTGTAAGCCCACACTGTAATGTATGTAAAGGATGGCAATTTTTAACTACTAAGACATCTGTAGAGAAAACTCTATTGAATATGTTACATGTTGAAAATATAACCTAGTTACTGAATACCATTAAAGTGAAGGTCATAATCTAAAGAAATGTGTCCTGTTTTAACAGAGTATGTGTTTCTCTGGGTTGTGCTGTTATCAACTGCTCCAACAATAAAGTGAGACTGAGAGGAAAAATCAGAAAACAAAACCAATAATTCCACCTTTTTTTAATCACCATTGATATTTTGCTATATTACATGTTGATAAAGAACAATCTGCCTACATGGGGCCAAAACTTTGCAGTTCACATCCCGCGTACCTCTTGCTCGCCTGACCGTCATTCCACATTCACAGGAACATGTGTTTAAGATATCTATTAATTGGTGCGTTTCTTCTGATTTTGAAAGAAATAATGTTTTGTGAGTTATTGTCATGAGTTTGGAATACTAACGAGCTGAGGAGTTTCAAATCCAGACTGTGGAAGTTGGACAGAAGCAGTACATTAATTGTTCCCAAAGCCTGTGACATGACCAGATTTATACTAGTGTTTTGAGGCTGAATAACATTTACGTATAGTCTACTTTCTTTTATAGGAAGGGTCTAATGCCCGCCTTGATCAAACCACACGCCTCTGCTTTCAATAGCAGAGTAAATGTGTCAACTTCATCTCCAGGGAAGACAATTTATAAATTGTAGACATGCTTTGTATACCACTGAAATCTCTTCACCATGCATTGGGTTTTTTGTTGCTTATGGCACCGTTGGCACCGTTGGAATCGCTGGCTGTACGCACAGATTCGGGCGGTTTAGATGGTGACAGCTTATGGTGGGTAGTCCTCTGCTGTCTGAACACCTCAAGGGCTGGGTGTGGGAATGTTATTGGATATTCAAGCCCAGCTACTGTAAGAGTGTATCACATCTTGAAGGGTCTTTGCCTTCAGTTTAACAATGAATGCCACTGGAAAACAGAACAGATCCAAGGTAGAAACTGCTGCTGCAGTTGTGAATACATACGGTACCTAGCCTACAAACCGCATCCTCAGCACGCTCCGTGTTGTCGGTTATAATAAATTGCCACCACCTGATTCAACAGTGAGTGCGCTGATCTGTTAAAGTTCAAGCTGGGGGTTGACCAACAGCAAAGCTCATTAGAGCAAACAGGTACTCAGAGAAATGGAGATGCTTATTTATCTTATGGTTAGCAAGCTTTTGTTGATTATTGTTTCAAGTTGCATTAAAATGCATTTTAATGGTGTAACTGGTCTAGAGGGAGCTAATTTTACCTACTTTATATAAACCGTATCAACTGATGAACTGTGAATATGTAAATATTTCTCCCAGAAATGGAGTAAAATAGAAGTATGAAGAAGTATAAAATGGAGATACTCAAAGTACAAGTTGCCTCAAAATTTCAGTTATTTCAATGTAAGTGTACGAGTGCAATGATTGAGTAAATGTGCTTATTTAATTTCCACCACTTTGTGCTTGTGTGTATTTTTGTAGCGGGTTGTTCAATGTTAAGTTGTCCATCTTTAATAGTCAGCCATCACTTCTCTGTATTCATCAGGTCTCTCTCTTGTTCTTTCTTTCCGTCACGCTTTCTCTGTCTCCCTGTCTTTCTCTGACTTTATGTGTGAGTGAGTTGGACTCACACATTAAGGCACAAAACCACACACACACATACACACAGAAATATACAACCCTCCGCACAAGCCCTCTCAAGGCCAGGAAAACAAATACGCCCATTTTCCTATTTGATTGCGTGTCAGCGTGGCGAGGAAGGGGGACAGGTGTGATGCATAAAATGACCCTGCGACTCCATCACGCGCACGACAGCTTTATGGTGAGGAGGTGTTTCAATCACGCTACTGCCCTGGAAGGCATCAATCAGTACACACATGCAGACACACACACACACACACACACACACACACACACACACAAACACACACAGACACACACACACGCCACAAACACACCAGTACATGTTAACACATTCCCTTCATGATGACAGGGTAAGGGCAGCAGAGCAGTTGTAGTATAAGTGCAGTCTTTGCTGCAGGCACAAAATACTAAACTTCAACTCAGATATAGGATATTTCTTATTTTTGAATTTTATTTCATTGATTATTGGAGGAGGTACTACCATTCATGGAACTACATGGAAAGTGATTTTAGAAAGATGCAAAAACATATGAAAAACACACGTTAAAAATGAACTTTTTGCAGATTTCATAAACCACCTTTTTTCCCTTCCCCACCCTTGTGATCGTATCAATTCAAAAGGTGAACAATGCAGTGTCTAACA
The DNA here is from genome assembly GCF_002260705.1 of Seriola dumerili. Taxonomy (NCBI): domain Eukaryota; kingdom Metazoa; phylum Chordata; class Actinopteri; order Carangiformes; family Carangidae; genus Seriola; species Seriola dumerili. The sequence goes on along the minus strand of NW_019174257.1, from coordinate 167,975 downwards.
ATAAGGTACCAATTATTAAATAACTAGTGCATCATTAGTCTGTCTATAACCCTGCAATTAGTAACCTAATTTATTCATTTTTCCCTGAAGGGTTTTCAGTGAACATGTTTCAGTAAAACCTGTTTTAAAATTAACAGCATATTACTGATCTAGCTACTAATGAACAGGATTGTGGGATAGCTCTTTCTCCACAGAAGAAAAGATGCTCGTGTCTCTTATTCCAGTCTTAAATATTGAAAAGCTGCTTGCAAAGAGAAGTAACAATGGTCTTCCCAAGAAGTCAACATACATGGTATGGAAGTGGAGGGATCATTGCCAAAATGAAATAAAAATTTATTTTTAGCATACCCATCATTGTCTGCCATCATGCTAAGTACTGTAGCATGATGACATTAAAATATTGCTCACTAGTGTAATGAGGCGAGAAATGTTCGGTTTGCATTATCAGCACATTAATACAGCAATTGTTTTCTGGGAATGTTGCCACAGACACCCAGTTCAAAATACTGCAAATATACAAATATTGCTATACTTTAATCAGCAGGCCATAGGCTTAATCACCATTGTGGTACCTGATTCGGCAATAGATAGTTACTTAACAGACATTTATTTAAATGAAAATCTTTGAGATTGCCACTTTAACATTAGCTAATTAGCACATTAACACATGCTAACAGCATAGCCTCATGATTTGGAAGTATTTGTGTTAGGTCAATGCTGCTATAGGAAAAAATCAAAGTTATTTCACTTCATCCTGAGGGCGATATGTCTCTATCAAATTTCATGGCACACCATCAACAGTGAAAAATGTGACTAAAAATCAAAAAATTTTATGTTCAACAGTCCAGGATTTGATACCATTACCACAAATGTTACTGTATCTGTATGGATGGCTCTTTGTCAATTTCAGAGCAATCCATTATTAAGTTTAGAACAGAAAAACAACAACAGAGAAGTTAAATTAGACAAGTGCTGTCCATAAATGAATTAGAGGTGTTAGGGCAGAAACTCCACCCACTGTGAGAAAAATTGGTGTGGCCTACATGTTTCACATGTAGCACATTTATTAACATTTGTAGCGCTAACATTGTACGTATTCTACGATGTATGTAGGTGGATGTACAGTATGTGCAGCATTTAGACCAGCAGTGTGGTCCAGTGAATGAGGAGACCTTCAGCTAACACCCAGGCATTTATTTTCTTTAGTGTACTTGAGCAAGACACTGACTCCATACCTGTCTCATGGGTGTGCCTGTGCAGGTGACCCTCCCCTTTCTCTGGTTAACTGGAAACATTTCTTTCACCTTGGGGTACTTTAGCAAAAAATAAAGAAGAAAAGAATTATATTGTTTGAATATACATGGCTGAATTGACCCACCTTGGATATTACAATACTTTTGTTCTCTTACATCTTACAGCTGTGTCTGACTGGGAGAAAAAGCAGTGCTTGTAAAAAGTCACAGTAGCCTCACTGTGTGGCTGCAGCGGGTGGTGGACACGCCTATACAGCTTCATTTTAGCCACTGCAATGAAACACAGGAGTGTAGGGAGAAGCTGTGTGTGTGTGTGTGTGTGTGTGTGTGTGTGTGTGTGTGTGTGTGTGTGTGTGTGTGTGAGTGAGTTATAGTGTGAGAGAGAGAGAGAGAGAGAGATGGAAACAGAAAGGAGGGGTCGGCGTCATACATGCATGTGAGTGTGTGTTTGCGTGTGTGCTGTGAGGGGTTAAATGAAAGTCAGTGTGCTCACATGGGGCATCATAAGCAGACAATGAAAAATGAGAGTGGAGAAGCTGTACAGCTAGTTTCCCTGTGGGAACAGCTACAAGCAGGCGTACGCACCTTTGGTGATAATCGCTTTCTGTGGGTTTATGTGCGTGTGTGTGTGTGTGTGTGTGTGTGTGTGTGTGTGTGTGTGTGTGTGTGTGTGTGTGTATTTGTATATTTCAGTGTGTAATTGAGAGAGCAAAATGAAAACTGGGCAACAAACCTAACAAGTGCAAGTTTTTACATTGTCATTGTTTGTGTGAATGTATGTGTATGTTAGTGTATATATGTGTGATTATGGATGGATGGGTGGATGGAGTGGGGGTGTATTCACATTAACCCTTTCCATTTCTCTGAGGTATTCTTCCATCTATTCTTCCGCAGCAACCAATTTCTTGGGAATCTCATCTTCAAAGAGTATCAATTCAGCCCCTGTCCTTTGCATTTTTTCAATAAGCCACCATCTTCAATAGATCCTGTATTAACATGAGCCTTGAACTAATGTAGTATAAAAAATCAGTTGGTTTCATTTTGTGGTTCAGATACACCTACAATGCATTCAGAAAGTATTTAGACCCCTTTATTTTTTTCACATTTTGTTATCTTGCAGCCTTATGGTAAAATCTTTCACTCTTCAATCTACACTCAAAACCTTGTAGAATGTAGAACTATAGAATTTTTTGCACATTTATTAAGAAGAAAAAACTGAAATATCACATTGACCTAAGTATTCAAATCCTTTGCTATGACATTTTAAATTTAGCTCAGGTGCCTCCCATTTCTCTTGATCATCTTTGAGATGCTTCCAGACCTTGATTGGATTCCACCTGTGGTCAATTAAATTGATTGGACATTAGACAGGCACACACCTGCCTATGAAAGCAATGCATTGCTGCACTGACCTCTAGGGGTTTGTTGCACTTCTGACCACACCTGACTGTGATGTAGCATTGCAGTACTGTGCATTCTGAAGCGCAGTACTGCATTGGGCGTGTGCAAAGCATCAGCACAAAGAGGATTATTAGCCTGGATGCAGTTACTCTTTAAGTATATAGAGTTAGTTGGTGTCCTCAGCGAACTGGACTCCAGCTTAGTTCCACCCAACTTCAAACTGGAAAAAAATAAGACAGAATTTAGATGAAGTAATTACAATTAAAAAATGATGGCAACAACCTTAATAATGATAATAATAACTTTTTTTTAATATCGCCTTTCAAGGTATCCAAGGCCGCTTTACAGAGTAAGAAGACACAAAGTAAATAAATAAAACATATAAATGAAAACAAGACAAGACAGAATAAGGATGGCAATTATTGTAGGTGATATAATTAAAGAACAATAAGGGGAGAATAGCTGCAGTACCAGTAGGAACCTGTAAGTGTTTTATTGGTACCTGATTCATACAACAAAATTACACTGTAAATCATGGGCTGTATTATACAGAGTTCGTATACCTGAAATGTGTTTCATTATGAACCTGTTCTGTGTCTGTAGTAGGTCTGTCCCTCTACACTGCAGGCCTCAGTATTATGATTGCCATTGGTCCACACATTACTTGCATATCACAGTCTTATTCCCTTGTCCAGCAGCCGTGAGGAATAACATGTAACTGTTCTTATCTCATGTCAGTCCAAACAGCGTTCTCCTGACAAGTGGTATTTGACTCAGTCATGAACTGACACGCGCAGAGAGAGAGCGAGAGAGTGAGAGAGTGACAGAGAGGATGTAGGAAGAAAGAGAACTAAGAGTGCCTGAGAGACAGAAAGAGAGACAGGCCATTCCACAGCACCAGGATGTGAAACACTGCCAATCTTTTCATCACACACGGACCTCTTTTTGTCTGATAGAATAATCAGCATGCACTCGACAGGAGAGTGGAAATTGCCATTCACGCACAAAAACATGGCAAGGATAGTCAATTATCTGCGGGGTTTGTTTTTCTCTCTGTGCCAGCCATTTGCATACTGTTCCTATGAGAAAGTGCTTTTGATGTAGTTAGACGATTCTGGTCAGTATGATATTATGTGAATGTGTCTTATTAGCGTGTGGTGTGTGCAGACAGGGAAAAGGTCATAATGTTTCTTTGTTCCCATAGCTCTTTTTCCTCAATTAAGGCTAATCACCAGAGCCCAACATTGATCCAGCCTCTCAGCTTTTCTCATGCCTGGATTCTGATGATCTGTGTGCGTGTGCGTGTGCGTGTTTGTGCATGTATGTGAGTACTTCAGCATATGTGTGAAATGGAGAAAGAGAGAGAGCAAATGCAGCAACAAAGACAGAGACTGGGTGAATCATGTTCATATATGTGCCCATGTGAACGTGTGTAAATGTAAATGCCATTCTGTGATCTCCAGCACATTGAATGATTTACCTCTCTGGTGTAATGGAGCAATTTCTCTCTCTTTTTTTTCCCTCTACTCCCCATCTCTCCTTTTCCTCCTCTTTCAATCTGCAGTAAAATATTCTCCCTTTTAGCTCTGTGACAAGTCATCTGTCACTCAGAAAGGCAAGGGAACAGGCTCATCTGATGGACAGGGCCATATATATGTATGTGTGTGTGCGTGTGTGTGTGTGTGTGTGTGTGTGTGTGTGTGTGTGTGTGTGTGTGAGTATACCGTGAATGATGAGGCCGCCGTTGTTGTTGTTGTTGTTTCTTCTTAATTTGATTGTTAACATAATTAGCTTACACCTAACTAAATCCGTGATTGCTTTAGTGAAGGATGCAAAGTTACAGTTTGCATGAGACTGACTACTTTCACAAGCTCGCAGAAATACTTCCATGAGCAGAATATTTATTTTCTGTCAGAGTGTGAACCTCATATTGACAAATGTTTCAAACTAGGCTACACATCCGTCCTCCTTCCAAGAGCAGTTGGTCTCTTTCTTTCTTACTTTTGTGTCTTGAGAGTTCTTTTTATTTGTTTAGCCAGGCCAGATATAAAATTTTATAGAATTAACTTTGTGAAAGAAACTGAATTTCTGATTGTGCAGACACTGGAGCCACACAAGTTAGGCTGACATGGTCCTTATTCAGCGTTCACCATATCCTGTTTCTTCAGATTAAATGTTTTGATAGAACATCTCAGAACTATCTGTGACCCATTTTATTCAGATATAATGGCTATAAGGACTCATCATGTCTTCATTCAAATCAGAGCAGACAAGCAGAAGCTGGCTGTTCTCTGGCACACATGAACACAAAATTCACTCTCACTGATGTTGCTGTATCTGTTTTGATACAAATGTAACTACATATTTCTGCCTGAAGCATTTTCATCATAGTTTACTATTTTTTTGAACTAAAAACGTTTGACTTTTCAAAGCCCAGAAAGCCATTTCAGGATCAAGGTATTTGAAACCAGCTGTAACAATGTTGTTCAGGGTTATCTGTGCACTTGACAATGTAGTATGGTTGAAAAGAACAGAAGGTGAGGAGAAAACTTAATGGATTCAAATACAGTATTACTGCTTTGAATCCCACGTTTGTTCTTTGTTGAGTCAATGCTAGACACAATAAGAAAAATACAGAATATCACCTGCCTTCCAGACTTGTTCACATTTTGTCCTTGTCATGTATTTTTATCAGATAGTTATTTGTCCAGTGTCAATGGCAGCCTACTATCCTGCAGGCAAGCACCACACTTGGTTTGCTATTTGGTCTTCCAAATGGGTAATACTTTGTTTTCAAATGAAACTATGAAATGCAAGTGGTATATCACAGCGTAGATTCATGCTTGTTTTCTATATTTATATCTTTGACGTTCAGCAAGCAGCTGTGTGCTGTTGTGGGAATAATAGGCTGGCTTTTTGAGAGCCATAAGCCTTTAAGGGCAGTACAGCTCTGGCTGCTGCAGCCACAGGCTCTCTTCTGTAATAGCCTGTAATTCCTTCTGTCTAGTATAATCACCAACACAGTCTGACAGCGCACACACACACACACACACACACACACCCACACACACACACACACAGTGTGTATATATATATATTATGTGTGTGTGTGTGTGTGTGTGTGTGTATATATATATATATACATACATGAAAATCAAACTTGAAGTTACATTGTTAAAGTTTCTGTGTTACTTAGTCTTACTTTTGTAACACTGAGTAATATAAAAAATGCTGTATTTTTGATAATGTTTAATATCATTGTCATGTTTTTGGAAAATGTTTACCTTTTGTAATATGTTTATCTTTTGAAAAAATGTTAACGTACTTTGAAAAATGACAGATGATGATAATTGGTCATATGACCCATGTATATGTATTCATCACACCTGTGAGTGCTCTTGTAATTCGACTGAGAAAACTTGAAGAGGCCTAAGGGCAAAACACATTGTTCTCTCTCAATAGAAGTCACAGTGAAGTCATCTCAGAGTGCAGTAGTTAAGTTTGATTTTCACTTTAGTTGTTCCTGCAACCAACCAAGCAATCACCTGCTCGCTAACATTGGCTGATAGATAGATATATCAGATAGATTGGACACGACTAGACAGTGATGTGACCTGTGCCACAGAAGAGAAGAGATTATTTAGTCAAAGACCAAGAGAGTACACTTACTGTAATACAGGTGTGTACGTGTGTGTGTACGTGTGTGTGTACGTGTGTGTGTGTGTGTGTGTGTATTCGTCTCTAATGCTCTGAGGTGAGATGTGGCCCTCATCTCCCACACACAATGGTGCTACTACCATCAGCCACAAGAAAGTGTGTTTGTTTTGGGGAGGCGGGTGGCGGAGTTGGCTGGTACAGGTGCCAGACTCTCCCCCTACAGCCCTGTGGTGGCCGGAGAAGTTAATTGGCAGCATCTGGCTGTCTGAGAGACCAAGCGCCCATCCACCCACCCCCTTCTTCCACCCCTCCCTGTTCCTTCTCCCCCTCCCCTCCCTCCTTCCTTCCAGCCCACCCCTCCTGTGGGTGCTGTTACCCCTGGCACACACATGGTGACACCCGTCTGGCTGCAGGCTGTGAATGTGGAGTGTGTGTATGTGTGTGTATGTGTGATATACTGGGGAGTATAGAGGCAGACAGGGCATCCAGGCCTCCAGCTGCCACTGTTGTGCCAAGGGAAATGTGGGCAGACAGGCTGGCATCTTTGTGCCAAGGCCAGCAAGGCCCTCGGGGAGGATGGAGAGGGAGAGAGGGACGCAGAGGCAGCATGGAAGGAGGAGGGAGGGCACAGAGAAACAGATAGAGATTTTAGATGAATACAATTCTACTGATCTCGTGACAGACGCAACATGGGGTTTGCGTGCTGATCATGCTATTAGCGACTGTGGTGGGCATCACCACTGTGGCCTCAGATTTACCTCACATGCCAGGCCATTAACCAAAAATGTATCACTTATTTAATCTTCTTACTCATTTATGAAGTAACAACACCAAACATTTGTTGTCTACATCTTAAAACCTTTAATTTGTCATAATTTCTCACATTCTGTAGATTATCTATAAGTGATTATTTAACAATGTTATCATTAGTGAGAGTCTCTGGGAATCTCACGATTTGGATCAGAATCAATTGTCGATTCAAAACTTAATTCAGAACATGGAAAAGGGGACTCTAATTTTAGGTCCTTGCTTCAGTCCCCAACCCAACTAGCATTTATGCATTTATTTGAAAGCATCGTACAGTCTTCTGCCTGTGTGATAATAATGCAATTAAAGTGTAATTTACTGTTCAACATTAATAGCTAAAAATCTTTTGTAAAGCATAACTTGGTCTGGAGTAGGAGGAGGTTTAGCAAAATAGTTTTTTCCCTCAAAGCTGATGATTGCATTATTTAATCCAAAATGCACCCAAACACTTACCCTCAAAGGAACTACAAAATAAGTCTTGTGTGCACCCTTTATATCATCTGAGGTTTCCACAGTGCTCTCACAGTTGAGTTCCCCATTTTTTGTTCAGTCAACATAACATTGTTAACAGCATACAAAGACATATATTTTCAATCTTTAAACCAGTTGCCAATCATAAAAGTTAAGAATCCGACTCTTATAGGACATGAATAATTTTTTTCCACCCCTTGTAATCGTGAAGAAAGTAATTGATCCCTCTATCCTTAGGAACATCAAAGGTCACCTTGTGAGGGATCGCCTCTCCAGTTTAATTTTGAAGATTTGCTGAGGACATACAGTGAATGCAGTGAGACTTTTAGTAAATAGATCCCCATTTATAGTTCAAGAACTAGACTGCATAGTAGCAAAAACAGTAGAATTCATAATAAAAGCCAGTGATAGTAGAGCAGTAACAGGAGGTATATAAAAGCAAGAGTCTGGTATGTTGCTGGTGAAATTGAACTGGAGATATTGTTACTATGCTACTATACTAATTGGACATTTTGAACACAGAAAAAGTTTTTCTGCAAGCACATAAAGAGAAATTATTATCACACAAGGAATTATTGAACTTGAGCAAACAATAATGTGTTATTTGCTTTTTTTTGCATTTAGTTTGTTTGCTTGCTAACAATGCTTCAGTCTTAACCTTCTTTACCCTCTCAACATCTCCGTCCAGTCTCAAGTTCACCTGTAGTTTCATACTAGGCCACCAGGACGCCCTCTTCCTCATACGTTAATTCTGGTGCAGATGTTTTCCATATAGATTCCCTGCAGAAAAGGCAACCCAGTGAACATACCTCATCCTGTGATCACTGAATGAGTCAAAGAACTCTATAACCTTAGAGTATTTGTGTTCTTCATTTGTTTCCCACTACCTGCCCACTTTTAGTATCATGTAGCTCTTTTTCCTCCTGTATGTAATGTAGAGATTTCTATACAGTCTCTATTGCAAGAGGTAGTGACAGCAGTCACTGTCAATATATCCCAGGCTGTTAGTAATTTTAGGCCATGTTTTTTTAGTTAAATACTGTACCTGCTTTTATGAACAAGCCATGTGAACTAAATGAATATAGTTTATATATATATATATATATATATTATCAGATCAGATGTTCAGATGTTTAACCTACATAAACAGTGTTGAAATATAAAAAGACCAAAGGATGTCTATTATTTATTTTGGTCGTCACTGCATTATTCAAGCTGTTGGTTATTCTACCACAACAGCAAGTCAGTCTGATCAGTGTAATGGACTACAGGAGGTGAGCTCATCTCTATGTGGAATTTAATAAAAGTGATTTCAGAATGTGTCATGTGTGTTGCATTGCCTTTCACTGAGTAAATTTAAAGAGAAAATGATCTCATCACTCTGTATGACCTTATTACACGCACACACACACACACACACACACACACACACTCTCTCTCTCTCTCTCACTCTCACACACACACTCACACCTACTCCGAGGATACAGGAGCAGTGATGCTGGTGCTTGATCTGAGATCACTTTTCCCACTGTTACTGGCTTGACTCACTGTGCGAGTCAGACACAATGAGATCAGAAGATATTCTCGCATCCACAATTTGAAAGAAAGAAAAAAATGAAAGAAAACGGAAAGAAAAAAAGAGAGAACGAAAGAAGAGTCAGTGGCCTTTTCAGACCTGGTCAGTTGTGGTGACATTGTATAGAATAAATCACTAACAGACTTTCCATGAAAATATCTCATAAATTTGATATGATCACATGATCACTACCCAGCTATATGTAATATATGCACATCTTATACCTCAGTCTTCAGTGTGTGTGTGTGTGTGCGTATCTGTTGTCTTTGTCTGTGCGAGCGTCTGGTCTCTTGGAACTTTATTATTATGACTTAGTCTGGCGCCAGTCTGTCTATTTGTAATCACACACACACACACACACACACACACACACACACACACACACACACACACACAGATAATGTGATGGGAGTATAATGTTGCACTCTGGGAAATGCTGCATCACACAATTATAGACGGCCAGTTTCTTCTCGCTCCCCTTTGAAAAACACACACATACACAAGCCCACTCTTCTCCTCCCACTCCCACCATCACAGCTCACCAGGGGCTTAACGCTGACATCATCATTTTATTAGCTGTGTGTGTGTGTGTGTGTGTGTGTGTGTGTGTGTGTGTGTGTGTGTGTGTGTGTGTGTGTGTGTGTGTGTGTGTGTGTGTGAGAGAGAGACATTTTTTTATGGTTGCCTGTGTGTATATTCTTTGTGCCCCCCATTATTCCAGACAAATGTGCACCTGCCCTGTTGCCCCATAGGAGACCAGTGGCGCCACAGTGGCGAGGGCACACTGATCATCTGCTTTCTGCTAATTGCCCTGCTGCCCCACAAGACGCAGGGGAGCTTGCTACCAGCAGACCCAGCGTGCTCAATCTAGTTGAAACCCCTCTGGGATATATATGTGGCATGTTTTACTTTTTTAGTGCAATTGAGGATTGATTTGGAAAAACTGACGGCACAGTCTATTGCAGCATTTCTGTAATAGTGTGCATGAAACAGAGTATCTGAGAGATGACTCTCAGCTGCCAGTTTGGCCTAGTCTCTCTTTTTAAATTAAATTATTTAGTTGGAGATATAATGTATCCTTTAATTGGCAGATAAATGTGTAGCTGTTTTTCTTCTCATATACCCAAACCGTATTATTCGGCAGGTCTTTTTCCTCTCATGTCACGTTGCTGTTTCTGCAGTTTGCTTATGGGAAAGAAGTCTGCTCTCACAGAACAAAGTAGTTATTTTGCACTCAAGTGTTTGAGCTGATGTAGAAAATGCACAGAGTTTTCTGCTTTTCTCAACAGGTCACCACTCACTCAAAGGTGTGGCCCTCTACTGGTCAATCAGGGCACTGTCACACTGCTCAGTGATGAAGTAATATTACTCTTTATTGGAAAGAAATGAGAAAACAACCCTAAGATTTAATTTTCTCTTACTTGTCTGCATATTTTTTAAGAATAACTGAAACATATCGTGCAGTCGGGATTAAAATATGAGCTTCTAATGATGAGCTTCTTAAATTAGATTTCCACAGGAAGTGATCAGGCAGAAGTCCCAGGATGACAAACAACTGCATCAGAGACTTAATGACAACAAAATTCAATTGAAAAAAATAACAAGTTAAATTAAATAATATATGTATTCTTTATATGTTTTCCTCGTTGCCACTATCTTAGGGTACATGAGTTACAGCAGCTACTGCAAATCCTCCAGTTTTTCATCTCTGAGCCACCTCAGGGGTGATAAAGGCATCCCATGTGAGTGTATTAGTACTGTACATCTTGCACATTTCTATCAGATTTTAGGTGAAACAGATTAGGAGTCTGAGATAGAAGTACTGGCTAGTGCACAAGCCATATTTACATTTCAGACATTTACATGATAAGAATTTAGTTTATACTCTTATCTGGAGTGCAACAGTAGCGTGTTTCCATCTCTGGATCACCAACAGGACAACCGAGTCAGAGTAAAAGAGTCCTAGCAGTATCCCTGTGACAATAAGATATTTATTAAAAAAAAAAAAAAAAAAGCCCAGGATGAAGTAGAAGGGTTTTTTTTTCATAACTAGATGGTAAGTTAGACTGAGAAGTAGAAGGAGATATGTGGAGAGGGCGACATGACAAAGAGATGAATTACTGGAAGAGATGCACTTTTACACAGCAGGACAGACAAACACACAGCCAAACAGAGGCATAATCACACACAACCTCTCCCTCTGTATTAAACATATCAGCCGAACAAACTGGGTTACTTCCATAAACAGCAAACATGTTTTATTTAGATGAGACTCCAAGATTTATGACTGCTTTCAGATTTTTATGGAAATACCTTCACATTCTATGTCCGCTGCATAATCTGGACTCAGGTGAAGCACTGAGTGTGATCTGATATTGACTGACTTGATTTGGCGAACTCACCTTGAATTTCATTGAGGGTTAAAAGCTGAAAATCCTGCAACAAATCAACTAATTAAATTTACCAGTAATATGTGAACACCGAAAGCTAACGCTGAAGCCTGGCGACGTAACTGCTTTTGACAGTGCCTCTAACAATAAACAGTGTGCAAGGCCATCAGATGGAAGTAAACCTTCTGGGTGTTTTGATGCCGCTACCAGGGGAGAGTGTCTTATGCTGTCATGTCTCAACCTCATCAGAGGGCTGTTTCTGACTTGAGAAGGCCGCTAACAGCCTGTTGTCTCCACAGGTGTGCAACTCTCAGCTCTCTCGTTACCAGAAAGTCCATAATTCACAAGTGTTATTGCTTCCTGCAAAACCTTACTGCTTCTAGCCAGAAGACTCTACCAGCAGCATTAATCCCAGCTATTTCACGTCATCAGCCCCAGTCGTAATGTTCTCCTTCTCAACTTTATGCCTACTCACACCCTGCTGCAGAAAGTTATGATTAACCTCTGAAAATGGTGAAAACGAATGATGCGCTAAGTATCTCCACAGCACTGCCACGATTGTGAGGGAAAATCACAATCCATGACTTCCTGCTGTACTGAGTCTCTCTTTTCACTGGTTGTGTAACTTAGTCTCAATCGAAGGCACGTTCTCATGAAGCTGCAGTCAAATAAATATACTGTACCACCACATTTAATATACAGCAGGCCAACCAAATTACAAAGCAAGCACAGGTTGCCTAGTAACAGTGTCTCCAGAAAGCTTTGTTGCAACTCGATTTGCATCCAAAAAAGATAGATGGATGCCTCAAGAATATATATGCCGTCATGTTTACACACACATGCACACATGCTCATATACTCACCTCCTCACACACATGAATATACATAGCCACACGGTTGACACTCCTCAGATGATTCAGAATCTGTTTTCTGCTTGACTTAGTATGCAAAACAAGAACACAGGACCCTGTTTTAAAAACAATGAGCCTATCTAACATCTGGCATCGTTTTAGAGTGCCAAGAAATATTGCCTCTTCAATTATTGCCGTAGTAACACGCAGGGAGTAAAGAAATATGTCATTCAATGTGAAATGTTTGCCAAATGGACTAACTATTTGCCTTAAATGAGCTGGTCGGGATCTGTGGAGCTTGACAGCTATACGGGCATATTGGACATTTAACCTTCCTAACAGTTGACAGGATGAACGTTTGACAAGCTGAAAGAGACAACAGTGAGACAGCAAATAAAAGGGAGTGGATGAGTGTTTGTGTGTGTTTTTTTGTGTGTTTGTGTGTGTGTGTGTGTGTGTGTGTGTGTGTGTGTGTGTGTGTGTGTGTGTGTGTGTGTGTGTGTGTGTGTGCGTGCGTGCGTGCGTGCGTGCGTGCGCATCCAGGCCTTGTGAGTTTTGTCCTGTATGTTTTTGCCTTTGTCTGTGAGAGTGCTCAGAGCAATAGTGATTGGCGTGTCCTCTACGCTTGATTGATTTGAAAATATAGACAAGATGTCGCCTGTATGAAAGCTACCAATTTATAAGCCTTCATCTCGTAACTTCAGAGAGACGCCGGCGCCATCAAAATCAGAGTGGGAGTTTGTAGCTATGGTTCAGAAGTAGAAAAGCCCAGGCAAGCAAAGTGACACCTCGCTAAAGGCTTCCTGCTATCTCGGTGAAACCCTCTCCCTTGTCATTCTCCCCTTGTCTCTGACTTTGTCTCTTTACTTGTCTCTTTTTCTATTTGTCAGCCACTGTCTGTCTTTGTGTAGTGTTTGAGTCTCTCTGTTTCTCTTTGCTGTACCTCTTTCTCTCTCTGTAATGCTGTGATGAAACCCGCTGGAAGTGAACTTGTCCCACAGCTCAGTGTCAAAGGAATGACCTTGATGTAGCTCACATATGGTTTGAGTTTGCTGTGTTGTTTCAATGTATGACTCTTTGCATATTCCTTCTTGTGTGTGTGTTTGTCAGTGTCTCTGTAATCACTGAATTGTAAAACCATGTGTGAGTGCGTTATCATCTGGGAGAAGCTTCTCCATTTTTTTTTTCCTCATCCCATGCAGTGATAATTCTGTTTGGGAACGACAGCACTGTACCACGTCAAGAGATGGGCAGGGGAGAGGCACAGGGAGGTACCATTTAGATAAAACAAATTGCCAGCTGCCGAGCAGGAGCAGCCACCGCTTAGATAAAAACCAAAGGGACTGTGTGCATTAGTGTGCATGTCCTGAAGATTTTGTGCTTTTTTCTTTTTTTCTTTTTTATATTTGTGTGCGTGACTGTGGTACCTAAAGCAGGTACAGCCCATTCCTCACCTTGCAGTCTGGGCCTTACAGGCAGTCTCTTTCCATGAGAAGTCTGAGCTATTTTCTCAGGCCTATGACTATAATGCTGTGATGGGACAAGCAGCAGTAATTAAAATCAATAGCTAGGAGTTTTCCAGTCTCTGGCAAGGTCGCACACTGCCCAGTAGAGAGAGAGAGAGAGAGAGAGAGAGAGAAACAGGGAGAAGTGGGATCGCATGGATGGGCAGAGCCAAACAGGGAAATATGTAAAGAGGTGGGGTGTCATCTTATTTTAATTAACCTGCACCTCAGAGGGCTGGCACCACAGTAATACACCAGTGTGTGCGTGCGTGTGTGTGTGTGTGTGGGTTTGTATGAGTGTACATGCATATGTGAGTGTGTCATGTGAAGGTGTATTTTGTCCTTGCCAGTTAGTTTTATTCACAGTATGCTCTACTTTAAACTCATGTGGTCTGAGTAATATTCATGCTCCAGTGTGGGAAACAAAATAAAATAATTTCCTCAAATTTTTTCCAAGATTAACCATTTTTCTTTTCTTTTTTTTTGTTTGTTTGTTTCTAATTCTTTGTCCACCTTGACAGGCTGTAAGAGCGGGCTGGTAAGCTGGCTCCTGTGGGCAGGCAGGGTGTGGTATAGCTAGCCACTGGCTGCATTAGTATTCTGCTGAGATAGCCACATGCAGATACATTCTCCTTTCTCCTACTCTGAAGGAATAATCAGCCCTGCCTTTCTCTCCCTTCTCCCCCTCTGTCTGAGTAAGGCCGGGTGATTTAGCTTTTTGTTTTACTAGGTACCTGTAGGGACATCTTCAAGTGTTTGGAAATGCATGCATGTGTGTTCACTATGCATTTCTATGCAAGACAGTAGCCAAACCTGATGTATTAGGTATCTGAGCCAACACATAAAACTCTCATGTGTCTCTCTCCCGTCCTCCCTCTTTAGAGGTGAGTCAGAGAAAGAAGTTCACTCTGTCAGAGTTAGCGCAGAGCAGTCTGTCCTGTTTGTTGATTATCAGGTCCTGTTCCTATCACAGCCCTGATAGCATCTTCATCTGATCTGTTGCCAGAGACGCTAGCTCACTAGCCAGCCCCACCATCACACAGCCGCTACGCTGCTAGCCGCCACCGCTTCCCGTATATCTCCGTATCAGGCCCAGATCTGCCATCGCCCTGCTCTCTCATCTTCTCCTTATCTCCTTATTCCACCTTTCTCCCTGCTCCCAGCACCCCAAACCCACCAATCACTCATCGTCCTCATCTTCTTCCTCCTATTATCCACCTCTTTCAGAGCGTCTTCCAGAGCTACTGTGGCAGCGCTGTTGTTCCCCATGCTTGGTCTTCTTCACATAAATTGTCAAGGTGGAGTCAGTGAGTGACAGGACAAGACAAGAGAGATTTAGAGAAAGACAGGAAAAAGCAAAGGTGGAGAAAGTGGAAGAGGGAGAGGAGGAAAATACAGTCACTTGCATGCATACAACATCCTTCTCACCATGTCTCAGTGGATGAGGGCTAAACGAGGAAAGAGAGGAAGAGGAAGACAGACAGATGAAATGTGTGAAAAGAAGTTCTGTGGACTGCAACAGTCCTGTCCTGAACCCCATCGATCGCCCATGAGGTGCAAGAATCAGTCAGCTTTATATAGCCCTGGGCCCAGCGACACACACAATTCAGCACACACAAAAAAGTAGATGTGGAAGACACAAATATACATCATATTACAAACAGCATACACCCTTCAGCACAACAAGACACATGACATACTGATACACACACAGATTAGATGCTTACCCTTTCCTCACTCCATTTAATTTCTCTAAATTGCTCACACGATTACACCACAACTTGAGATATAATGAATAAAACATGAAAGTCATGTTCTAAGCCCATAAACTATTTTTGCAAACATGCAATCACATTTTCTGCTTTTCACTCAGACTGCAATTCAAAACAAATTATCCAAAAGATCACATATATTACAATAGTGCTGTAGTCCTCATAATTAAAATCTCTTGAGTTCACATGGAAAGTGGTGCCATTTAAAATGTAAAGCTGAAAACACCAGTGGGCCACGTTTAGTACAGATATAAAAATGAACATCAGAAGGGAAAAAGAAAGAGAAAAGAGAGCAAATGAATGACATGAGCCATTTTGGTCAACTGTGACGTAGAGACATGGCTGGTGTTCTCCTTTCATTCATCAAAATTGACATTTAGGTTAATTATCATTTGATTTGAAGGATCTTTCAGCGTTATTTTCAGCCATTTTATCATTTACCACATGTTCTTTTTGTTGATTACTTTCAATGGCAGTCAATGACAGTCCTTTCAGAACCAGAATAGTCCAACCAAATACTAAATCACCTTGAGGATACAGATGCAGTTCTGGATGGGACTGATATTTGAAACATCAAGTAATTAAGTAAAGTTGCCTTTCAATTTATCAAGTTAGTCGGTAATTTTTCCCCCCTATGTAATTTAATTTCATTGTTTTGCTTTTCATATTCATTTCATTCTAAATCTATCAGTTATGTTTTGATATATTTGTGTTCCTTTGGTTTGCCTTAAATGATAAATGGCAACTGTGTTTTTATGAAAAATGATGAATCACAAAGTGGTGATTAATGATCAGAAATGGTTCTGTTTGTATTAAATCACTTCTACCTTTTACCGGCATAATGTTTTGATAGTTAATCAGAATATTGATGAGTTTGCATATAACGGGCGGATGAATGTTAAAACAAATAAATGAAAAAAAAATGTGATTTTTCCATCTGTTTGTTTTAACATTCACCCATCCATTATGTATTATATAAGAATCCTAGCACATGATTACCAAGTGACATCCCCTTCTTTCCTTCATTCCTTGTTCTCTTTTGCCTGCTGAACTTGTCATCTCAAAGGCAAACTGACAAGTTGATGCAACTTCATTATTATGATTTCTCAGTCCTCTGTGTAACTTATGTTTCTCTTTCTGCACCTTTCTCCTCCTTTTGCAAAGCTGCTTTGCACTCAGTGTTCCTCAAATCTTTAAATGATGCAGTCTTAACCCTTCTAATCCTCATGCCCTTAAATTAAAGGACCTGTCCTGTAAATGACCTCTCTAATGTCTCTGTAATGTGTGTCTTTTGCTGTTGCAGGCAGAGGCTTCCAGCCAAAAACGTGTACTACTACCGTTGTCCTGACCACCGCCGCAACTATGTAATGTCCTTCGCCTTCTGTTTCGACCGAGAGGATGATGTATACCAGTTTGCTTACTGCTACCCCTACACCTACTCCAGACTGCAGCACTATCTGGCCAGCCTGGAGCGCAGGAACCTGCCCTACCTGAAGAGGGAGCAACTGGGACTCAGTGTGGTGAGTTGGGAAGTGGAAAGTGAGCAGGTGGAGATGGAGTAGGAAGTGTGGTAGTGGTTATGGATGGAGCAGAGAAGTTGAGCAGTGGTGAAGATCAGGGGTGAAAGGGTTGTAAGGTGTAGTGTGTGTGTGTGTGTGTGTGTGTGTGTGTGTGCGTGTGTGTGTGTGTGTGTGTGTGTGTGTGTGTGCGTGTGTGTGTGTGTGTGTGTGTGTGTGTGTGTGCGTGTGTGTGTGTGTGTGTGTGTGTGTGTGTGTGCGTGTGTGTGTGTGTGTGTGTGTGTGTGTGTGTGAGTGTGAGTGTGTGTGTGAGTGTGAGTGTGAGTGTGCGTGCGTGTGTGTTTATGTGTCGTCCAGAATAAGGAGACCCAGATTGGTAACTTAGGTGTGCCTGCCGGTCATAACTTCAGCCTCTCATGTTATTATTAGGATTGTTGCACTCTGAGATGACGGACTATATAAGCCTCTGGGTGTGTGTGTGTGTGTGCATGCATTTTTGTGTGTGTTTGTGTGTGTAAATGGCTGTGTGTGTAATCAGCAGAGCTCTCACCTCGGCAGTAGGAGCTAGTGTATCATACACGCTGCCTCCAGTCTTGTCTGCTCTTATCAAATAATTGTAGGAGAAAAACTCATTAGAAATGCTTGAGAGATTACCACTTTTTCTTCTGTCCTCCAACATTTGTCAGGGAAAGCTTGCTGCAAGGGGGGCACCATGAAAGTACAGGTATTTGTAGGGAGCACCTGACCATAAAATACAGAAAGGACTCTAAAATTTAGAAACCATAGCATGGAAACAGCTGATGATACAGTTGAAAGAAAATTAAGGAAAATATCAAAATAAAAAAGAGTGTACTGTGAAAACAGTACAGTAATAATATTACATTGAGTACTTCAGTTTCTAATTATATTGCATTGAGTACTTCAGTTTCTAGATCAAGACCAGGTTCTTCACTGCTAATTCAACATTGAAAAGTTATGTTGTTATATATATATTTTTTATTCCTGTTATATTTTTTAAGTTATAATCCTCTAGGTTTGAGTTTTGGTTGAGCTGGTAACATCTGTGGTTACTGGTTGTAACAGCAAGTGTGTTTTACTAAGCGTAACCAAAATTCGGTTGGAAATGATGAAAGTATCGATCACTTAGGCTGCAAACATTTCTAGCAAAAGCTACTCTGTCAGAAATACAACAGAAAGAGAGCAACTGGTATATCTGTTTACAGTGCAGCCAACCAAAACGTTCTGTGAAGATTTGTCACACTATGTTGTATTTAAATAGAGGAAAATCAATAATTGGCCTTCCATCATGTTATCTGATCATATGAAGCATTCACGGAGCAAGTACAGTAGATTTCCACATAACAACATGGCAGAATAAATTGTCGTATTTATTTAGAATATGGTCTTTGGTCTGAGTTTGTTGTATGGATCTTCAAAGTTGTAGCCACGGCATTATGTTGATTTACTGTCAGTACTGCCAGCCTGTTTCCCACCTCTGCTGTTAATTCTTGCAACTGCACAACCTGTTGACACTAGACACCTAAATTAATAAAGATTGACATGGAGAACATCACAGCATAGTAAAATAAAAATAGAATTGGACCTATGATTCAAAGAGCAGTAAGTTATGGTTTTGTCTGTCCAGTCATTGCTGCTAACTAATCTTCCCTCTCTATCTGTACTACTGTTGTGTTGTGTATTTACATAGTGTAAAGCTATACAAAATGCTATTTTTATATATATATTTTTTGCTACTTTATTTTTAATCCATATCATTTCTCTCAGTGAGACAGAGGGGAACAGAAAGAGGACAGACTCAGTTGGTTTGGCTCACAGAGTCAGTATTAGTATTCATAGTCATAGAGCGGTTTTATGGTCATATTTTTCTCTTTATGTTCTCTGGGCCTGGGTGGCAGACAGCCCAACCCCACCCTCTCATATCTCTTTCTCTGTCTGCTCCCTCTCTTGCTGTTACCCTCTCCCCCCTGTCTATCTCATGCACATATGCAACTCCACACACACTCACACACACAGGTCAGAGGGGAAGGGATGAGAAGGGATGAGGAGAGCTTTCTGTCTGCATCAAAGTTTAAAGACAGATTGCTGCTGTTTCTGAGGCAGAGTCTTTGCAGGGACACCACAATAGCTTCAACGTTATAATGGGTACAGTTATCTCATAAGGATGGAAATAAGAGCCATTGCCATTTGCACTAGCGATCCTCTGTCTTGCTGACTAATTTGTTTTCTCCTAGATCTGAGTGCAGCCGTTGATACTGTCGACCATGAAATCCTACTACACAGACTTGAAAACTGGGTTGGTCCCTGAGGAATGGTTCTAAGCTGGTTTATATCATGTCTGACTGGCTGAGTGTTCTTTGTTTCCCTGGATGACTTGTCCTCAGAGAAAACAGACATAATCTATGGGGTCCCGCAAGGTTTTTACTATAGGTCTCGTCCTTTTTAGCCACGATATGCTACCACTCGACAATGTCATCAGGAAGCATAAGATTGAGTTTCGTAGTTATGGAGATGACACCCAGCTATACATTTCTGTATCAGCAGATGATTTTAGCCCCATTGACAGGTTAGTGCATTGTTTATATGACTTAAATGTATGGATGCCACACAACTTCCTACAGCTGAATCAAGACAAGAAAGAGATCAACTGTGTGTGTACCTTCAATCAGTATCTCTTCATACCAAGGACCAGGACTAAATCTTTGGATTATCTTGGATTCTGACCTTAGTTTTGAAGCTCACATTAGAAATGTCACCAAAGTGTCATTTTATCATGTTAGAAATATTGTTAAGATTAGACCATTTCTCTCTCAGGCTGACAGAAAAACTAATTCATGCTTTTATAACCTGTAGGCTTGACTATTACAATGCTCTCTTGTTTGGTCTACCTAAAAAAGCTGTTGGCTATTCAACTTGTTCAGAATGCAGCAGCCCGAGTACTGATCAAGACCAGGCAGAGAGCACATGTGGCACCTATTTTAAAGTCATTGCAGTGATTACCTATCAGTTTTAGAATTAAAGGCCTGGCACCAGCATATCTCTCAGATATGCTTTTCAGAGATTTACCTTGCAGATTCCTCAGATCCTCTGCAGCTGGCCGCCTAGTCAGCCCAACAATTTCAACAAAAACACATGGTGAGTCAGCCTTTAGCCACTGTGACCCCAGTCTCTGGAACAGTTGGCCTGAGAATCTGAGGGACTCCACCTCTGTGGACATTTTTTAAAAGACACTTCAAGACATATCTTGCTTTCATTTCAGGTGCCTCATCATTTGTTGCCCTAGTGTTAAGTCTTAATCGTTGGTTTTTGTTTTTTTATTTTAGTTCATTCATTTCACTGAATTTTATTTATTTCCTCTATTTTCTACTTTTACCGTTGCAGTTTTTAAGGCTTGCAAAATTACATTTATTGTTGACCATTTTTGTTATTAGCTATTTGTCTGTGCTTTGAAAGGTGCTGTATAAATAGAGTTGAGTTGAGTAGATACTGTGTAAAACGGTGGCTCTTTTTCATTTTTACCTTTTTAACTAGCTCTCCTCATCAAGGTAGTGTTTACTGATTTATAAGGCAGGTGTTTTTTATTGTCATACTCAGATGCACTAAAGCAGAGTGAATTGAATTCAATGTGTAAATTACATTGAAACAGACTGAATTCACTTCAGTTGAGTTGCATTGGGGGAAGTCTGTTTAATTGAGAGAGGCAGACAGAGGGACAGAGACAGGGAGAGAGATGTAACAGTTCTGCGGTGAATGAAAAGGGCAATCCAGGAGGATTTCAATACAATTTTCAGATCAGCCTCTCAGTTCACATATTCTTCACTTTCACTTCACCTTTCCCCTGCCAGCTGAGACTTTACAATCATAGTGCAATCCACCTGCTCAGGAAACTAAATTCCTGTCTATATGACATTTTACAGTGAATGGTAACTCCCTGATTCTCCCTATAACGTTCAGTTTTTTACTTCTTGTCATCTGGCATGATGATATCTAAGAGAAAGAGAAACAAGAACAATGATTAGTCACTGTTAGATTAGATGGAATTTCCTGATGATTCACAGCTACGCTTCCCAGAAAAGCCTGAAAGCCATGCTAGTTTGTCCAACATAAAAATATGTCAGACAGACTTTAAAATTAGATATCTGCTAACTTCACTAAATTCAGACATAAGGTATCATTCTTATCATTGGCCCTGACAACCTGCATACACATTTGCAGTCTTCTTGGACCTTCTTTCCAATATTAGAAAACCTTTTGTCAAAAATCTGGGTGTATTTTTTAAGTCTAACCTTAATTTTGAATTGCAAATTAGCAAGGTCGTCCAATCTTGTCATCATCTCAATATCAAGGAATACTGACAACCTGGGTTAATTTCTTAGCTTCAAAAACATTGAATCCATTGTTCATGATTTAATTTCCTCATGTTTAGATTACAGTATTGGTCTCCTAACTGGCTAAAGTGAGAAAACAATTCACGATCTCTCAACTGAACAGAATGCAGCAGATAAACTATTAACAAAACAACAAGCAAAAGGATCATATTAGTCCACTTTTAACACTTTACATTGGATCCTAGTTTATTACAGATTTCTAAGACTTGCTCATTACCTCAAAAGCACTTTGTTTCCTGGCCGGTAACTATATCACTGAATCACTATACCCTTATCTGTCAGTCTGAGGTCCTCAGGCAACAACCTGCTGGCTGTTCCTGTGTCAAGGTATACTGTAAGACTACAGAGGACCAAGCCTTTACTCCTGGGGCACCTCAACTCTGAAACAACCTGCCTGGTGTTGGAATATAGTATGTTTGGAACATGTATGTTTATATTTGCTGGTGGTGATTTCCAATCATGCCTAAAATTCGCAGATCCATAAAACACACACACACACACATACACTTGTACTGTACACACACACACACATACGTCACGTACAAGGGCTACTACCAGAAGAGTTTCTCTTATTCCCCAGAGGAGAGGGTTTTGAATTCTTCCTGTTCCTGCTCTGCTGGGTTCATGGCCCTGCGTCTGTTCCTCTGGTCCCTGTCTGTCTGAATATTTCCTTTTGTAGACCATCCTGACAGTATCTGAGTAAACCTCTCTCTTTCTCCCCCTGAGGCGCCAATGTCCACAGAGACACAGAGAACGAGACAACACACGTTTGACCTGCTACAATACTAACAAGCCTCTTTGAAAAGATGCCAACTGCTCCCTTCTTTCAAACTAATTCCTCATTTTTGCACGGTCCTCAAGTGTCCCCCGGCTATCTGGAATTGAAAGCAACTTATTTGCCCACCTCGCCTGTTGACAAAGCGTTTTTCTTTTCTTTTTTTTCTTTTTTCCCCACCAGTAGGCAGTGTCTGCATGAGAGTTGCGGAGACAGCAGTTTGAGTTTTTTCTTCTGCTGGCCCCTAAGGGGAAAGCAGGGCTATGACACTATTTGTCACCTCTGACACAGCACAGCCTTTGCCTGTAGACCAGATGGGAAGAAAGTGTGAATGAGAGACCTCAGGGTAGGAGAGTGGACAGGCCACTGACCAGCCTTAAGGTTCTCTGATACCTAGCCTGCATGCAACTTAAGAGGCGTCGCTTGCTATTATACCGTGATACTGTTCACATACCCACATCAAGGAAAACTATTGATCTCAGAATCACAGTGCAGAGATGTCACATCCACTGTTCTTTTTTTTTTTCTTTTGAAATCTGACAAATCAAGGCAAGATTATGATAGATCACTTGTACTGTGTTGAAGATGAGCAGTGGTCACTGTCAGCTGCAGTGACTTAACATTACTTAGACTGTTGTGATTGAATTTCAGACCTAATCCTGTCTGCTATCAGTGTTCAGGTGCCATGTCTGGGGTGTCTGCTCAGTGGGAGTGGAGTCTCGAAGAACAGGGTTTTTTGTGTGACTGGAGCAAGAGGAGGGGAGTGGAGTGGGCACTGCAGCTATATCTGCCTGGCTGCCTCTCTCTCTCTCCTTATCTCTGTGTTTGTACACTGTGTGCCAAGATCCAATCAATAGCCACTCCAGCCGTGGAGAGAGGAGAAGGTCAGCAGCCACACTGGAGGAGCTAGGCTAGGAAAACTGATGGAGACACAGAAAACACAGGAAACACGCCACAGGACTGGCACATTTCCACAGGACATAACCGGATGAGATTAGGCAACATGGACCTCTCTTGTGTTAATGAGAGATCTTATGATTTGTGCCTCCTAAGCAGCACTGTAAAACGCTCCAATTAAAATGTGTTTTATTGCATTAGAAAAAAGTATGTTTTGAACCCAAACTAACCCTTTGTCACGTACAGAGGTATAAAATTAAAAAGAAAAAGTGCTCTGATACCTTTGTACCTGAGAAAGAATTGATTAAGGCTTAAAAGTAGTACTTTTTCTAATGTAATAAAATAGAAATTTTAAAGATAGTCTTCTACAGTTTTGCAGGTCTTTTCATGACAGAAAACACAATTACTGTTTAGGACTCAGATATATAATTAATAATTATTGAGCTGTCTAACATATTAGGGACAACACAATTCTGTCTTATGTGTGAAGCTGAGTGATTGACACCATTCATATCTTTGTAGCAATTGTTTTGCACATCATACATTGTCATCATGTAATATAACAGCATCCATTGTGACAAAGTGCCAGTTATAATTACAGTAACTAATTAATGCCAACTTTGTCTGAAAGCAGACTCTGAGAGCTGAGTTGTTGACTGTTCTGTGAATGGCTCTGTGATTGGTTTGTAATGAAGAGAGTCCTCCAACTACTGACTGCCTCCTTCAAAGGCCAACACCTGAATAGCCAATCAGCACTTTATCGTTTGGATGAGGTGATACTGAGAAGTGAAACCACATGATAGATGGGAACATCTATTTTGTGTTTCAGTAAAGAAAGGAAAGGGAAGTGGTGTGAATACTGGTAAGACACTGACAGGTTAAGTCATACAGTAAGGAAGCAACAAACTAACATATTCATAACAGTGTCAGTATTTTTCACTTCAATACCACATACAAATGAGACAGATGGAGTCAGGCAGACGATTAGAAATATTAGCAATATATTCCCCCTAACAGTTTTGTAGCTTTGTTAGCATATATTCAAGACAGACACAGGCCCTTCACTAGTCAAGCAACCTGGCACCACTCAAATAAGTAAACTGTTTTTCCTCAAGCTGAGAGGTAAACAGCTCAAGATAACAAAGTTTTTTTTATTTTTTTATTTAGTGGCAGACTGTTCATGAATGCATTAGCTGTGGCCTAAACATCAAACGAGAAAAAAGCATATTTTTAAAAAAGGAAAATGCAAAAGAAAACGACACGGCATACAGCTATATCAGCAGCAAAGCAGAAATTTAATTTTCACTCCATATTTTTTACGTCTTCAACTAAGTTCTGATGAAGTTTCCCTTTGTGTTTGTCTTCTGCTTGTTGTTAACTTTATGGGTCCTTGCGTTACCTCTTTGCCATTTTGACACCCTGTTTTTGCATTTGTTATAAATTCTTCTCTGTTGTCCTCAGGAAATTTTGTATTTCCCTTGGCAGCAGCTAACAGGTATCTGGATGAAACAGCTAGGCTTTTTATTGTCTAATAATATGTTAATCACTGCCTACAGCACGTCAGTGTCAGAACTGTGTGGAAATTTCTCAAAGATGGAAAGGTCATCATTATATCATTGCAGGTTTCTTGGCAACAATTCTTGTTTTCATGCTGCTTTCTATTTCGCTTCATTAGTGAGTGACCCTTATTCAACGCAGACGCTTTGCAACAAACGTAGGAACCTGAGAAAAAGGTTGAGCCGTGACTGTCCTTTGTCCCAGACAGTTGACTAAGAAGGCCGGTCCAGAGGGAGCAGAAGATAAGCAGGTTTATGATCTATGTCCTTACGTTATAGTGCTGTATGGCCTCTTATCTCCAACCAATGGTTCCCCCAGGATACTAGATGCTTTATTACACATCCCCCACCCCTGCATCTCTGCCATCTCTCTGGCTATCAAGAACACAGTAATGAGGGAGAGCTGGGGAGGATTGGGGGTGGGGGATGCATTAGGCGTGGTTGTTAATGCATAGCCTACTGTGAAAGGGAGGGAATGTGGATCAGGTGTCTGTGCCAGTGGTGTGTTTAACTTCATAGTTTTATGCAGTGTGGGTCGACTGTGTGGAAAAAAATATGGGAGATAAATAGATTGAAGTATCACAGGTGAAGCTCTCTGAATGTGATGGTGAGATGTTCACGCAGCGGTGACCCCTTGTTGATCCTTATTATGATGTTGGCACAAAAGAGTTTGGGTTACTCAGACAGAGATAATATTTATTTTGGAAATTGGATCTTATTCACACCTTTATGGCTTAGCGCTCTGTGTCTCTCTGTCTCTTTTCTCTCTCTCTGTCTCTCTCATGTGCTCATCTCTCCTGTCTTTCAATGAACAGGAAATAAGCTAATGAAGGGTTCTCTGAAATGGTTGATGTCTGTGGGCCTTCAGTGCTGTGAACCACAGTTCTGTGGTTGGTGGATAGTTGATGACCCGGTTTATGAAATTAAAGAGGAAGAAGAATGTCATCTCAAACTGAGCCTATCTAGCACTCAACAGACACACGTCTCTTTCCCTCTCTCTCTCTCTCTCTCTCTCTCTACCTCTCTACCTCTCTTTGTCTTTTCGTGTCTCCCACCTCTTGGGCTTCAGAAGCAAATCTATTCCCATCCTCACAGCTGCGTTATAGCCGTCTATCTGTCCTCCTGTGCCAATGGATATTTACTCTGCCGGCTTCGTAGATGACTCTCAGGATGGAGAACTGAGCAGGGAGCACTCACTCTGTCTCATTTGGGTGTCAGGACTCAGTTCCCTAGGGGGAACAAAAGAGGGAGCAAAACAGATAGCATTCAGGGCTTTTAATAAATCAGAATACACCTTTCTGACAGTGTAATTGCTTTCCATTGCCTGGCCCAAATTTACCAGCAAGCAGGAAAAAGAAGACAAAGAGGGGAGAAAACAAGAGAAAGAAAAAAGACAGGGAGAGGAGCGCAACGCAGAGCGGGCTGTACAGTAGATCATTTGTTCAGGGGAAAAGAATGAAAATTAATGAAAAGAGAGTTGCTCGCCCTCCAAAGGCAGCCAAGCTTGAAATTCACTTTGAGGGAAACTTAATTTGTTGTAAATGGGCAAAAAACATATTACTGTGCAGTGCGTAGAGGGGCTGCGCTGTGTGTCCGTCTGCTGCGTCTGTCTGTCGGCATGTGTTTGTGGCAGATGAGGACGCTATGCTCTGAATAGCTCAGCTGAGAGGAGGGAAACACAGGAGCCTGTTAATAACTCCAGTAACAGCATTCTCTTTCTACATGACTGCTCTCCAGCACTCCCTTCTAGCACGTCTGAATACAACTCCAGGATGTGGAGGAGAACTTGTCAAAAGTTACTTGCAAGGAATAAAGTTTGGCCTGTTCACTTCAGGTGTGTGTATGTTTATATGTGTGCGAGCACATACATATGTACATGCAGGCATCTATTGTCCTGGGTGCGCTGCAGCTGGCTTTGAAGGATTGGTTCACAGTTTTGAAGTCTGACATGTCCACATGTTCATTAGAAGAGTTGTTGGTTGCATTAGTTTGCCGAAGTGGTCAGGTGTCTTGATTGAGTGAACAGTGTTGTTCAACTTCACAGTGTTGTAAAGTTAGTCAGGCAATACAGAAAGTAGTAGAGATCATCCAGTACAGGCAAGAGTAGTGATACCTATCCACAATGGAAACTAACATGCGAGGTGAACCTATCTTCCACTTCTAAATGTAATTTCACATCACCTTAATTGATGTTCACCCCACAGGATAAAGAGGGAGAGGCTGCTTTGCATGTGGCCGTGCCGGTGTGCCGCTTGACAGTTGCAAGGGTGGGGAAACCAGTTTAAATGGAGTGCAGGTGGCAGATGAGGCGAAAGGTATGACGCTGAATCTCTGTCAGCTGATTATCAAACAGCAGCAGGTGGCAGAGATGCTGTGGCAAACTTTATTTTCATCTTTTCACAGTTTTTAAGTGTTGACAATCCAGTTTCTATCTGGATTTAGCAAACACAAGACATGTAAAATGTGTTTTTATTAGTCTGTACTGTTTGTGATGTGGTTGGTACATGTGATATATGTGGTCTGCTATTATGGCTTGTAAAACATATAAAATCATATATACATTTTTCAAAGTACATTTTCCATTTAGCTTAAAGTATAAATTTAGTTAAAAAAAAATCAACCTTCAACTTGCTCTTGCTCTGTTTCTTCATTTACACTGTGATATACAACGCAGTAATGTGTGGCTGCAAGCTAATTTGTATGTTGCATGTATATTGGTTGGTATTTCTGCAGGGATAGATTAAGTTTGAATCCGAGATACAGAGGATTGATCCAACCCAATATGTTTTGTGATAAGCTGGGGCCAAAAGCCAAGGATGACTGACAGGTCATGGTTAAACGCTATGATTGCAGACTTGCTCCAGTTTTATCCTGGCCTACAGTTATAGACTTCACCACTCAACAGTTGCATGTGATAGGAATTCTTTATGAGGCAAATCAGATGTCATATGACATCGAATCCTTGACCCGAGCCTGTACTATGAGCTCTCAGCTTCCATTTCCTCAGTGTTCCCACAGCACAAACCCTCAAGTGGATGAAAGGGTATGATCCTCAATCTCAATCTACAACACTCACTGATGTCCTCTCTGATACCAAAAGAGTGCAGTTTTTTAAGTGGTCTAGTATACTGTATATTGGCCTTACTTGGAGCACTTGGGCTCAAGATGTTTAATTACAGTCAAGGCAGGAAATGGCAGGGGATGTCGATAAACTGAATTTTTGTAGGACAAATCAGATCTTTCATGTGGTATTTTCAGCCTTCTTCAGGCCTTTGCTGCTTTCTCCAGTCGACTAGCCTCTCACCCATCCTTGGGCAAAGGCTCTGACTCTTCACCCTCCCCCAGGCACAGCCCCACTGACTCAGGCCAGCAGCTCGGCACGCCTGGGGGGCCTGGAGACCCCCGATAACAAACAGCGCTAGCCAAGCCACTGACCTCCCCACACCTACACAGGCATTTTCCCACCGCAAACAAACACCTTCCTCTAATTCCAGGCAGGTCTTTTTTTTCCCCTTTTCTTCACCGTCCCACTCCACATCTGCGCAAAATACATTTTCTCTTTTATTCTGTCCCTTTTTTTTTTTTACCCAAAGTGAGAAGAAAAAAATTAAGGAAGTGACGGGTCCCATTTTTCCACCACTTTTCTATTCTCTCTCACCTCTCATTTTCTTGCTCTCCCACTGCTGCCCAGCCCCAGCCTGCGAGTGTGTGTGTGTGTGTGTGTGTGTGTGTGTGTGTGTGTGTGTGTGTGTGTGTGTGTGTGTGTGTGTGTGTGTGTGTGTGCGGGTGAGTGTGCATTTCTCCCCCATGGTTGAGCGTCAGCCTAAGTGTGAGAGAGATGGATGCCAGAGTCCCTTTCTCTCTCCTAAGGCGCCATGTCTCTCCTCTCTCCTCTGCCGGGCTCGTCTGCACCTGCATATTGTGATATAGTGCCTCTGTTCAGCCAGTCGATTGCCTTTAACAGGACTGGGGCACACTGGCCAAATTGAAAGGGATTGCGGCCTGCTTTTCATCAGAGTCACAGCAGAGCAGGGTGCAGGGTCCATGGGGCACAAAGGGGCATGGAGGAGGTATGTGGGGTCTCTTTTTCTGTTGCACTTTTTTCTCTCCTGCTCGCTTTCTCTCCATCTTTTTCTGCTTCAATGTTTTATGCCATCTGATGGCTATGGAAACATTTTGCGGGAAATGAGTATTCTGTCTCCCATCAATCCATTTCTGCATTTCCATGCAGAAGTTCCCATTGATAGCGAGGGAGAAAGAAAATCAACAGCAGTCTCAAAGAAAAATGTCTTCATTTTCCTTTTGTTTGCCTCATACTTTTGAGATATGTCATATACGTGTGCCTTCTCTTTTCAAGTTTGCATCTTCAATTCTTTTTGGGAAGACAGAATTTGAAAGGACCCATCTCTCTAATGAAAAAATCTTGTGTGTGCTTTAATGAGTAAGCAACACTTACATATACTTTCAGCTTGTTATGTCAGTGGAGTGGCAGGCAGACATTCAAATATGCAGCTATGATAGAAAAAGAATAACTGAGAAACTCCACTCGTTCCCAAACATAAATACAGATATTAGTCATAATTAAACTGATATGCTTATCATGTGAAAAATGAATGAATTGAATCTCATTGATACCATTAAGGCACTGTTCGTTAGGTGCGAAAGAGTCAATATCCGCAAGTGAAGTTCCCAGTGTATTCTGGACACATAGATTTTTCATTCACATATTCTAACCATTATAAAAACCTCACTTTGGTTGTCATATCCCTTTCTTCTGTAGCTGTATCCTGTTACAACCTTCTGCTGTTACGGCCCAATTTCAGTGTCATCACATCAAATCACTTTCATCTAGTGTGAGCTAATTAAATCAGTGTCTAAGTTCCCCATATCATTCTGCTTCAGAAGTTAGCAGTGGCAGGTATCACACATTTGTCAGATAGCTCAAAATAATCTATTATTTCTGTCTGATCAATTGAAGTTTACTTCAGCTCAGTTGTCCATCATGAAGGAGAGAAAATGAATGCGTTAACCCCACTGTTTAGGATAATAGATCGACAATATCCAGACAGATTACTGCCGCCAGTTACACAGGCTGGTACCTGCATGCTAATTTCCAAGGGAAAGACTTGACTCCAATGACTGATGGCTTCAAATAGCAGTGGATGTGTGCATGAGTGATAGAGACAAGACTACTTACCTCTTCCCCACCTTTTCCTCCTTTCTTTGTTGCTGTGGAAACGGGCGGGGAGATTTGAGGTTCCTGTCACCTATTGTTCGCCTGAAGTTGTTAAACTTTAGTGCCCACATGACAGTCTCACAGGGACGTGTGAGAGCATGAAAAGAGAAAGCACGCATGCAAGCACAGCCATCCTCACAGCAACACACACATGTACATCAAGACCTACACTTCTACACACAACACACACACTGACAGTGTCTTGAGAGAAATCTGCCATCTATTTAGTGTCTTGACCTCAATGTTCAGTGCTTTCTCTCTATTGACTTAAGGAATGGTGAAGGGAAAAGAAGGACCAGGGGTGAAAGAGGACAATGGAGAGGGCACTTGAAAAGGCAGTAACCTTTTTCTGCTTGGTGTGTGTCCGATAGATACTCCCCATAGTATGCTATTGTGGAGCTGTCAAACTGCCTCCCTATGAATTCAGAGAGACGCTCGAGAGGTACATAACGCCTTGTCTAGGGCTCCTCCAGTGTCCATCTTCTTTCATTCATGGATCAATAGTTGTCTTTATTTTGGATTCCTTCTTCTTCTTCTCCTCTCTCTCCTTCCCTCCATTCGTCTTTGACAGGGCAGCCCTAAATGTCTGCTTTAACAAGCTGCTCACAGCCCTCCTCAAAACACATTTACATACACATCAATCACGCTGTCAAAGGTAAAGGCATGACGCCGTGTAAAAACCAGAATTGGATTATGGCCTTGTCTCATCCCTGACACTGACTGCTTGGCTGGCTGGCTGACTAGACTGTTGATGCACAAGTTAAACAGCTTCAATTGTTATTGGCTGGTGTTTTTCGCATAATGCTTAGTGTTTACTGCATGCATGTTTCTGAGTGCTGAACAAGGTCTGCGATACCCAAAAAAATGTTTTTTTCTCTATTAGAGTAAACCACCTACATGCGTCTAACTGTGCTTGTAAAAAATAGCCCTTATTTTAGCACTGTTATTTTGACTGTACAGTGAATATTTCCGAAGGCAACATAATAATTCAGTCAGAGACACATCGAGGAACTGAGCTTTTTTTTTTTTTTTTGGACAGGATAGTAGGGAGAGACAGGAAATTGGGAGGCAGAGAGAGGGGGAATGACATGCAGTAAAGGGCCGTCCGATGCGGGATTCAAACCGGGGCCTGCTGCAGCGACTGTAGCCTCTACATATGGGGCGCCTGCTCAACCCACTGCGCCACTCGACGCCCTGAGGAACTGAGCTTTTAAACAATTGATTATACACTAAGGAAATCCTCCCTTAACAAACACATGCATGAACTTAGATCTTAGTTAAATCATTAAATGCCAATACTAAAAACTTAAGCACATAAGGAGATGGTTGGGATGATGAAAGGAGCTGTGGCAGCAAATGCCAAGCGCATAAGATTATAGCAGTCATACTGAAAACCAGCATGAATATGATTAAATGATACCAATCAGCTGTTAGCCAAGTGGCCAAGGAGTCATGAGTGAAACAGCTGATGAGTTAATGCAAGTGCACCTTCAGCGCTCTGCCTGAACTAAAGCAATGATCCAATGCCAGCTGTGCTTCTCATGAGACTATTCCAACATGTCTGATGACCCATAATCATATTTTACAAAACATTCATTAAATTAATTTTACATTACAAAAATTAACAAAGATGGTATCAGTTTCTTGATCTGCAACCATTATAGTTACAGTTTGTTTGGGTTTAGACTTGAAAAAGACCTGTTTAAAGGGAAAGATTGTGATTTGGGATAAAATAACTACTTGGTTAAGGTTTGGAAATGATTGCAATAATAGCGAAAAGAAACTGAAGTGAAAAGTTTGCTGTTGAAAGCGAAATAAACAGTGGTCTCTCATATCAAAGTCACACACTTTGTTGACCCAACCATCCACCTTAGCCTCATCCATAAAAGGTTTTCGACACTTACTACAAGATCAAGAGACCTTATTTTTTCATAGACAACTGTCATAATTGAAACAGCCACCCGAGGAAGGACCTTGTTGTCGTGTAAACACAGAATGTTTTAGGCATTTGAGCAAAAGACCAGTTTCTCGTGTGGACAATCTCATTCATACCTATACAATAGACTCTCCCAGACAAATTAAGCAGCAGCATGTGGTTCACTGAAAATTTTCATTAAAAAAATATAAAGGTCTTCTGAAGTTGAGTTCAAACGGTCGAGCCTGAGGTTAAGGGCGAGGAAAGTAAAGCAATAGAGGAACGGGTTGATGCAGGAAGCCCTCTGTGGCCGGGGCTTGAAGACAGCAGCATGTATCACTGGGCCTATCATCACGGCTCATTTGAGTGTTTGATCCCAGGCACTCATTCCTCGATGCAGAGTTCATACTACCCAAGGGTGGTGTATCCGTAGCTTATATTGGCAAACACAGTATGGTGAGAAATAGGAAGCTTAACCCCTGAGGTATTGCCATCTGCTTGTGTATAGCCCCCTTATTCCCTCTCTCATACGCTGGTAATTAGCAAATATTACGCCGTACTGTAAATGCTATTTTTGCATTAATGTTTGGGCAGGGTGAAAAACATCACAGGAACTCCAGCTTGTTAATTAGAGTGTATTTATGGCAATTAAAGCTACTGCTTTTGCGGCCCGGGAGAGACTAAGTGAAACACATGCTGCTGTGAATACCAACACCATCCTCAGTTCAAACCATATTTTGAATAACTGTAACTGTTTCAGGTGAACGTTTGCTCTGCTTTTTCCGCACTGCAACAGCAAAGAGGGAATGCAGTGTGAAAGTTGATCTAGCAGTGGATATAGACTTAATATGGTGTCATAGAAAGTTGGCGGTTTTACACCATTGTGACAATTAAATTCGATGTTCTGACCTGTGTTTTCACTCTGTTCAATGCATTATGCTACTGTCTCACGGCAGGGAGTTTGACCATGAATATTTCACTATCCAATTACCAGGTGAAATTGGCTGTTTAATTTTACAGCCTCAATGAAGGCGCTTTATCAGAATGATGGCCATTCAGTTAACCCCCTAATACTACCCCAGGCAGCCTGCTCATCTGAGAAAACTTTCCGTGTGAGTCAGTGTGTGTTTGTGTGTATGTGTGTTTGCAGAGTGCACTGAAAAAAAGCACAGAAGAAATATAAATCAAGCAAGGTGATGATAACTTTGGCGTTGACACTGTGATCCATCCTCTTGCCTCTGCACTGACTGTTTTCATTTTAGCCAGCAGCAGGCTGCGACTGAGAGGCTTTCTACCAAAATATAATTGTTTAGGAGTAATGAGCTGGAAAAAAGGACAGAGAAAAGGGGAAAAGCAAGAGAGAGAGAGCTTGGAGAGTGAGTAAAAAATTTAGTGCACCACAGTAAACATGACAAAACAAGCTGCAATTTGGAGGCATGTATGTAATTATGTCCTCACTCCTTCCAGTACCTCTGTCTGTCTAACAGTCTGTCAATAATATTCCCCTTTTACATCTGCAATTAACACACATGTCATATTCAGATTGTGTGGGCATCTAATGTCAGTTACTTACATGTGGTATTAAAACACACCCTCATCGTGTACATGAACCCTGACAGTTTAGATGTCACATCCTCTTGCAATATGCATGTCCAGTAAAAATAGCATTAACGAGTGACTTCACACTAAATCTTGTATGGAGGAAAATCTTTGTTGCACTGACGTCTGTGGGCTGAAAGGTTCACACTGGAAAAAAGCCCTGCTTTAAACAGCACAGTGGGGTGTGTTTGTGAGGGCAACAATGAAATACGACCCAGGAAGTCCAGTTGGCGGAACGCATTTATGTGTTTAAAAGCTTAATAGATGTGAAAACACACCAATGATCGCAGCTAGGTGTAGTCAGGTGTGGTCTGTTAACCCCACCCAGATGAGATGTAGCTTTACACTACAGTGCAACAAGGTCTGGAAACATCACGTCACGACTAATTGGCCAAAAAGAAAGAAAGTGAATAATTTAGTTCCTCTTTGAATGCTTTGTCCCAATGTTTTCCCCAGCCTAAAGTATCCTGACAATCCATTTCTGAAAAGTGTTTTCCTGGCACTTGTGTGTGTGCTTTTCGGTGTCTTCCTGTATGCTGATCAGAGCTACACTGAAATGTTAAAATTATTTTTTAAATGTCCTGCACACCTATTTATCAAGTTAATGCCTTTAACAGCATAAATCAGTTGAATGAGAATAAGCACACTGCATGTCCATTATGTAACAGGATTTGTGAAATAGTTTGGTTAAGTTCACTATTTTTGCAGCTCATTGTTCAGTCAGTCAGTTCTTGTTTTGACGAGCAGTGGCTCTGCAGTCAAGATATTCCTATCTTATAGTGGATGAAAAAGTAAGCTTGAAGGAAAATCCTTATCTGACTGGGAAGGCATAGGACATTATGGGAAGTATATATGTGTGTGTATGTGTGTGTTTGCATATCATATGCTTTCAGGTTTCACATCTATATTATTCTGTAGCAGAGATTATTTTTTTAAATTAGGTGGCTCCAACATGACATTGAGGGCAAGCAAGGGCATAGAAGAGTTACCAGGTTGGGCAGATAACATTGATTTTGATCAAGATTGACGAAAGAGAAATACAGAGAGAGAGAAAGAGAGAGAGAGAGGAACAGGAGCAGGCTGTTTGCAAGACATCAAACTTTCCACTCTTCCTCAGATCAAAATTACCACCTTAGATGGGAATGAGAATTTTAATTAGAACTCGGGGCTATCTCATCTACGAGTGTATGTGGAGCTAAAAGACTAATTCCCACCACACACTCCCACATCCCCCACCCCTACCTTCACAGTCCACTTTGTCCGTTATTTAATAGGCTCTTTGTTATCTATCTACTTGGGTTTGCCAGGTACTTAGAGCCCCTCCATTGGAATATTAGGTATTCTGATGAGGCAGCTGTGTGCTCCACACAGATGGTGCCTGCTGTACTCAGCACTCTCAAAAGAACGGCTCTCATATCTCCCCCAAACTTATCCTTTTTATGATTACAAAACACAGAGCCGCAAATTGTTATGAACAAGATAGATATATTTACTGGCAGCCTAAAATACAGTGGCGCCCAACAATTCAATCCCTTTCAGGTTGATTCGTATTGCTGAGTGCACTCTCTTAGATGAGGACATTTGGTAATAGGGACCATGAATAGCATTCAAATTCGCCCTCTCCAAATGGGGTATTATGTGGTAGAATTGATAGAAATACAGGCCTTGTAGAAATGGTGTACAGTGTATTCAGTCTGTTTGTCCTGGACCACAGTGGTCAAGGACAGAGACATAACCTTAGGAAAGGCTTGGCTGCGTTGGATGAAATCAATTGCTTAAAAAACAAATGATAAATATCAACACAAAGACCACCACAAAAACACTTTACTGTGTTAAGGACCAGTCCAACATACAAGTGGAGAGTCAGACAGAATTGGTGCTGTCAGTGATACAATGCATGAAATCTATGTGGCTTGCATTTTCTGTCTAGACTCTATTCAGATTTAATTTACACCTCATAATCACAATGCATATGCTGTCCCTTTGCAAATGGAAATACTGTCTTGTGTGAACCTCACAGTTAATCTAATAACAAGTTACTGAACCTGCATGATTTCAGCAGGAAATCTCTGGGACGGAAGAGGTTATAGTGTTGCATATATAATTTTCTTTTTTTTTTTTATTTGTAAAATATGTGACTTGTATTTCATAGCTGGAATCTGCAGCTGTGTGTTGATTAAACAAGGTTTATATGTCTGTTACTACAACAACTTTTATGGATGCCATTATGTATTTCCCCCACTCCCACCCTTTTCGTATATGTGTGCATTTGAGTATTTCCAACATTAGAGAGAATACGGCAGTGAGCGTTGTCAGGTGTGGACTGGGACCTTATCAATGAAGCGGCTCAGCCTGTAATTAGAGCTATAATCACCTCCCTAATTCAGCCACTGCTAAGCATCTCACCCAGCTCACTGCTCCTCTCCCAGTCCTCTCTCCCTTCTTTTTCCTTCCTCTCATTCTTTGTTTCCAAACAACACTCCTTTCTCATTGTGCCTCCATCTCTTTCTTAATGGCATTTTTTTTCCGTCTCTCGTTCAGTTTCCGTCCCTTTCTCCCTCCATTACTTTCTTCTTCCCAGCCCGTCACCTCTGTCCTTCACCCGTGTGGATCTCAAGCCAAATGAGTGAATTCTTCTCATTAGTAGTGCATTGGGCCAACGTGCCCGGAGGGAGACCGAGTGATCTCAGCACTGAACAGCTCAGCAGAGCTCTGAGGGGTCAATGAGCTGGTTAAGGAGTGATGTTTAATACTAGACTGTTAGGCAGGGGGGTGGGGAGGTTCATAGTTTCCCTCAGTTGTGCAAATTCTCTTTACTACATGTGTAAGTGCAAGTGGGAATGTATTCGTAGACATTTACACACAAACCTCATAAGGAAATGTTGTCCAAGCATTTAATTATATTAATGACTTTACTTTAATGGCACTTTTGCAAACAAAGTTAAGAAATTCTTAACAGGGTAAATAAAGTACTTAACAGACTCACTAAAACCAAAAGAGAGGGCCTCTAAATTTTCTTTATCCACTCTACTTCCCAGAACTTCTTCAGGGCTTCACATTCTCAACAGTCCCCAGTCAGTATAAAGAAAAGTAAAAAGACTATAATACCATATTCATTATAACATAGTGATTCCTTCATTATGAAGTTTTTATTAAGCATTTTTTGTTTATTTGTAGTAGTATCACTATGCTTGAGGCATGCTTAAGTGCAAAGACCAGATGGGGTATGGAATACTTTTTCAGTGTGTATAATGATACCACTGCCAAACAAGCACTCCACAAAGTAAGAATAACAAACTGTGCTGCTAAGCAGGGCAGACTAACCACATTTACACACAGCAGATACGCAAAAAACTAACAGGAAAATACTTCTGTTTAAAAATGAACCAGGCAAGAGGATGTCATTGTCTGTCATGAAGGCTCCTTATGCAATCATATTAACAGCTTTCACACGCTATTACTTTACTCTCATTATCCAAATATGACTAATTAAATGCAACGCTTTAATTGTGTTATTAGTTAGTTGTAAGGACATGTCTCCTATATAGTGTTGTGGTAAAAGTGTGGCAGGGATATTGGTCTCTCCTGACATGTAAGTTCTGCTCAAAGAGGAACATCATCTGCCCCCGACAGCCTGTTTGGATTGCTGTTTATTTACATTGTACTTGTCATGCTTTAGTATATTTGTACTTCTAAACTCGACATCTCTCAGACAAATCCATCAGCCTCCTCTCAGGATAAGTCTGACTGGACTCTTCTTCCAGCCCATTATGTACATCATGTCTGGGAGTGTGCTGCTTTTAAGGGGGAGAGCAGCTGATTTGATTTGCTGTTATTGAAGCCTGCCCTAACTACACCTGATAATAAGATATTTTTTCACTTAACTACATATTATTGCTGCGCCAGCCCCTGTTTGAGACTGTACCACACAGCGCGGGATTGTGATAGCATCTTTGGTCAGCAAAGTTTCACATTTGCCTCACCCTTGTGCATCTGTCAGCTTGCACTTGTGGCTAGATTGAGAAAAACAGAGCCCTTAAAAGTTCTGGCCCTGTTGTTTAATAACATGAATTGAAAACTCATGATGAAACTTTGTAACATTGGCGTTAAAAGCTTTGAAAACTCCTGGTAGGCTATACAACGTCACAACTATACTTCACATAAATCCATTATTTAACATTTATTACTGTATTTCCTAAGGCTCTGTCAATGTAATAAGACACATGCTGCTCTGTGTCTGTGTCTGTCTGTTTCCATGCATGTGTGTATACGTAGGGTTATGTTTATTTGTGTTTGAAAGAAATCAGGAGGAAGTACAGCTGTCTATCTGTGTTGGTGTATCACTGCCAAAAAAGGCCTGGGGAGATGTATTGTGTACACACACAGGCATGCACGCACGCACGCACACACGCACACAGATCATAACGGAGCCGCCATGGGGCCACTTGGCATGTAGCCTTTCTTGTGCTGTTCTATAATGTGATTTGTCCTGACTATTGATACCCCAAAATGCCCTGCTCTCCCCCCTCAACCCTCTTGTTAGCCCCCACCCACACCACTTCATCCCCTCTTCCAATTTTCACACTAACCCAATTAGCATCTCGTCAATAATGCTCAGCATTTCATTTTGCTGCTTTAATTAACAAATTCAATTTGCTCGAAACTGCTGTGAAAACAAATTAAAAGCACGGCAAATTAAAAGCCCTCAGTTCCAGCGGATATAGCTAAGGTGATTACAGATGCGTCAAACGACTGTTTTCTTGTTTGTTTTATCTCAGGAGAGGAAAAGAGACTCCTGAGAGGAGGGGAGACCTTGACTGAGGTGCCAGGGCAGTGTAAGATCTGGAACTGCAAGGCAGAAGAAACTAGGCATGGCAAGATGTGGGGGGGGGTTGGGGGTTGGGGGGGCAAGGTTAGTGTTGGTGCAGCCTTTGCCACAGGGAGGCCTCACTACCTATTAACAACAAGGATTCTGTCAGAGTAGATAAACAGCTTTTCACAGAAATTGTACAGCATATTAATGCAGTTGAATGCTACAATAAATTATTATATTATAAGAAAAATATTACTGCCTCTGTCAGGCAAACAACACCTCAATCCCTTAATCCATCTTTGCAGGTGGTAAGCCCACAGAAAGCGGGCTACCATACGTTGGGGAGGGGTTGGCCAACTGACACGCCCTTATAGAGGAGTGTGTGGGAAATACTTTTCCCATAGTCGGACTCTCCTTTGTTATATGAGGTAACTGAGGTAGTTCAATAGCTCCACAGTGCCTGTGCATCAATTGAATGAGATCTGGCTGAAATACTGAAGGCACCTGGCTTCTTTCTCTCCTTTCTCTCCTTTCTCTCCTTTCTCTCCTTTCTCTCCTTCAGTGTGCAGGCTGGGGATGCTGCAGTGGACTGACAGATGACAGTTGGTTTCTTTTTTATATATATATAAAAAAAAAAAAGTTGGATTGGAGGATGTGCTTCACTTATCCAGTTATCACACTGCTCAGCCTCCACAGAAGCCCCAAAAGATCATGGCCAGATTTTAAATATCCAGTTTTGGAAGAGCAACATGGATCCTGTCCTAGTCACAGAAAAGTGAGCCACACACTCTGAATGTGAAGCCAAGGAGTTGAAAGTGTTGAGTTCATTGCCCAAAATACTGCATGCCTGTTCTTTCTAAATGACTGGTAACTCAGCAGTAGTCCTGCTGGCTTGATTTGGGAATGATTCTTGAGTACTTGAGAAGATGGTAGAATGGTGGCCAGCAACTTCAAGCCTAGTTAACCAGTCATTTTACTTTCCAACCTTCAAGTCACAAGTCCTTGATAGTAACCAAAAGAGCAGGATAATAGAGACAAAGAGCAGACATCAGTTTCCTTTACTGTTGAACCCAGACAGCATTGGGACAAGGTTAGAGATATTCCGATTAAGCTTTGCACTGAAAGGAGCCATTTCAGATAGTTCACTCGCCTGATCAGGATATCTTTTAGAGGCCTCAGTTATCTGGGTATATCCAACCTGAAAGAGTCCCCAGGGTAGACACAGTACGTGGAAGGGTTAACCTATCCCATCTAGCATGGGAATGCCTTAGGCTTTAGAGAGGGATGTCTATATTTAGTTTACACCCACTGTGACCCCAAACCAGGTAAATGGTAAAAAGATTAAAAGAGACTTTTTTTCTCAACAAGTAAAGCTAAGAGAATAATAGAAATATGTAATGATTTAGAAATGTCGTTATATTATTACCTTATTAGTCAGTGTGCATCAGATGATTCCCTTTGTGATGTAATAATCTTAGTTGCTGTGATAGGGTCTTACTTTATCTATTAACTCATGTTATGAAAAGTTGTTATAACATTCTCAACTTTTGAATCTGCTGCTTTTATTTTGTGTGTGTCTTCTTCTCTTCATGCTTTCTACCTGTCTTCATTCTGTCTGCTTTTCTTGTTTGAATGAACCTGATAGCTCGGTTGTTTGGCTGCCTTGGGAAACACACAGGCCTCAAGACTCCCAGCAATCAGCAGAAAGGCAATGCCGCGTACTGTAGAAAATCTCATTCTGGCTGCTATCCCTGTCTTCCTCAATGTCTACACAGACAGGTTATACACAAGTAGACCAGACATGTTCCACAACGGCACTACTCAACCTCTTGACCAGCCCCGTTCGCAAACACACACGTACTCACAAGACTAATGGAACTGGCCATAAGCCAGGTACCTGTGATGGTCAATGCAGCTTTGTTTAGCTGCGATGTTAAATTGATTTTTAGGTTCCAAGTCCCACAGCATTGGCAGCAAACCGACCCTTTCCTGACAGAGTGAGCAAGAAAGGAGGACATACTGTACAGCATAACTTTCTGTCACTCCTTCACATACACACTCAGCGCTGCCTGTGTGCACAGTTTCCTCTTGAGGCTTTGTCCTCTTCAAATGAGTCACCATCCTGCTCCATCTACTTTTGATTTTGTCATTTCTTCTCCCACTTTGTCTCCCTGCTTATCATCCATCCTTTTTCTCAGTCCCACTCTCATTCTAAGCTGTGATTAGAAGTTACCAGACACCCAAACAGTGCATCCATCTGGTCCACACATCAACATCTGGAGAGGGTGTTGGCTGTTTTGACATGGGGAAGGGACACACATCTATTGCATCTTGCAGTTTAATTGTATGTGTGTCTGTGCGTGTTGTTTTTGTTTGCTTGCATTTGTGTTTTCAGTACATCCCTCAAACTCTTTTTACCCTCCCTCTTTCTCTCCTCCAGTAGCAGCTAATTATTGTCCCGCTTAATTACCAGTAGCACAGCAGTCCAGCCTGCTTCAGCTTTAAAGAACTATTCAGCACTCTATCCCGATACCTGATTGAACTCAGCTAAATGGAAAAGTTGTGCTGGAGAAAACGCTTTAGTCACACAACATTTTGTTTCATTTCTTTTCTAATATGTCTCCCACTGTCTGGTTACTTGAAGATAACAGACATTTGAATTTGTTTTGGGGGATATCATAAAAAAAATAAAAATAACAGGTTTTGAAATGGAAAAAGGCAGCAAGACACAAGAGGGGAGAATTGTTTCACGGCCTGCACACATACACATGCACCAGTCTTGTTGGATCCATAAAGGCAATAAACCAATAGGAACATACACGTCTCCTGACCTTCAGCTCCAATTAGGCCCTGAGGAGAGATGGGTGAACTTTTCAGCCTTACGTCTTGTCAATTGATACTCCAGTAGGGTTGGTCTGAAGACAGGGAGATCGACAAGTCAGTATTCAAGTTCACTGGTGTGCAGGAGCATTAGCTACAGTTTCAGTCGCAAAAACCTTGTAAAAGTTTGTTGACATCTCTGGAAGGAGCTCCAAGTCCCATATGGAAGAATCTCAGTTTCATTTTCCATCTCTCACAGTTAATTTAAGACCCTGAACAGAAAATGATAGATATAAGACTATACAACCAAGGTGGATTTTCCACTATACTACTGGCATTGAAGTGTTTCCTAAAGATAAAAAAAATGTAACACACAGCGGGAGAGATCACACAATGTAATATAGTGGAAAGGCTGCTCTGTTAGACTTGTTGATGAAGGACACATTGGCTTCTATTTTTTACTGTGACCCAAGACCTGAGGTAAACCAATATTCATCCACACTGACAATGCAATAACATGATTAAAGAGACATAATTTCATTTGAATTACCTCTTTTCCCCGTTAACTTCACAACAGACGCTTTAGGGAAAAAGAACAATACTAAAGAAGATACTTTAAAAAGTAATCTTTTCCAGAAAACAGATATGTGGAGTATGGTGTGTAATGTTCTTACCCAGTAATCAGACCCAGTATTGCTGGAACAGCCAAACCTTGGATCTCTGCTCAGTAATGCTGCGGGGTTGTCCTGACTGTGTGCCTGCCACTGGGCATTGATTCAGCGTTCTCTGGTAAATACCAGGTCACTACACCTGCACTCCATCAGGCAGGGGTCAATCACAGCCCAACGGGGAAATGATGTTAGGACAGAGTCCTTCTGTGTGTGTGTGTGTGTGTGTGTGTGTGTGTGTGTGTGTGTGTGTGTGTGTGTGTGTAAGAGAGAAATTGTGTGTTGAGGTATCAAGTATGCTATCAGTGTCCTCAAGTCATTGATTGGTCCC
This sequence comes from Seriola dumerili, assembly GCF_002260705.1. Classification (NCBI taxonomy): domain Eukaryota; kingdom Metazoa; phylum Chordata; class Actinopteri; order Carangiformes; family Carangidae; genus Seriola; species Seriola dumerili. The sequence goes on along the minus strand of NW_019174257.1, from coordinate 125,759 downwards.
CAGTGTCAAGATGCAGTCATTGATTCTTTGCCAGGTCACAGAGGAAACTCTTGGCTCAGCAGGGACTCTTAGGTTACCCATTTGTGCATGCATGCACACACACAGTTGCACAGTCATACACAGACACACACATAGTTTAGTTTTTTTTTTGTTTGTTTTTTTAATATCTGATAGATATGAACAGGAGACATGACAATGTGCAAAGTGGATGGTAAAACTTGGACAGTTGCATTTGATTTCATTGGCAGCAGTTTTAAGTCAAAACCACAAACCGTCCTAATAACTGATGTTAGGTGACCAATGTCTCTATCACTGATATAATCTTCAGCAGTCCCCAACAGTCATGTCTAACAGGTTGACCAGACAGACACAGGACACACACCTGTATTGGGTGGCTAAAGAGTATCTACCTCTTGGCCTCATGGTCAACAAAAGCCAGATCTGAGGTAACTGTTGGTGTGCTGGAAAAAAAAAAAACACTCCCATGGTGACGACACATTTTTTCAACGCACATTTTATGAACAGTAACTGTTTAGTAGTGTGTAAACAGTGTTGTCCCTATGTGTCGCAGAGAGCTTCCCAGTTAGTTATCTCTGCACAGGAGGACCTCATACAGCCAGCATCTCCATTTATTGCTTTTTGTTTGGCCAAAACACATTTGCACCTTGTTCCGAGCTTGTCTAAATAAACAGGAAGAGATTTGTTCTTCTTTTGGCTGCCACAGGTGGTAATGCATTAGTCCAATATTGGTAACACACCCACCTTAATGTGGCCACATCCATGGTCACCCTAGCCTATAGAGTATGATGCTAAGGAGACATTTTGTTATCATCTGGTTGATTGTGCTGGGCTGTTATTAGCCAGCTGCACCAAGTTATTGCTTTCAAAGTAAAAGTCTGAGTATTTGAAAAGAGACAAGTGGAATACCATGGTCATACAGCTTAAACCCAAGGGGTCCTTGTTCAAAAAGCAGGTGACCTGACAGACTGCCTATGACAGAAAGATGGAGGAAATGGAAACCTCACTGCCAGCTTAGCTGCTCTTTTAATTGGTTTTATGAATATTTAATGAAATCAAGATGGAATTGAATCATGTTTTTTAACTGCTATGAGATAAGGCGGTGGCATGGCATGAAATGACTTGGTGCGCGTGTGTCGATATGACCATATGCATACGGTATGTGTGTGTTTGACTGCATGCATGCATATTCATGTGTCAGCATACGCTACATGTACTATCTTTTCATGCCTGCTGTTGTGCACATTATCAGATTACTGCAGTCCACAGTGTCAGAGGGTGTGTAATAACGGCAGCAGCAGGGAGGACTGTGTGCCCTGTGCAGGTGGCCGCGGCTGTCCTCTCCCATCGCTCAAGAGGAAGCTGCTCTCCACTCTCAGAAGGAATAAATCTTTTATTTGGTTTGTTGTATTTTTAACTAAGGGCTTTTGGTCACGCAACAAAGCCCTGCTCTCTATCCCCTCTGCTCCATCTTCTCCCTCCTCATCTCAGCGCCACAACACACATTACCTAACACTGTCATGCGAGTCATATTTCTACTGGCAAATAGCCATTTCTCTATCGAAATGAACTCATAGTGATTTTTTTTCTACTTTTAGTGAAAAAAAATGATGTGCTACATTTTTGTCAAGATTAACACCCAGTCTTTGTTGTGCTAAATTTTTTACACATATTAATTAAAAACCGTGTATTCATATGAAAAATTGTCAATCTGGAACTATTACATTTTACAGTTTTAAGAAGCCTTAAATCATGAACACCTGTAATCCTCTTATATTATGATGTGCTCAAATGATCCAGACAGCCACACCCAAACATGTCCTAAAAGGCTCATCCCATTAGCTCATTCTTACCTCACCTCCCCTCTTTGTTACCAAGGGACGATGACTAAGATGCAGCTAGACACAAAGATGGGCGCATAAAGCTGGTTCCCCTTTTACCTCTGGAGTGCTGCAGATCAGTCCAGGCATCGTGTGTGTATGTGTGCACACGTGGTTGTGGTGGTGGGGGGTGGGGGTTAGGGGTGTGAGCTTACACAGAAGTAAAAGTAGTGACTCAGATGAGGTGATTGGGCTGTTTTTCCAGATGAGGAAGACAGCAGGGATGATATGAGAGGACCCGAGGAAGATGGAAGATGAGTCGGGTTGTTGACAGCCGTTTTCTCACTCACAACCCCATCAACCGCTGACACTTGCCCTGACCCTGAGTACATGATAAGGGGATGTTTGTATGTGTGTTAGTGTATATGTGTGCGTGTGTGTGTGTGTGTATGGGTCACAGGGGGCTGCAGTGGGATTGGCTGCAGATGCCTGTTTCCTGCATGTGACCTCATCGACAGTGCAGCGGTATAAAACCGAGATCACATGGCACAGCAATAATTAATGCACTTAGCAAGCTGTAATGTCAACATTCCATTTAGACAAAAGGCCAGTTACCCAACATGCACATATTAAGCAATGTTCGTTCCTTAATGAGGATATTATCATTATTTTTCCAATTAACAATGGATCACATGACTACTTGTATATTAAAGGGGTCTTTTATAGTGATGAACCTATAGACAATTACCAGTGGACTCTGCAGTTCCCCTAAGCGCAACAAGTCTTCCAACCTAGTCAACCATATAGGTCACTTGTCCCTACCCCTGGATACGAGCCATAGGAGTGTACCAGTGGCAGGTGTAACAGTTTGGTTAGTTTTAGGCACAGAACTTCTTCATTAGATTTAGGAAAGGGATTATGTTAAGTATGACTTTGAGGTTAAAGGACCTTCAACATCATGGTTATAATAATAAACACACAGTTAAGGTTGTGGAACGGTTGTGGATAAAACAAACAGTGTTGACTATCAGTTTCACATGGGAAATGATCAGTGGTATCCTGTGTGAAAATCCTTTGATTTGTCTAACATCAGTTCACCCCAGCCTCCTCGTAACACAGACTTTGTCGCTCTACACACTACATCACCTTAGTTCTTTGCTCCTGTCATAATTAGGCATCAATGGCCGGTAGAAGTTGCTCCACAATAAAACGTAACGATGATTCATAATGAGTTGCTTGCAAAAACAACAGGGGTAGTTTTTTTTTTTTTTTTTTACAACAGGACAGTCTCACTCAAACCTATGAAATTTTTTAGCGTCTTTCAGCTCTTTGTTTTGGTTTTCTGGTACATGCAACTTTTTGATTGACTCTCACTGCTCTCATCAGCACAGTTTTCAGCACAAAACCTCTAAAAGCCCGTACACTACAAAGACAGACATAGGTAGAGGCTAGCTGGTGAACATAATGGATCATTAAGCAGCTGAAAAGCCAGAAATTTCCTTTAGGAGTTGTTGGAGACCAAATACAGAGCTAAAATAGGAGTGGATATTGAACAGGTGGCCAGAAACAATTAAATAAAAACACAAATAAATGCTAATGTTACAGTGTATCAACAGGTTATGCAAATAGGCAACTCAAAAAAGTAATGATATGTGGTTAGAAAAATTTGTTATTACAGGTTTAAACTTTAAGGACTACTGTAACAAACTTTTACTGTTGGATTCCATATATGTATATTGTTGTAGATTATGGTGATAGCTGTCATCCGATTAATATAATAACTTGTTAATGACAATAAAAATAAGCATAATGAAACTTATAGTAGATTTTCTGGGAATAAAACTTCCCACACAATTTAATAGTCCCCTGCTAATGGAGGTTTACTTTAATAGTATTCTCATCCACAGCTACATCAAATTCTTTCTTTAAAAAAATGGAAACTGCATTGGATGGTGGCTGTGGCAGTGTAATTTAGCCATATTGACTTTAAATTAATTTGAAATGAGCTACAAAATGATGGTTGGGATTTTAGTTACTCCCCCCCGCCCTGTTCGACGGCTCCTCTGCCCCTTTTCTCCTTCTACTTCCTCACACTCTCTTTTCTGTGTGATAACAATCAGCAAATATGAAAAGTAAATTCTGGAGGAAATGTTGGCAAATGGGTTTTGGGTAGATTGTGCATGAATATTTAATTTAGTCATAAAGTAGGGGTTTAGTACATTAATGGTTTTTCCACTGCTGTCACTCCATTTGATTGTGGCACAGTCTACTATCTGGTCTGCTGATTGGTTCTGTTAATGACTGTATTTATAGTGATTAAAATATTATAGATTTCTTTATGGGGATGGCAGTTGTCAGAATATTAGATTATTGTTTATTAAATAAAATATAATAATATAGGAATATTTAAGAGAGACTAATAGAACCTAATAGGTAGAGAGTCTGATAAAGACATTCATAGAGAAACTAAGCAGTTTGTCTTTTAGTCAGAATGAAAAGTTTACATTGGTTTGAAGCCCTTGCAAAATTGCATCTCTCCATTTATGGAGGTAAATATCTGTATCAGGGCCTGCACTCATCCAAGAATAGAAGCACTGATGTTGGCTTTCTGGTCAGGGTACATGCCCAGAAAAATAAAACTTCATTATGTTCTCATTTAACTGTAGCTATTTTAAGATATTTCGGGACTCCAGTCCCTTGAACTGTATCAGTATTGTTTACTGTGCTTCCGGCCACAGAGCCCCAGAGTCCACGCTGGCTGGCTCAACTACCGTGACAGCTGGAGCGGCCGTCACCTCTGGCTCCCAACTGCTTCCTTGTTTTCTGACCTGATAACACTTTAACTGGCAGGTCCAGTTCAGATTCACCTGTGGCAAACATCTGTGGACTAAAGCCAGATTTATTTTTTATTTTTTGCAAATAATGCTATAACCTTCTTGGAGTTTTTTACAGGTGTAACCTACTAAATCGGGTCAGTCCAATTAGTATCTGTTAAGCTGTCAACCGTAAAAAAGTATTTGTATATTTTGGCATTCAGATATCAAAAGAGACTGACAATCATTTTATTTTTTTATTTTTCTGTGTAGTGAATGCCAGAAAGTGAGTAGTGAGAATATACAGTAGAATCAAGAAGGGTGAAATCAATTAGTAACAAATACTCACTGCACTTGGTTTAAGCTGTTGTGTGTGTGTCATTATGGCAGTGAGAGGGCAGTGGCCAGCCACTCTGAGGCTGGGCTGGCTTCAACCAGGGTGTGATCCCTCAGCTCTTGGCTATGTTTGATGAAGATTAATTCAATCCTATTTTCTGCCCTGAAATGCTTTTGCTAATGTAATTCTCTCTGTGTCAGATCCCCCCCCCCCCCCCCCCCCCCTTTGTGTGTCTGTCTGTCTTGCTCTCCCTCCTAAAGAACACTAAGCACCTTATCCATGTTAAGGACTAACAAAAGCAGCAGGAAGAGAGAGCAGTGGTAGTGTGTTGTAATTCTCTACTACAGATTCATTATCTGTGTATAAGTACTGGCAGACTGAACAGCACTCACACTTTTCATCTGCTGGTTACAGATTGAGTGAGTGTTCATGTGCATATAGAAGAATGATGTGTGAGGATTTTTAGAATAGATTTTAAAATGCCATCAGGTTCAGAAGTTACCTGGTCCTTGGTATGTTATGTGCATATAAATGTATTTTCCTGATCCCATACATCTGCAGTCGTTCATATTCATACCATAATCTTAAATGAGGAATAATTTTCAAATGATGCATTAGTATTCAGCCTACCATAGTTTCACTTGCAGTAATGTGGAGACCCAATAGAGGGTGCTACACAGTCCTACACAATCTAATCTAATCAACCTGTCTACTACTGCAATACAGACTACCACTGTAGGAAAGTTTGAACAACAGATTTGCATTTATATTTATTAGTTACTGTTATTTTGTTGAGTATTTACGTATCTGTGTAGCAGACAATATCCTTCTTGCATGTCCATTTCACTACAGAAACAAACATTGCAAAAGGTAGAAACATTGAAAACCAACAAATCTGTAAAAAAGAGATTCATATTAATCTCTTTTTTTACTTATTATTCATTATTCATTCAATGTCATTATGTGGTTTAAATGTCTCCTATTAGACATTTAAACCACATAATGACATTGAATGAATAATAATAAATATATGTGAATACCAAATTGAAAAAGGATGTGTATTTAGGGTTTTTTTTTCAAGTTAGTTACTGCTATACAGATGTAATAGGATTTGCCAAAGAAATCTCAATGCCGTGTTTTTAAATGCACAACAAATGTAATGTATTTTCTGGTGTAGTAAAGGGTGTGGTCAAGGTCTAGCTGTTCTAATCCAGGCCTCATCCCCTGTTCAGCAACAGTGAGAAGAACTAGAGGTGTAAATGTTTCTCTGTTGTTAGTGATTCCTGCCGTGGCTCTATATCTGACTGACTGTAGAGAGTCAGCATTGTCCACAGGTGGTACAAACAGTTTGATTGTGTGTGTGTGTGTGAGGGGGGTGGAGTGTGCATGCGTGTGTGAGTGAGTGAGTGTGTGTGTGTGTGTGTGTGTGTGTGTGTGTGTGTGTGTGTGTGTGTGTGTGTGTGTAATGGTGGAGTGTATAATCGCAGCTTGTTTGTGTCTCATGTTGTCACAGTGACCTCTACTGCTTACATGGTCACCCACTCCAGCATCCATACCAGCACACACACAATACACTAGAGGCATATATACTTAGGTAACCTAGAGTCTGTACAGTGCTTGTAAATAGGAACATCACATCAGTGTAGTAAAAAAACAAAAGTCGAAATTTACTCAAGGCTAAATAAGTAAATAAACCATCTTAAAAAACACCTTTGGCTCCAACCTCACAAATTGTTGAATGTTTGTGGAGCATCTTTCTTCTAAGATGACTTTTCCTTTTCTGGATTCCCTGTGCTGAGATGACCTCTCTTCACTCTAAACACAAGCATCTTTCACTCTCTTCACTCCATAAAGCCCCTCATGACACCCTCTCCACATTGAGAATTTGCACCAATCCCGCATATTTCTCATTAACTCTCAATAATTTGCTCCATAAAAGCATTTTGAACTGGCAGATATTTTACCAGCAGTGTTTTGCTCAGGAAAAAAAACAATGTTTCTTGTAATGCCTAAATTCATAAATACATTTAAAAACAAAACAACAATACAAATACAAAATCGTATTGTATATGTATATAAAATATGGCCTCAGTTGCTTCATAGATAAAACATTATTGGTATATTACCCACACTATGCTCCGTCAGAACTGCTCGTCAACCCCCTCCCCTCAACACCTCTCAAACATCAGAACTGGAAAGGTGTTAGGTCTAACCACGACTCTCTTATACTCTATAAGTGTATAAGCCACAGCTTTATATGACCTAATATGACATTCTCTTTCTTATCTTTAGCTTCATCTTAAACACTTGTGTCACACAAGATTATTTTTGAATGACATAATAATTATCAAAGTACTGTGACACTTAACGTTACATTCTTTTCTCTTACTCAAGTTTACCAACACTATAATGTTGGTGACAACATTATAGTGTTGGTGAACTTGTGGCTAGAGTTATTCCATCTCTGTACCTAATGGACCCCTTTCCACTTATGTTGTGTATTATAAGTCACTCTGAGTAAGAGCATCTGCTAAATACTAAAATAAGTGTTTAGTAGCCTATCGGAGAGTTCCACTTCAAGCAACACTGTAGGTGGGTAGAGAAGGACTCCAAGTATGTTGAGAGTCACTTTGCTTATCCCTCTCAGCGACTGGTTAGTATGGTGCTTGAATATTAATGAAGTCTGGTCCTAAACGCTGGCTTTGACTCTGACCTAGCCATACTGTGTGTGTGTGTGTGTGTGTGTGTGTGTCTCTCACACTCACACACACACACACATATAGACACACACTCAGACCTTTCCTAAGGATGTGAAGATCTTCTCTCCTGAGGGACTGATAGATGAGGAGGGCTGGGGTGTTGAATTTCTCTTTTCCCTTTTTTTCTTCTCCTTCCCATTTAGACATCCTCGTCCTTACTTCTATTCCATCATTCTACCTATTTACTCTCAGCTACTGTATATACCTTACCCTGCCCAGTGCTTCAACAGTTCCATTAAGTGTTGTGTGTGCGTGTGTGTGCGTGTGTGTGTGTGTGTGTGTGTCTGTGTGTCTGTGTGTCTGTAAGGGCATGTGTGTAAAAAGGCAGCAGGTTAAAGAGAGGGGTAGCCAGCTAGCACCTCCTCTAGACTCACTCTCAGCTGCTGGAGACATCAAGTGTAAAATTGCACACTCTTTCAAACACACTCCATCAAAACCCACGAGGACACACACACACACACACACACACACACACACACACACAGAGAGCGAGAGAGTGTATTGGGGAAACTGCTTGAAAATTGGTTGTTGAACTAGCTCAAGATTTAACCTTAACAGAAGTACAGCATTGTCAAGTTATTTGGAAGACATATCAAACTATATAAACAATATAAAGTTGCAAAAAATTGCAATTTCAAATAAACAAATAAATAAATGAATGAATAAAACTGTAAGTTGTTATCATTGTGGTTACAGCTGTCTGTCAGTAGTCATACAGTGCAGTTGCAGCACAGAAAAACCCACAGTACATTTTAAAATGACTCAAAACTAAACTTCTATAAATAATGTCCTGATGAAAATGTAACTAACTACCATCAAGCTAGTCAAAAAGGTAAACTACTACTATCATTACTGTGCAAACTAAACCAGTACGTGATATGTGAGATAGATTAATAGACTTAAGGGTGCACAATAATTAGAGTGATATTGAGAATTGACCATTGATGATCATTTTATGACATTTCTTCTCTCTTTTTCTTCCAGCAACAACGGCAACTAGACCTGTTAACCATCACCAACTCTGGTAAGTCCCTGAGATCTTATGACTTCGCTGACCCACAGTCCACCTCTCTACTTTAATACTCCTCCACCGCCACTCACATAAAACTGTGCTGTGATGCTTCCATTGGAGGCTCAGTATCAGTGTACTTTCCATGTTTTCTAATTTGGCTCGATATTGATTGGACAGAAACATGTCAGTATGGCACCCAAGCATTTTCCTCTAACCCAATCCTAAATGCTGAACGTTTTACATGCTGTTTTCTGGATGCTGATTTCCTACACAAACACATAACTGCACAGTTGGGTAGTGGGGCAAGCAAAGATAAAATGGTGCTTGTACTGTGGAAAATAGAACTATTGCGGATTTGATGGTTGCTGGAGTACGTGTTAAATGATGATGTGTTATGGTGTGATGTGTTAAATGTATAAAAAATAAAACAGGATAACAGGGAGCTCATGAATTCAGTTGTAGTCATAGGAAGTCATAAGGGTAAGCACTGTCACAATACTTTTATAAAAAACAAAAACACCAGTGTTTGTAACATTTTTGTGAGTATGACTCATGCTACTTGTTGATATTTTGCACTATATTTACCTTTACTATTAACTTTAGTTGGTATTTTTATTCATGGTTGTCAGTCATCAGCACCATTTAATATGTTTGTTGTCTTATTATAGCAGTGTCTTATTAACATGTGTGAGCCTTTGTGCGACACGTGTTCACAGTCTGTGTGTTGTCACCTGTGCTGTGTGTATGTCTATGTGACTGACTCTGTGCAGTATGTACATATATATATACACACACACACATATGCATATGGAAGGTTAAATATAACTAAAGTTTGTGCAGAGTACTTTGAATTGTATTCAGTATGCACCTCAAACTCATAACATGTAGTAGTTGGAAACGCATATGGTGCTCAAAGTTTGACTTGATGTGAAAACGTGTCAGAAAGTAGTTGCACTGTTAGAAATTTATTCCAGTGTCTTAGAGAGGCAGCTGTGAGAACGAGGGATCCACTGAGATGAAGAGCAAGGAGAAATTCGAAAAACTGGGGAGGAGAAACAGATGGGGACGGCGAGGAGGATACAGAGACCCATATGTCTAAAGTATCTGGATGATCTAATATGCTTTGATTAGAATAATGCATATGTGAGGCTCATGGAGACCGGGGTTAATTTAGCAGGTTTACATTGCAGCTGTTCCTCAGGCCCTAGGCAGAGGCAAAGACTCGCCCCTGGCCTTCACAGTTTGACAGAGGGCAACCAGAGAGAGAAAAAAAAGGGAGAGGATGTGAGGAAGATTATATACAAACACGTTCTACTGCCAAGTGAGGGGGGAAAAGGAGGAAGGATTTTATTTTCATAAAATTCTGTGTGTATCAAACAACTGATGCAACTAATGTGACACCAGAGCGTTTGCTTACAGTTTCTGCGCTCTTGATCTAGAGATGTGATATATCAAAGTAAAATGGAGGTTCACCAGTAGGGTAGGTTACTAGGTAACTAGTACTGTATGAATGTGTCCTCTCATCTTCTCAAAGGAGTCCTGAACTTTCTATAGATTTGTTGCCAAACTTTGTCAATTTATTTTCACTTTATTCTGGTTGGGTATGGCTCAATAGGACTTAGAACTTCAAGTTGATATGGATGACTGACAGTACTCTTTCATTCACAAGTCAACACTTCATACACTCTGGGTGAAAACATTACTGGCTGTGCTATTACAGCTCTTTGTCCCTCATACTTGATGTTGCACAAGAAATGCTGGTAAATTTCTTACAAACTATCCACCAAACTCAAGTTCTGAATAGATTTGAGGCAACAAATAGTCAGACTGAGTTTTGGAATCAGGCACACAGAGGACAGTCACAAAAACTCTGTTTCTTTTGTTAAAGCAGCTGCCTCTTTAGAGGTCTGTGTAGTGCCTCATTTTAAGTTTAATCTGGGAGAAAATAAAAATGAAAATTGAAATCTCACACAACAAAATGAGAAAAAATTAAGAGAACTGGGTGTTGTGCAAAGCCACTGTACCCTCCAAGGTTATTTTATTTTGTCCACTCTTTTTTGTTGGCTAGCCAATATGCAGCATCAAACTGTAGCACTCCACGGTCTCGTAAGAGAAGTAAAATAGCACAACTACAGAGGAAAGTCTGATCTATTACTACAAAGTTTTACTTTGAGCTGTCCTGTTAACAGTCACAGACATCCCATTGAATTAATCTTAGAATAGCTGAAACCTGAAGTTTTTTATGACATTGCATCTGTCTCTTTGGATAAGCTTACAGTCGTGGACGCTATACAACTATCCTCCTTTAGGGCTTATAGTTTGCACCCATGGAGGCCATAGATAGACTGAAATAGCTTTCCATTATTTCTCAGTGAAGGGTTTCTTCCTTTGACCAGTATAGAGCTCAGTGTGCTGTGTAAATTATTGCAGGTCATTATTCAGGCTGTTGTTACGTGTGGCCTTGAAGGGAAGTCTATTATATTCTTAAGTTGGCAGACATATTTTATTCTGCCCTGCTGCTTATTACTATTCACAGTAGGTGAGTGGACATGCACACACACACACACTGAACATGGTGAAGGTTATTATGATGGCTGTATGAAGAGCAGGTGAGGCTTTCAGATGAATGACTTTGATAGGGAAACACAGGCAGGACACCCTCTCCTTCTCTCTGCAGATTAAAGGAGTTTCCGCTCCTTCGCTCCCTTTCTCCTTGTCACCCTCCCAACTGCCTCCCTCTCTGTTGTTGGCACTTCTTCCTCTACTCATTTGAGCAACACCCGTTATCTGCTGTTATTTATTAGTGATCTTATTTTATCACATTGCCTTTGTCCTCTTGTTTCTCCTGCCCTTTTCTGTTGCATTATCCCCTCCTTCGTTTCGTCTTCATAGCATGGACAGCAGGGGGAATCAATGGGTGTGAACAAACTAATAGGCTCAAGTGGCTTCATAACGTGCTGCGTGTCAGAGAGAGAGAGAGAGATTTGATGAGGATTCTGCCCCTGCTGCTCTGTTGGTCTCTGTTTCTAATGACATTCATTAGCTGCTCTGAAGAATGATTCACCCTTACACATGTATTCACACACATGCACATACTTTACAGATCTGATGTATATGTATATACACATCGGAGAAAAACAGACAAAAAACGCAGTACGTCTTTATTCTCTCTCTTTCTTATTTCACACACATGCACACTCACTCCCACACACAGACCCACTCAAACCTCACTCGGCCCTCTTTAATTGGACACTTGAGCAGCGCACGGCTGCATCTGGCTCCTGTTGAACACAGCCTGACATTTCAGACTGCTGACCTTTCCAGCCCCGCCACAACTAAATAATGATTAGTCCTGGCAACTGTTCCACCACAGCAGCAGCCAGGTACACACACATGCACACGAGCACAAACACACGCACACACACACACACACACACACAGGTGCAAACAGCACAAAACAGAACAACAAAAAACACCTACATTGAAGGCTTTGTCTTTTCACAGTGAGAAAATGGGGTGCAGACATTGATTTGAGAGGCCATTGTCATTCTTTTGGCTTATCGATTAGGTTGTCCTTTTCCATATCTGCAGTCAGCACCCAATAATGTGTTGTTCCAAATTAACTCTGCTTGCCTCTGTTTAGTTTCTCCTTTCCCCTTTATGCGCTCTCAGCATTACAGTGGAAAAAAGGTCAATCATATTCATGAGATCTGGGCAGATTTGAGAGGATGGTTGTGTGTCAGTGTGTGCGTACTTGTGCACACGCTTTTAGGTTTGTGCACAGACGTGTGCAGCATGTGTGTATGTGTGTGCGTCTGAAGCAATGAAGCAGCGTGGAGATAATAGGCAGTTCTCAGATCTCTCCTCTCACTTTCTTCTTTTTCACTCTATCACTTTTCTCTTTGTATCTCCATTTCCCTGCTGTTTCTGTCAGAGCAGAATAGAAATGTTATTCATTAGAGAATCTCTTTCTACAGTTATTCTATGTCTTTCCTGCTTTGCTCTCTCCAGACAAAATCACTGTACATATCTCTGAGGTCAGAGGTTAGGTTTTTGCACAGCCAGCTGCTCATATTCAAAAGCCGTGTCTGAATCTTTCATTCTACACATATTGTGATTTTGTGGAAATTGAAGTAAGTAAATTCAACATAATAAAGGCATGAGATTATGAACAGCATGGACAAAATTATGAGGTATGGGGCGATGGTCCCTACATGATGAAAACTGTAATTATTTTACTCTTATTGTTTCCATGGAAACAACCAGGTCAGGGCATATTTTTCTAAACAAAATCACAGACATCAAAGCAGGAGCAACATCAACTCACATCAACAAGTTTCAATTTATAGTTATATTTTTGTAAAAAGGGTCATGATCTTTTTTGAAGAAGTACAGATGCACAAACAATCCAGACACAGCTACATTGCACGATCGTAAATAGCTTCCCAAATCACCATTCTTTGCTACCAGTGTGTATCAGATAACATAGCCTACAAAAATGAATTTGCAAGTTTTTTGCTGGTAGTTTTACTGACACATCACAGTAACTGATGTACCCAATTCTAGCAGTGAGTGATGAAATAAATGCAATTAATTTGAAGGAAGGTACAGAAGCTAGAATCCCTCACCATGCAGCAAATGTGTTTACCAGCTACAGTGTAGTACAGCTACAAATCCAGGTAATCAGCCATTATTTAGAGTTGAAATGACTTTATATTCTTTAAATAGACTAATGAATAAAACTGTGAAATTTCAAACCTACTGTATTTCACATTTTAACCCGTACAATAGACTTGAAAATTAGCTTTGCAGGATTGCACTTACATTTGCTTAAATTCCACTTGCCAGGAGGAGCAGCAGTTAATAAAACAAACACGCCATTAGGAAAATAAGGAGCTGTAGAAATTGGTTCAGCTGTTGTTCGCCAGTTATTGCAAAATAAAAAAAACTCAGTCATGGGCAACAACCTTGTTGTCTGCCTACCAAACTTATTATGGTCAACTAAAACAAGCCAAGCACAAGCCCTCATAAACTGAAATAAAAACAAAAAGTAAACTTTGTGGGGAAGGAAACTGTAACTGAAGTAAAACCTTTATTGCTTGTAAAGCTAAAAGGAAGTACAATTTTTAGTTCTCATTTTTTATGATCGGGGAGAATCGGGGAGAAAGTTTTCGACTCCCATGAGCCATTGCTTTCTCTCCTACAAAATACCAGCATGTAGTGTCTCAACATTTACATAACATGTCAGAAAACAGCAGAATAACTCGAGGATTACTTCTAACTAAATTGTCTGCAGTGTGAACGTGGGGTCAACAGAGTTTTCTCTAATTTACACAATGCACCAGCCTGGCTTTCTCTCAGACATTTAATAGCTTCCATTTCTTCAGATGAAAGTGTCTGGGCAGTCATCCAAACAATATAGTGATATATCATGTATTTATGTCTTTGTTGTGGTGATGCTGTTGTTTTGAATATGATGTATTTCTCTTGGCCCTTTTGCAGATTGCACTCATGGAGTGCTGTTGTGGTATTGGTATAGTAAGAGTTTCCCTCCTGCCTCTAAATCCTATGAAACACTTGCTTCATGAAACACAGGGCGATTGTTTAAACTCTTTGTGCTGGTACCATTTCTATTTTACTTTGAAGAAAACACATTTTCTGTCAGAACATTAATCTTTCTTTTTCTTTTTTTTTTATTCTTGCAGAGAAATGAAAGTTAACCCCCTTGTGTGTACCAATTTCCTTTTTGTTCAGCTGTGCAGACTTTAATCAGTCGATCTTTATCTGCCGGACCAGTCCCCCTTTGAGTTAAGTTGGAACATAAGAAACCTGCATTCATTCATTAAGCTCTCATTTCCTCACTCATTTACTCACATCTTTTTATAACCACACATCTTAGAGTTAAGGAACAAAGATCTAGCCAACAAAGTTTTTGTGTCTTATGCACCTTTTAGCCATGCTTACTGAATTTCTCTGAAATGCTAATGATGACCTTATCTCTCCTTTAAAATATGGAAAAGTGTTTAAATTTCATTTTCTTTTCCAATTGGTAACACTGCAGCAGGAGTCTGCTGCAAAGAAAATAGCCAGTGGCAGCAATATGTCTACAGTATGTACAGCAAACAGAGAAGAAGGCATTGCCTTTGGAGCTCTCATGCTGTCCTTAATACTTCAAGCAAGTGTACGCTATTCTTGCACATTCTTTCAGGCTTGTAGTCTCCACACTGAGAAAAGTCCCTTTTGCAGACTGCAGGCCAGGAGACTGTGTTTCTATACAGCCTGGGTTAACCCATGGAAGGTGGAAAGACAGCTCTGATACAACCTGAATGCAACCTCCTGCTCCCTATCTAGGCCTGTGGTACATACCTGAGCTGATAGAAATTTCTGGGTGGCTCAGGGACTGCAAGGTTGACTGGCTTTCACGCTGTAGGTCTGCAGAGATTTGTTTTCAGTGGAACACCTTAAGAGAGGGAGGGAGGGAATGCAGAGGACAGTGAGAAAACAGAGAAGAACATTATTTATAAAAAAAAAAATACTATCAGGCTTCTGTGTAAATGAGCAGCTGTGAAAACAACACTTCCTATTATTGCCCTAATTATATCCTTTCTCTATGAATTTGCATATTTTATCTCGCTCCTCTTCATTATGGGGGACTATGCTTCCATTTTGATGTGGTTAAAAAAACACATAAAACAAACAAAGAAGGAGATGAAGGATGGAAGGGAGCAACGGAGAGGGGTGCGCTGGCCGCCTCATATTGAGTATTTTCCAGTTGATTTTGTTGAAGGGTTCTCAGCAGCGTAGCTAAATAAGCAGCAGCATGCTAATGAATGGAGAACGAGTGTGATAATTTACCAGACAAAGAATGGAGGACTGTGAGAGATTGGAGCCTGAAGGGGGGGTGGGGGTGGGGGTAGAGGGTGGTAAGGAACAATGCAATATTGAAAATATTTTGAAAATATTTATCATCAAACAATTATTTAAAACCTGTCTCTCGCCTATATGCCTGAAGGTTCTTTTTTTTTGTCCTGCCCATATTACTAATGCTTAGAGTAAATATTCCCTGTGTCACAAATTCGGTAATTTCACGCACTGTACACACAGTCAACCATGTGTTTCATGTTTCTGCATGCAGAAAGGGAGAGAGAGCGCTAAACTCAGAGGACAGTAAATGACAACAGAAGAAGCGTAGACTCTGTCCTCTTTCTAAAAGGGCGATGTGACGACGGCAGTAAACAGGCTGTGAGCAGGCTGTGGGCTCTGAGATTATTTCTTTGTCACCAGCAGAGCCACCAGTGTTGCTGAGCACTGCTGTGGAGCAAATCCTCCTAGAGAGGACTGATTGGATTTTTGTTCCAGGGAGCCTTTTGTGTTAGCAGCATAGGGACTAGATAATAGAGGTTGATGCCACTCTGTCTCTGTGTTATGGCTGGTGGATTGAGTTTTTCTGTGTGTGTGTGTGTGTGTGTGTGTGTGTGTGTGTGTGTGTGTGTGTGTGTGTGTGTGTGTGTGTGTGTGTGTGTGTGTGTGTGTTCGGTGTGTGGGGCCAGGACACTGCTCTCTTAAACAATCACTATATCAACTGTTATTCACAAACCTATTGCATCCGTTTGCTTAAAGAATGCTAAATATCAGAGCACAGGACGATCTGCAACCAATATGTGATACTAGTTTGCTTGTATGGTTTAAAACAAAATACATTGTTAATATGAAAACTGCCACTCATGCCACTCTTGTTCATAGCAGACTATTCAATGTCACATGCACAGAAACTGCAGTGCAGGTAGTTCTACAGTCTGTTTCATTCAGAGAGACTGACACATGCAGAAATACGATTTAAACTTGTTTATTAGAATTTTAATGAAGTACTTTTTTTATTTATTTAGTGGCAATTTAGAGTTTGCAATTAGCCTAATATGCATGGTAAGGGGAAGGGTGAAGGTGAGGGAGATAGGGGAAAGGTATAGGGTAAGTGAGGGAGGGTGGAGAGAGTGAGGGTGGTAGAGGGGTAATTTGGGGAGGGTAAGATAGAAAGGATAGGGTGAGTGTGGGGGAAGCAAAATGGAGGAGGAGGGACCCAGTGTTTTGCAAGTTCACGGTTCATAAGAGCTGGCTCAAATTCAGTTCACACAGATTAAAATGTTCCATTTTTGAATGGAAAGTTGCTCTGAGCTATTTGCTTTCAGTAGGACTCCTCCTACCCATTCATCCCCAGCTCCCAAATATTGCCATAATATTACTATAGAATCAAGAACATAGATTACTTTTAAAGGTTCTGATTATAAAGCAGGTCTAAGTTCTTTTTAATACTGTGAAAGTAGCAAAGAGCTCAGTCCATGGAGAAATGCTGAGAAACTGTGCCTTAAACAAGCCGTCAGGACTTCTGTAACTTTTGTGATGTCACCCCAAAGCAGTCACCACCCTCAGCCATGCCCCAAGCCTGCCCACCCGGACTCATATATTATTGTATTTATATATTACTATATTTATATCTGATCATCAGAAAAACAGCCAATCAGAAGAGATGCTTCAGAGCTAGAGAGATGTAAAACTACATTGAGATTGTTTTTTTGGTACTTAAAAACACAAATATATCTTCTTATGGATATCAAAAACCTCAATAAAACACAGTAAAAGTGTAAAATATGGGACCTTTTAAAACCTGCAGTAAAGGTATACTGTAGAAGCAACAGAAATGCATGAAACCAAAATAATGCAGCAGTTCAAAAACATAAAGCAGATTACTGGTTGGAACGTGCTGCCCCATTGGTTACATGACAAGTCGCTAGTTGAAAGCTGTGCTATGATTTTGTCGGTATAACAGTTCGTCTTTCTGATGTTTTTTAGTGGTTGGCAAACAGCTTTTTGGGTGCATTACCACCAACTTCAGGTGCATGCCAGATTCATTAGTTGCAAATACATTCAGTTCACTGTTCGCCAAAAACATGTTGAGTGTTTATGCACAACACTGGAGGGAGCTACTGTTGTCCTGCCGTAGCGACAAACACCTTATTTACTTACAACTCTTTCTTCCTCTTCACCCTTCTTTGCCTTTTCTTCTCTAACTTCTCCTCTTTTTGTTTCTTTTTTTCTCCTTCTCCTTCTTTTTTCTGCTCTGACGTCTCTTTCTGTTTCTTTTTCATCCCCTCCTCTTTCTTTTTTATTTATTTTTAATGTCCTCTGCTTTCATTTCTTTCTTTTCTTATTCGGTGTCTCATTATCTTCCTTTTGTTTAATTTCCATTTCTTTTCTCATTTATTCTCTTTTTTCTCGACCTTTGTCTTTCCAATCTTGGTCCTCACCTTCTTCTTGTGAATTCACTGCATTTTTAGACTGAGCCCCTCCAGTTGTTTCTTCACCTCTTTAATTCTTCTCTCTCTCTTCCAGCTTGACTCTTGTCTCTCCTGCCACTTCTTCCTCTCTCGCTCTGTTCTTGAACCTCTCCAAAGCATTATGTCTGCCAACCCCTCATTCAGGAAGTTTTTCAAGTTCCTCTGCTCCTCAGCTGGTTTGTGGTCTGGTTTTGTGAGCCTCTCGTGAGAATTCCTCTTCTTGCAGTGCAGAATTTCATTTTCCCTCTGGTGAGCTGCTCTTTCACTTGTTCACCCTTCTGCTGGTTTTTGTGCTCTGGTGACCTTTGTTAATGGTTTCATGTGCTCTTGGTTCCAGTAATTAAAAGGTCCCATTTCATTTCCATAGACAATGTTAGGTGACTGACAGTAGAAGCCACCTCTATACGTATGGATCTGGCATGAGACTCTCGCTGTGGAATCAATAAAAAGAAAACAACCTGTGTTAGCGCGACATTAAACACTGAACAGAAAAAAGCACCATTGTGGCAATGCGGGAGCATTCACACATTATTTCAAGGTGATTACGCCCTACTGCTAACCTTGTAGTCACAACAGATAAACAACAGATACAAAACAGTATACAGCACTGGTAAATGGCCGCTGAATCAAATTGTATGGTGTTAATGTTGGATTTCATTTGGATGTAAATTGGTTGACAGTGTCTGTATGTCTTTTCATCAAAGTGGAAGATAATATGCTGTAGAATTCATATTCATATCTCCTCTGCGGGAATTAAGTGGAGGCTAAAGTGAACTTTGGCTTTCCACTTGGCTGGTCGTGATTACAGTTTAAAAGTAATTAACTGTAAACATAAAATGTAATATGTACAACCAATAATGGCAGGTTGAACTCAAAATAATGTTTTATAATCTGCACTCTTGAAATTTAATTACCCTCCGTCAAGGAAGTTATGTTTTCACCATGTCCATTTTGGTTTATTTGTTTGTTTCTCTTGTACGCAGGATTATGCAAAAATAGTGAGACAATTTGCACGCAAATTTTTAGTGAAGGGATTGAGCATAGGGCCAAGGGAAGGATAAGGTTAAATTCAGTTTAAGGGGGCAAAGATCTAGTAATTTCGTGTTCAAATTCGACTGTCTTACATTGCAAGACAGGGCATTTTGTCGACACATTTGTCATTTCTCAGAGAGATAATGTTTGGGATATTGATTTAAAAAATCTGACAATTTTTATGGTGTAATCAGCACATTAATCTTGTAATAGTGACCGTTGTCATGAATTCAATGATGAATGCCATTTTTGAATTCACATCACACCTTTCGATTGCTTTGGCTGAGGCGTCAAGGGTATTTTGAACCTTCCGCCTTGAAATGATTGTGAAAACATGAATTTTTTCTGGAAGTTTCCCTTTCTTCAGACTTGCAGATTAACTTGTTAATTTAATGTGGTCTAACCAAACAATATATTTACATGCTCCAGCTTATGCCTGCTAACACAGGCGTGAACTTAAGTTTATGGGCAATTATTATTACTTAACAATTTCACCTACCACTCGCGGTGATTTCTAAAATAGACTGAGAGACCTTTTGTTTGTCATTAAACTAGAGAAGAAACTACTTAAGAACTACTTTATTATAGGATGTTCACGTACGCATTTAATACATTGAATATGGTTTAAAGCAGTTTAAAAGTATAAATATATTATATAATATTAATAATATAACGGGTTTAAACAGAATGATGAAAAACTTAAGTGGTGCTTTTTATAGTCAAATAAATAATAATATCTCTTTTTGCTTATAAATGTCCCTTAATATCCGCTTTATAAATGGAGAAACACATTTTTTTGATGAATTTCAATTTTTGCCCCTAAATTTTCTTCATGTAAATCTAGAATTTTTCAATGTGTGCCTTGTGGAAAATTATGAGCGTCCAGAGACCTGAGGGGTAGGTAATGTTGCCAGGAGACACCATCGCTGCCATGGTCAAGGTCTTATCAGCCCTTTCCTCAGACTGTGCTCAGTTTGCTCTTTCAGATTATGTGTGAAGCATGTGTGCCAAATGGGATGTGTGTTAGTGATGATGAAAAACATTGTAATATTTGACGCCGTAGGTGAAATCTCATTTTTAAGCTCGCTTAAGGCAGCACATTAGTCGTGTACACCCGAGGATCTGTCATATCGGTGACTTCTCAAGGCAGTGGTTGAACCGTCCTACTCAGGTTTCTTGCATTAGTGCCACCTTGGTCATGTGCACAGTCGGTGACGGCTACCTAGAAAGCATACTATTTGCGACCTTTGATGTAGTCGGACATTCTCATATAGGGCAGACTGAGAGTGACGTACTGCAGACGAACCCTGCTGGCATGATGTCTTGCAACCTAATGAACGATACGATGTGTTCCACAGACAACATGCCAAGCCAGTTGAGGAAGCTGACTTTCAACAGAAATGCTCCATATAAGTTCTAATGTATCCCGCAGTGCACATCATGGAAAGTATATGGCTTATTTGGATTAAGAAAGAAAGAAAAGAGTATTGGACAGATAGTTAGTTTTGATAAGAAATATCTAGCACTTGCTGATTATTTGCTGATTATTTGCTGATTAATTGAACGATTTAGGCGATATTGAGCAACAATCTTGTCAGACCTGTGTGGATGTGTTTAAAATGCTGCACCCTGTCTCTCAGTGGCCAGCAGCTCAGTGAGAACAAGGTGGAACTGTTTTTTGTAAACTGTGTTTCTCAGGCCATGGCAGCAAACTGTTTGTGCGTAGATTTCGTTTGACTGTTTTTCTCCTTGACAGGACTAAATTTGAGATAATGACTGTGGTTTCCCCATTGTCCAATCACTGGCATCTGCATGTGGATCGGCAGAGGAGAATGCACGACACCATGAACATACCTGTACTTTTTTACAGGAAAGCAGGAATCTTGGAAGTGTTTGCTGCCTGGCTGAGGAATATGGGTTAATGAGATATTGCGCTTTCATTTCTTTTTTCATGCAAGTGAGGCATTGTCAAGTTGGCAGGTAGATGTGAAATTAAGCCAACATGAAGTGGAACATATTGCAAGCTATTATTGTGTTTTTATACAGATTTTGAATAGTTTTGGTCCGCAAAAAAAAAAAATTACTTGTTTTTTGTCAG
>NW_019174257.1:0-104513 GCF_002260705.1 Seriola dumerili | reverse complement strand
GTGTGTGTGTGTGTGTTCGGTGTGTGGGGCCAGGACACTGCCTCTCTTAACAATCACTATATCACTGTTATTCACAACCTATTGCATCCGCTTTGCTTAAAAGATGCTAAATATCAGAGCACATGGACGATCTGCAACCAATATGTGATACTAGTTGCTAATGGTATGGTTTTAAAACAAAAATACATTGTTAATATGAAATGTGTGTGTGTGTGTTCGGTGTGTGGGGCCAGGACACTGCCTCTCTTAACAATCACTATATCACTGTTATTCACAACCTATTGCATCCGCTTTGCTTAAAAGATGCTAAATATCAGAGCACATGGACGATCTGCAACCAATATGTGATACTAGTTGCTAATGGTATGGTTTTAAAACAAAAATACATTGTTAATATGAAAACCTGCCACTCATGCCACTCTTGTTCATAGCAGACTATTCAATGTCACATGCCACAGAAACTGCAGTGCAGGTAGTTCTACAGTCTGTCTTCATTCAGAGAGACTGACACATGCAGAAATACGATTTAACTTGTTTATTAGAATTTTTAATGAAGTACTTTTTTTATTTATTTAGTGGCAATTTAGAGTTTGCAATTAGCCTAATATGCATGGTAAGGGGAAGGGTGAAGGGTGAGGGAGATAGGGGAAAGGTATAGGGGTAAGTGAGGGAGGGTGGAGAGAGTGAGGGTGGTAGAGGGGTAATTTGGGGAGGGTAGATAGAAGGATAGGGTGAGTGTGGGGGAAGCAAAATGGAGGAGGAGGGACCCAGTGTTTTGCAAGTTCACGGTTCATAAGAGCTGGCTCAAAATTCAGTTCACACAGATTAAAATGTTCCATTTTTTGAATGGAAGTTGCTCTGAGCTATTTGCTTTCAGTAGGACCTCCTCCTACCCATTCATCCCCAGCTCCCAAATATTGCCATAATATTACTATAGAATCACAGACATAGATTACTTTTAAAGGTTCTGATTATAAAGCAGGTCTAAGTTCTTTATAATACTGTGAAAGTAGCAAAGAGCTCAGTCCATGGAGAAATGCTGAGAAACTGTGCCTTAAAACAAGCCGTCAGGACTTCTGTAACTTTGTGATGTCACACCAAAGCAGTCACCACCCTCAGCCATGCCCCAAGCCTGGCCCACCCGGACTCATATATTATTGTATTTATATATTACTATATTTATATCTGATCACTCAGAAAACAGCCAATCAGAAGAGATGCTCAGAGCTAGAGAGATGTAAAACTACATTGAGATTGTTTTTTGGTACTTAAAAACACAAATATATCTTCTTATGGATATCAAAACCTCAAATAAAACACAGTAAAAGTGTAAAATATGGGACCTTTTAAAAACCTGCAGTAAAGGTATACTGTAGAAGCAACAGAAATGCATGAACCAAAATAATGCAGCAGTTCAAAAACATAAAGCAGATTACTGGTTGGAACGTGCTGCCCCATTGGTTACATGACAGTCGCTAGTTGAAAGCTGTGCTATGATTTTGTCGTATAACAGTTCGTCTTCTGATGTTTTTTAGTGGTTGGCAAACAGCTTTTTGGTGCATTACCACCAACTTCAGGTGCATGCAGATTCATTAGTTGCAAATACATTCAGTTCACTGTTCGCCAAAAACATGTTGAGTGTTTATGCACAACACTGGAGGGAGCTACTGTTGTCCTGCCGTAGCTGAACAAACACCTTATTTACTTACCACTCTTTTCTTCCTCTTCACCCTTCCTTTGCCTTTCTTCTCTAACTTCTCCTCTTTTTGTTTCTTTTTTCTCCTTCTCCTTCTTTTTTCTGCTCTGACCTCTCTTTCTGTTTCTTTTTCATCTCCTCCTCTTTCTTTTTTTATTTATTTTTAATGTCCTTCTGCTCATTCTTTCTTTTCTTATTCGGTGTCTCATTATCTTCCTTTTGTTTAATTTCCATATTCTTTTCTCATTTATTCTTCTTTTTCTCGACCTTTGTCTTTCCAATCTTGGTCCTCACCTTCTTCTTGTGAGATTTCACTGCATTTTTAGACTGAGCCCCTCCAGTTGTTTCTTCACCTCTTCTAATTCTCTCTTCTCCTCTTCCAGCTTGACTCTTGTCTCCTGGCACTTTTCTCTCTCTGCTCTGTTCTGAACCTCTCCTCCAGAGCATTATGTCTGCCAAGCTCCCTCATTCAGGAAGTTTTCAGTTCCTCTGCTCCTCAGCTGGTTTGTGGTCTGGTTTGTGAGCCTCTCGGTGAGATTCCTCTTCTTGAGTTGCAGAATTTCATTTTCCCTCTGGTGAGCTGCTCTTTCACCTTGTTCACCTTCTGCTGGTTTTTGTGCTCTGTGACCTTTGTTATGGTTTCATGTGCTCTTGGTTCCAGTAATAAAAGTCCCATTCATTTCCCCATAGACAATGTTAGGTGACTGACAGTAGAAGCACCTCTATAGTATGGATCTGCATGAGACTCTCGTGGTGGAATCAATACAAAAGATAAACAACTGTGTTAGCGACATTAAATCACTGAACAGAAAAAAGCACCCATTGTGGCAATGCGGGAGCATTCACACATTATTTCAAGGTGATTAGCCCTACTGCTAACCTTGTAGTCACAACAGATAAACAACAGATACAAACAGTATAGCACCTGTAAATGAGCTGAATCAATTGTATTGGTGTTAATGTTGGATTTCATTTGGATGTAAATTGGTTGACATGTCTGTAGTTCTTTTCATCAAGTGGAAGATATTATTGCTGTCAGAAATTCATTCATATCTCCTACTCGGGAATTACAAGTTGGAGGCTGAAGTGAACTTGGCTTTCCACTTGGCTGCTCGTGATTACAGTTTAAAAGTAATTAACTGTAAACATAAAATGTAATATGTACACCAATAATGGCAGGTTGAAGCTCAAAATAACTGATTTTATAATCTGCATCTTAAATTAATTACCTCCGTCAAGGAGGTTATGTTTTCACCCATGTCCATTGGTTTATTTGTTTGTTTCTTTGTCAGCAGGATTATGCAAAAATAGTGAGACAATTTGCACCAAATTTAGTGAAGGGATTGAGCATGGGCCAGGGAAGGATAAGTTAAATTCAGTTAAGGGGCAGATCTAGTAATTTCGTGTTAAATCACTGTCCTTAACATTGCAAGACAGGGCATTTGTCGACACATTTGTCAATTTCTCAGGAGATAATGTTTGGATATTGATTTAAAAAATCTGACATTTTTATGGTGTAAATCAGCAATTACTGTATAGTGACCTGTTCATGAATTCAATGATGAAGCATTTTGAATTCAATACATTCACACCTTTGATTGCTTTGGCTGAGGCTCAAGGGTATTTTGAACCTTCCGCCTGAATGATTGATAAAACATGATTTTTCTGGAAGTTTCCCTTTCTTCAACTTGCAGATTATCTTTTAATTTAATGTGGTCTAACCAAACAATATATTTTAATGCTCAGCTATGCCTGCTAACACAGCTGAAAACTTAAGTTTATGGGCAATTATTATTATTAAACAATTTCACTCTACCACTCGCCGGTGATTTCTAAATAGACTGAGGAGACTTTTGTTGTCATTTAGAACTAAGAAGAACTACTTAAGAACTACTTTATTATAGAGATGTTCACACCATTTATACATTGATATGGTTTAAAGCAGTTTAAAGTATAAATAATTATATAATTATTAAATAAATACGGTTTAAACAGAAATGATGAAAAACTTAGTGTGCTTTTTATAGTCAAATAAATTAAATCTTTTTGCTTATAAATGTCTCCTTATATCCCTTTATAAAGGAAAAACACATTTTTTGATGAATTTTCATTTTGCCCCTAAATTTCTTCATGTAATCCTAAATTTTTCAATGTGTGCCTTGTGGAAAATTATGAGCGTCGAGACCTGAGGGGTAGGTATGTTGCCAGGAGACACCTCGCTGCCATGGTCAAGGTCATTATCAGCCTTTCCTCAGACTGTGCCTCAGTTGCTCTTTCAGATCTATGTGTGAAGCATGTGTGCCAAATGGATGTGTATGTAGAGTGCTGTATGTATAAATAAACATTTTATACATTACTGATTTCCGTAGGGAAATCCTATTTTTAATTGCTCTGCTTTCACAGGCAGGTCAGCCATTAGGTTCAGCTGTAGAACAGCAGCCCCAGTCTGTCTCTGGGAAACTTCAACACAGCAGATGCTTGAACCCAAGTCCTTTAAACTCAGGAATTTCTCCTGCTCATTATGCCACCCTGCTGTCCTGTGCATGAGTGTGTGACTTTGTGCTGACCTCTATTGGAGACCAAGGAATGATACAGATAGGTTTCCACAGACAAATCCAAGCCAGTTAGAGCTGACTTTCAACAGAAATGCTCCATAAAGTTCTAATGTATCCCGCAGTGCACATCATGAAAGTATATGGCTTATTTGGATTAAGAAAGAAAGAGAAAGAGTATTGACAGGAAGTTAGTTTTGAAAGAAATATCAGCACTTGCTGATTATTTGCTGATTATTTGCTGATTAATTGACGATTAGGGATATTGAGCAACAATCTTGTCAGACCTGTGTGGATGTGTTTAAAATCTGCTGCACCTGTCTCTCAGTGGCAGCAGCTCAGTGAGAACAGAGGTGGACTGTTTGTAAACTGTGTTTCTCAGGCCATGCAGCAACTGTTTGCTAGATTCGTCTTGACTGTTTTCTCCTTGACAGGACTAAATTTGAGATAGACTGTGTTTCCCATTGTCACATCAGCTGGCATCCTGCATGTGGATGGCAGAGGAGATGCACGACACATGACATACTGTACTTTTTTACAGTGAAAGCAGGAATCTTTGGAAGTGTTTGTCTGCCCTGGCTGAGGAATATGGGTTATGAGATATTGCGCTTTCATTTCTTTTTCATGCAGAGTGAGGCATTGCTCAAGTGGCAGGTAGATGTGAAATTAAGCCAACATAAGTGAACATGATTGCAAGCAGTTATTGTGTTTTTATCACAGATTTGAATAGTTTTGGGTCAGCATTACTTCAGCTTTAACAGATTAAAATGTGTTTGCATTTTGTACATTTGAGTTTTGATTTGCTCACTAAGATGAAAAGCAGTTTTGGATATGAATAAAAACATGAAACAGAATGAGGATACAAGGGGAAAAACTGCGTGGCATAAACAAAATTTTATTGTACTTTGGAGACTCACAGATCTTTCAACAGAAATTAGAACAAGAGTAATAAAAGAGCTGCAAGTAATGGCAAAAAATAAAAACTAATAAGATGACTCTTGGGTTTTGATGTGCTTTTTCAGATGCAGCAGCTGCACCAACAGTCTGTATTAAGCTCCAAATCAATCTTAACCTCCGCCAAGTGTACAGTAAGCTGCAGGAATGATTCTGTGGAGGGATTTGATATCTGTGACCTTGTCTATCCTTGACTACTCTGTATGTGTGTGTGTGTGGGTGTGTGTGGGTGTGTATGGGTGTGTATGGGTGGGGGTCTGTGTCTGGCTGGGTGGTGGTTAAGTAAAGGCCGCTAGTTGTCAGAACACTTTGCCCCTCAACATGCCCATGTCGCCCCACATCTGACCCCACACCCCGCCACCATGGGTCCCCCCCGTTCCCTAGCGTGAAACGAGCTACTGGTTGGCCTGGGTTTTATCAGCTATTATCTGTCAGATGCTGTGCACCTGTGAGCCTGGCTGCCCCTCTGCATGACGGGCGGCTGTGGTCTTTCGTCCAATCCCAGCGGCTCCCTGCTGTCAACTACAGCAGCCATGAGAAGTTCTCTGGCTGCCTCCGTCTCTGTCTGACAGCCGCCCTGGAGGAAAGGGTAAGAGAAGCAAAGGGAAGAGAAGGAAAAGGGGGAGAAATACCATTAAGATGAGCTGTATTCCCACAGACCAAAGCCTGCCCACCAGCCATGTGCTGCGGCTCACCTGGCTGCCAGATAAGTGGAGATTAGAGGAGAGGAGACGGTGGAAAAGGTATTAGAGGCATTAGAAAAATTCTCTCTGAAACCCGGGGACAGCCTTGATACTTTTAGGATTTCTTGTGTCGTGTCTGACATTTGATGCCGACGCAGAAAGGGCACAGAGACAGACAGTCCACGCTGCGCTTACACAGATGGGGCAATATGCATTCTTTTAAGTATTTTCTGCTTGTTTGTTCTTTGTAGTCTTATTGCTGTTGCCTCTGTATAAATTACAGTTTTGTGAGTTCCCTATCTAGTTAGCAGAGAATAACAGTCTGGTGACACTGGCAAGATCAATACAGGGCCGCAGCAGGAGGTAGAGCGGCCCTAATGAACTGAATTGACGGGTGCTGAAATATGATCAGTATTTCTCCGGTGGTCATTATGTTTCTTATGAAGAAGATCAATGTCTCCTGGGTGGATCACTGAGTATACACAGCATGATGGCAGGGCCAGCACTGATACCATTCTAAATACTTAATGAAGGATTTATTCACAATAAGGTTTGTCTGTGTGTGTGTGTGTGTGTGTGTGTGTGTGTGTGCGTGCGTGCGTGCGTGCGTGCGTGCGTGCGCGGGCGCGTCTTTTTGTGTTCTTTCTGTCTTCTGTCTCTCTCTTTCAGTCAAAGGTCTTTTTTCAGGCCCTTCAGCATTAGTAACTGATGCGCTTGTATGAGGCTGTGCTGTTCATTTCATGGGCTATCACTTTTTAAATTGGTGAATGCCTTCTTCATGGTTGATTAGTAATTCATGCGGAGCTAATTAAGTGGCATAATAAGAGAAAGACTGGTGAGATGCCTCCAAAAAAATAAAAGGATAACAGCATTAACCTGGACTGTAAACAGTTGTGATTGATTGTTCTAACGTGCTGCCTATAAAAGACGTTTACGCCTCTCTGAGTCTGTCATCTTGGAACCAGACATCCCTATCTTCATTTTGCTCGGTGCTTTCCTGATCTTCGAGCATCTTTCCAGAAAGTTGCCTTAATGATCCCTCCGTCCCGGCTGTCTAATGCCTGGCATCATTACTTTGCTGGGTCTGGTGTCTGTATGCTGCTGCTCAGGCTGGCAATCGTCCCTGCCAGCCATCATCACGCACACACCTGTACCAGCATCTGTCCATCCTGCAGATTGGCACAGGTGCTGCCTTCAGATTGGCTGTCAATGTGCCGTAAAGTTAATGCACACACCTCCAAGCACTATAGTGATTTTTCAACTAAATTGCAAGACCTCATCTCGTTTTCTCTCTCCCTCCCTCTCTCACACATACATACACTGATCAGAAACAGAAAAGAGTTGTTTATTTTATATCTTTCCGTCCATCTGTCCGTTTGTCAGTGGGAACTCTTTATGATTCCAGGCGCGGCGCTGCAATGATGACGTGTGTACCCGCAGTCTAATTCCATCATCAGCATCATTACTGCTATTATCCCGTGTCTCCCTTTAATGCAGGCTAATGGATGACCAATAAAGATAGATGAGCCTGGCAGTGTGGAGCTAATAGGCAGGACATGATGTCTGGCTTCTGTCCTGACTCCAGTCTTTACCCGATCAACTGCCCCCACAGATAAAACATAGCTAAAATATTATCTAGAGTTATTCTCTCAGCTTTAATGAATCATTGTCCCATCAGATAATTAGCATGCCAATAGTTTGCGACAAATTAGAGCAGAGTTTGTGTATTTGAATAATGTAAAAAACAAAGAGCTGATTCATTTATTAAGTAAATAGCAGCTTTGCTTTTAATTGTCTTAATGGTGAAAAGTCAAAACACAACAATGGGCACTGAGCATTTAACTGATATTTTAAGTGTTCTAATTTAAGAGCATTTTGGTTGTGGAAAGGTCATTTCAGACTAAATGAATGTGGTGCCTTCCCCTCTGTAATTACATATGTCTAGTGCTATAGATAGTCCTAAAGGGTGTGTGTGTGTGTGTGTGTGTGTGTGTGTGTGTGTGTGTGTGTGTGTGTGTGTGAGAAAGAGAGAGAGAACTTGCACACTCACATAATTATAAATGTTAGTTTTTTTCTGTATTGAAAGTCTTTTTTCATTCTTTTGATAAATATCCCATTCTCTCTGTCCTTTGTATAATTTGAACAGATTATTTTGACCTTCCCCAGTTCTCATACTCTAATAAACCAAAGTCAGAAAGTATGAAATTGTACAATAGTTAGTCTTTGGTAGACTTTCTGCTTTCACTTTTATTTCTTATTGTTGCAGAACCCAGTAGATATTACATTAAAATTTATAACTGTATTTTTAATAGTAGCAAATACTGAAAACACTGAAACAACACAAAAAGTTTACATCCTCTCAGGAGTTTGTTGGGGGAAAAAAATACAGCACATTTAGTTTGTGATATTTATGTTTTGCCAAAATGCACTGAATGTGTCATAACTACAGACTTTTGCTTTGTTTCATCTCATTCATAAAAATTACACATTTGGGGCTACTGTAGGGAAAAATGTTTACACAGATTAAGAGTTTATAATAGAGTCTCTTTCTTTGTAGGGTCCAAAAACATCTGTACAACTGGGTGCAGGTACTGGACAACACTTGGAGATAACTCCATAATGCAGAGCAGTGACACAAAAGGTCGAAAACTTGAGCACATAAAATAGATAAAAAACATGTTTCAAAGTCATTAAGACAAAAAATGCAGTTACACTGTTATATGCACACAGGTGTTTTCACTTAATTAGCCTGATTAGACCTCGGCTCAGGTTTATGCTGAAACAACATGAGGTCACCAAACTTGACAAACCAATAAGAATGTCAAAGGTGTAACTTGCTCCTAGCTGCAACACAACTAAAACAAGTTGTGTGTGTGTGTGTGGGGTCGAAAAGTATTTTTTGCTGAGGAAGGTTCCTAACTAAGTGAAATGCCTTGGAAGTATCTAAGTGGCAGCCATGATAAAAGCTGGTCCTCCAAATGGTAAGGAAAGGCACTTCAATGCTTCCTATCTTATCTCCTTTAGCATAGGATACACCGGACCTTCCTTTACGAAAGGAAAGGAGATAATGCTGTCCCACAATTCCTTGTGGCAGCAGCACTTAAAGCGACGCACGATTGTAGTTTAACCCCAGAGCATCTATTTTATGCTTGTGACATGATGCAAAACTTATGGAAATCCTTTCATGATTGGCTGAGCTCCATAAATATAGATTTCTTCTCCTCTTGTTCGTCGTCTTCGTCATCTTGAAGAACAAGCATATTGAATTTATACTTAACAATATTCACTGTAAGAAAATACTACAATATGATTTATTCTGGCCTCTTCCTTATTTTTATTTATTATTTTTATGGCTCAAATTTCTCTACTTATATGTTCCTTTCATGTTATCTTATTTCAACATTCAATCCCGTTTGTATTGTTTTTGCGGTTAGGAAAGGACTAATCATCCATGTGTAATAACCTGACTTGAAAAGTTGACTTAAAAAAAAAAAAGTCCTCATGAATTATCCTTCACATCTTTCCTTGACCTCATGACGTTTTCCATCGAGGTCAAGGAAAAGTGGTTAGAGAAGGAGATTATTTTGACTTCTCGACTGTAGCCCTTCTGTGGCATGTCAAATGTCTCCTGTGAAAAATGCCTGTAGGGACTGAGGGGCTGAGAGAGATGTCAATCAAGAACAGTCTTCACACATGGGTGTGTTAAATCTTAAATACACTTTTTAAACCAAAAATATACTACAGTATACAGTATACCCTCATCGCATATGTATGTAGTATATTACTGATCATTTGTGAGACAATCAAACTTTATAATAACTACTGACATTGATGGAGCAGGAGCCAATCACCCTTACAGTTCATATATGAAATTGTACACTTTCTATGTATTACATGAAACACATACACAAAACGGTGTGTTCATTCAAGCAATGTGACCTGGTTGAGGCTGAACAAGAGAGTCCAGCAGTGCAGTGGAGCCACATAGCATGAAATAATTACAGCGAGGAAGCAGGAGTACATGGGTTAAGCTGTCAGACTTTTTGGAGCTTGGAAATAGTTCTGACAGAAGCTGACGTGGTGTAATGTGTATAAAAAGACTGCAACTGTAAGGATATTCATTTGTAAAAGAAATGTGTCTACAAAAAGTTCTAAAGATTGTGCTATCAGGAATAATATGATGCACTGTGTAATGACAACAATATGTAAATGGAAATAGCACAGTGATTTTACAAGAAATATACCACTTAATTGAAAGTTTGTACGAAAAAAAAAAGAAAATTTACCTTGTTTTCCTATGTTCAGAGGAATATTTTTGGGGAAACATGAAGACACATTTAGAAATGACAATAATACTGTAACATAAAATGTATTTGGATAACTCAAATTTTATTGTGTCTCTAGGCAGACTCCCATCCTTGGTGCACCTCTATGAACTCTAACTTTATGAGAAAGTTGCTGTTTAAACTTTTATTGAACTTCTCCAGGTTGCAGGAATGAATAACATCATGTGGGATTCTCAAATGAAGTGGTGTCCCCCTTTAAACCCTGGCCACTTCAAAGACAGAAAGCTCCAGAAACTGAGCAGCCTTATGTTGACAAGCTCAGCCTTGAGGACAGGAGAGCCATTGAACAGAAGCTTAGATTAACAGTAATCCTCTGTTCGACTTGTTCAGAAGCTGCTCAAATCGCGTGTCTATCACTCTCACTCCTGTTGTAGTTTGTGGAGGAGAGAAAGTAGAGATACAGGATGACCATGACTTAAATGAACCCTTACCTCTATAATATGATTTATTTTAAAATGTTAGCAAATGTAATTACTGTAAATGTATATAGATGTGTTACATTTTGACAGATCAACGTAGAAATTTGAAGCGAGCTAGTCTCCCAAATTAACAGCATAGCATCAGGATGTAACTGTTCACTTATATTGAAAACAGCCTGAAACACAGCTTCAGTAACTGAAATAAAATGACTGGCATTATGTTCTGAGAATTATTGCCACCACTCTGTTTGTTTGTTTTTAAATTGTCTTGTATACAGACTCTGGGAGCGGTCATACAGTACAGTGAACAAACATCATGGGGAAGATGGCATTTGAAACAGGCCTAATCATAACTAACTAAATGCCTGAAACTATGAAACAAAATATCAGAGAAGAAAAGGGGCTCTATATAGTTCTGCATCAGTTACTTTTCAATTACAGCAGCCCAAGCAGAACGAAATTGTTAGTGTCATTTATCGACTGTGGTGCTCTCCATTAGAGTAACAACTGAGAGAAATCCATCCTGTTGTATAACCACCTGGCTGTCTTACAATAACAAAGAGTTCATGTCTGTCAGCTGGTCTTAAGTCTTTTTGGTGTGATACAAGGAACAGATGAGAAGTGCACACCAGGAAACACATAAAAGCACAGAGACCAATGAAATCTGAAGAAGCAGGTAATCATCTCGGTGGCTTTTCTCCCTATACTTGCCTGAGACAATTCCTTAGAAGACAGCCTGAGAAGTAATGGGTGTCTAAATTGATAAGTGCAATGACCCAGAGTGACTGAAATGTCCTGCGTAATTACTTAAAGTGATGCTTAAAAAATATCTGCCATATAAATATCGTTTTGTTTTTAAATATGTTGACGTTTTTATTGCCATTTGTGTAAATCTTGTTCATTTTAAATGTTTAAAAACTGACAGAAATTAGGAAACCTTTTAATATTATAATTAACCACAGTTGAAAGTTAACATTGTGTTTCATGTTTCCGACGCAAATTAATCAAAACAGTCTTTGAATACTCATGCATTTGTCCGTCTTTTAACAATGAAGTTAATAGCATGTCTATTACTCATGCCTTAATCATCAACCCTGGTGATGTGGACCAGACAAGAGTAGCCGAGCGCAGACACCATCCCCAACCCCCCTATGTGTATATTTTTTTTTTAATACTTTGTGAGGAAAAACTGTCAACCATATCCAAAGTGCAGGACCAAAGAGAAGTAAATAATGTATGCTTTTGTTAGATTCTTTGAAGACGATATGTGCTACGCGTTACCCGTTTCGAATGTGGAAGATTTCAGACCTCTGCACAAAACAGATTTTGATAATCAGAAGGTGTATCTGGTTCACAGAACTGAAGAGAATGGCAGCGCAGGCCAGCCGTGCGAAGCACAGATCCTTGCCCTTGCAGGTAAGTTGCCCTCCTACCACATCAGATTAGCTGATTTTAATGCTGTTTTTCTCTGTCTGACCAAGTAACGTTGATGTACGCGGAACTCGGTGATGTGTCAAAGCAGATCCTTTAGTCCGATCTGTCAAGACGTGATCAGCTGGAGTCTGACACTGATAGCCACAACAACGTCCTCGGCTGTGGCTAGCTGGATATGCTAGTTAGATATGCTAAGATAAGTTTGGTAGGTAGTCATACCTCGTCGTCAGTGCTGTACAGATTTTTTGATCACGGTGTCGTGTTCCAATAGTTAACTCTCGTTTCGATAGAGAGGTGCTGCTTGTTTCGCTAAATACGTGGCATGCAATGTTAGCCAGTCACAACGGTTGTTTACAACATGTAGCTAACGCTTGCTAGCTTGGTGTGTATTCGTTCAGTGTTAGCATGTTAGCGTTGACGCGCTAGTTAACTGCGTGCAGACGCAGAGCTGTCACTACATTAAAAACACATCCGACAGCCCGTGGTTGGTGTGTTATCATATTTGTAGTGGTTTCGCAAATGTATTCAAGACGCTAGCCCGAGGGTTTTGGTGGGTTGCGGTTAGCTTGTTAGCTGGATTATTTGATGGTTTGTGTCACAGAGGGGATGCGGCGCTGCAGTCATCGCCGTGTCAGACATCCGTGCACACAACAAATAGCAACTTGTCCATCAGCAACATGTCAGCCTTATGGCTGTTTCATGACCGCGCATGTTAGTGTGAAAGTGAAATGATTTACTTTACGTTAGCTGCAGTTACATTAATGTTTGCTCACTGTCGTTTTCTATGCTCGATCTTTAACAAGCTTCATCACTAATCCCAGAATCTGAGCTGTCTGGGCTGCAGGATCGGTCCGACCTGACTAACACCGTCACAGCGTCGGTTATGTTAAAGCGCCGTATAGCCAGGACAGTTTCTACCTCTCCGTAAAGCTTATTTTTTTAAATTTAGGCTTTAGTTTAGGCTAAGGAAGTTAGTTGAACCTAGCTCCATGAAGAGACGAAACGCCCTCGGCCCGAGTAGGACAAATGAGTGAAAGAGTTCTGTAGGTACTGTCACGTTTTATAAAAACCCATGTAACTTTTTGGAAACTTCATGAGTTTCTGTCTGCATTTCACAGATACAGTAGAGGAATTTGAAGACAGTATAATGCAAAAGAAGATGAAAATTCCCAAGATGTCCATCGAGAATTCAGGAAACTCAATTGAGAACAATTTTGGAGAGGAGAGAATGCCACTCAGGCATAAAAAGGTAGGCTCATCAACATTAGACAGTAGTTGTGTTATTTTAGAGGAAAGGAGTTTGTACATTTAAATGGGCAGCTCTGGGTAAAGGACTCTTTCTCACCAGATTGTTCTTATACTGACAGTGACACCAGTATCATGCCATACAATCACACTGCCCTTGATTATGTTAAAATGAGGCTTATCTATTGATAGCACCATTGAAATACAATTTTATGATTCTATAATAACAGTTTACAATCAGCCATGTTTGTATATGTGGGTGCAAGGATTACTTTCAATAATTAAAATCACTTTCAATGATATAACAAAGTATCCCACTTAAATTAAAAAATGTTATACTTGTCAGTGAGAACCCTAAATAATTGTTCTCTTATATCAACACTGTGTAAGTATGGATGCATGTGTGACTGCAAGTCTCTTGTTGATGTATATACATCAATATTCTTATATTTAAATATTTCTATTAATGATTCAATGTCACATTTCCATAAACTTGGATGACACCCAAAATCCCCCACGCTATTTTTACCATATGCTGGATTAACACAAATTCAGCACTCTGGACAGCTGCCCTTTCACAGACAAATCCTCTGAGCGGCTCATCAAGAAACTCTGTGACTCCTCTCCTCCCAGTTCCTACTGAGATCCACATAGTTGAAGCAAACTGTTTGCAGTCTGACTGTCATGTAATTTTTAGGTTGATGTGTGGTTTTTACATCTGTTCTACCTTGAAAGTGTTGGATGGAATCACATTGAGTCAGATATCTAGTGCACTTTGTTACTGATGCAGCAAAGAGATTTGCAAAATTCCGTAACACATTTTATTTGGCGCCCCTCCACACATGGTAAATTTTTATCATGTTCATATACTCAACTTTCTAGTTATTACAATTTAAATTACATTTCACCAGCCTATCCATTTTCTAATTTGATTGTTTCCTCAGGCCCTGTCTCAGGACCATGGACGCCCCCTTTCCAACTCCTCCAAGAGCCTGGCAGCAGTAGTGGCTCGCCTGGAGAGAAATGCAGCCAGCTCCTGTATGGAGGGCGAAGAGGACCTGGATGAGGACCGGCTGGCTGAGGAGGGAGAGGATGCAGAAGATGAAGATGAAGATATGGAGGCAGAGCATCAGCAACATCATCACCAGCAGCAGCAGCAGCAACAGCATTTGGAGGTGGATACGGATTGTGTGTCTGAGGTAGCCGCAGCTGTGGTTCCTAGAGTCTTGTACGAGGAGCTGGTTCACAGCTACAGGCAACAGGAGGAGGAGATGAGGAGGCTGCAACAGGAGTTGGAGAGAACCCGCAGGCAGCTGGTACAGCAGGCCAAGAAGCTGAAGGAATATGGCAGTTTGCTGACAGAAGTCAAAGAACTGAGGGACTTCAACAGGAGGCTGCAAGATGTACTTCTTATGAGATTAGGCAGCGGTGAGAGACCAAGAGCATGCATATCAACAAACAAACCACTGAGTTTGATAGTAACCTTAAACCCTATCAGTCACTTTTAGAAAATGTCCCAGTCTATCAAAATCAAATCAGTGGGTATGTCGTCTAAGTATGAATACATCTGTAGTAGTAAAACTGCAATCCAAAGACACAGTACATTTAATCTCAGAAAGTCAGTCTTGGACTGTAACATCTGTGCACCCAAGAATTGCCTGCTACAGTAAGAGGAGGTGGGAAGTGTGTGGACACATTATAATCAGTGTCAACTCTATGTCCTAAACAGTGCAGTGATTTTTATAGTTGAGAAAACAAAGTGATCCAAAGTCCATTCAGTAACTCTTCTGCTGCTTTTGAATACATCACATGATCTTCATTGTAGATGCACACATTTTCATTTTAAGGATTTCTTGCCCGTTTCCACTCATGCGCTGAGATTCAAAGTTTATTCTTGTCCTTGGAAACGTAGATACACAGTTTTAAGTGGAACTACACCAAAGTTGCATTTAGATGCTCCACTTAGTGTGGCTAACATTTGCATTTGGATGAGTGGACTAGTGATTTGAGTGACCACACAAGGTTGTGGGTTCAGTCCTCTAGTATGATCTAAGAATTGATTCAGTTAGAAATGCTCGTTAAGACACTTCCTCTGAATAGGGGTGAAATGCTTAGCAGTCTGTAGTTTCTGTAGATGTGAAAATGACAATTACAAAAAAGAAAGTTTTAACAGTTCATAGATGCACAACACTGAGTTAATAATCCATCGTGTCCAATAGATAGGCAGTAAATTCTATACAGGAAGTTGAATAAAAGGAACCATAGTTGTAAGTGTGATTAAAAGTGGTGTCATTGCAGTGCACAGCAGGGTACAAACACAAGCTTTGCCAGATGCTGGTGTTAACCTCAGCCCCACTGTAGATCTGGACAGAGGCGCCTGGCTACTGGCTAGACCATCTAATGGACAGGCTAAAGATTAGAGCACCCCGGGGTGCTGTCGGGTAGGGGATGGAGTGCTCTGACCGATATTAAAACTCATCAGCGACATTGGAGCTTAGTGTGGCCAGCCACCAAGCCAGCTTAGTTACTGGGCTAAAATAACCGTTTGCCTTGAGGCACATGCCTGGGCCCAAGGCAGGAAGCAAGGAAATGAGCAGGTAGACGCTGCTCCAGGGATAAAGACCCCAAAACTGGTACAGGTACTGTAGATTAAGATGAAACTGGCTGTCTACAGCTGACACAGTGTCCAGTGTTATTAGAGTCTGCTGTGGTTTTAGTGTCATCCTCTATTGGTTTGTAAAGTTGACTAGCAGTTGATGGATGGCCTTTGACCTCAGCTCAACTTAAAGTGTGGACTTGTTGCTTGTATCTTTGTAATATCAAATGTCTCGTTTGTATTTCCAGAGCCTATGCATGACAATGGTACTCAGACAATCAAAGCTGAAGTGGTTGAACCCATTGTTGATGCCCAGGAGACATGCAGAGAAGAAGCCAACACCAGTTCCAGCTACTCACCCTCACCTCGAACAGTATACACCTGCAATGATGGAAAGGTCAGTCTCACCAGACTAAGAGACACTTCAGTTAGATTTTCATGATCCCCTCCAGCTGGCGTGTGATTTCCACCTTTTCAGCTGCTTTGTTTTGTTTTTCATAGTCAGATCACATGTCTATTTATCTGCTACCAAGCCCTCCATGTGGTCTTTGTGATGTTCCCTGTCTGTTCTCATCTCCTTCATCTTTTTTTTTTGACGTGTATTCTTGAAGGCAAAATCATTCATCCGAATGTAAACAAAAGTGTAGCCGCAGTGCTTAAATTCAAAACACAGGAATGAAAGATGCCATCAGTCAAATGTTGATTGACAAGCCTTTAACATAGTTCAACAGACAACAAATTAATCTGATGTTGTCTGATGCTGTTCAAGGCTTGTAAGTGATGTTCAATCTTTCAGTAGTTAAACAGGACTGTATTTTCAATTTTCAAAATATCTTAAATGCTTAATTCTTATTAGGGATGGGGATTGATAAAATTTTACTGATACCAATGCCATTTGATTCTGCTTATCTTAGTTTTGGCAATACAATGTATATGTAAGCCTATAGGTTTATAGGCTGCATCAGGCCCATTCAAAAAGACTTCCCCAGATTTCCATTTAGAAATGTTCAAATGGCTTGGTTGAATACATGATGGTTATTATTTTCAGTATGCCCAGCTAATCAACATTTTAAATTCAGTATTTAATGAATAGTCAATGCCAATCCATCTTGCGTTAGTCCAAAGTTGTAACTAAACTTTTACTGAGAGACTAGATCATCATTGTCTTGTTTCAAAATGATTCGATCCGTCTATTGTCTGGACTGGTCCCCACAGAGGTTGCTGCTGGAAAGCAAGGGTTTCATTTAGTGCATGCAAATATGGATGGAGTTTATGAATGCCATTGCCCATTGGTGTTTACAAGAATAACAAATAGGTGTATTTCACTCTCACTTTTATCAACACAAAGTCACAGAACAGCCCTGGAAGTGGCTGGTAAGCAAGACAGTCAGAGCAAGAAATGTACTGCCCAGCTCAGTTAGAGAGACAGACAGACTAGAGAAAGATGCACTGCAAGCTGACACTTAACCTGAGCCTACTGTTATTTGCTGACATCGAACTTGGAGAGGACAGTTTACCTGATTGGCAATTCACTCTCATGATGTTTTTTCTCTTTTCGTGACCAGGATACTTCCTCTTCATCCTCTCTGCAAAGTTGTAAACATTGACAACCACTTCAACACACGGGGGAGGTGGGGTCCTTGTATAATTTGCAGAGCCCATACACAACTTGCGTAGTGAGCATATAGGCCTGCACAGCTCTGAAATTGATAAACTGGGGGGTATACCAGTCCGATGGTTCGGACAATTTGGAACTAGTTCTCAACTGGATCCGTTTCTCAATTCCAGTCCAGTAGTTTTCATTTAGATGTCCTCCTCTTCAGTTATATATTTCAATATATGTGTAATTTATATGGTCAAATATCACATCACCCTTTGAGAGTCCTAAACCCTCCAGTTCTGTCTCTCTGTAAATCTGGCTCTCTGCCTGTGGGTGACCGTGGGAAGTAGACTGATTTTGTAGGAAATGCTGTTTTTCCTCGTAACACCCATGAACCTGGGAACATGCCGTCATAGCTGATCAGTCCTTTCCCCCTGGCTGCCCTACCCTAGCAGGTAAACAAGGTTGAGAAGATTATTATTGTTCCTGCAAGCCCAGCCAACATCATCAGTGTTTATTAGCCTGTTAGGGTTCTTTACTCCCCCCACTGCTGTAACTCAACTGGCGTCCTGTCTCTGATGACAGGGGGGGAATTGGTACTACAAGCTCTGGGGCCTGCAGCCACTTCAAGCGTGAAGAACACTTGCAAATTAGAACTCTCCTACATCAGGGACCCCATATTAATTATTTGCACGAGAGGAATTTAAAGTGACTGACAGGTTAGCCCTAGTGAGAGCGCAAGAGGGGGAAGAGGTAGAAAAAGAGGACGAGAGATGGAGAGAGAGATAAACGAGAGCAACAGGGAGGGAGGATGAAAACAATCTTGTCTAACTTGAGGGCAGTAAAAAGCTTGTCTGCTGGCCGGGGGCCTAAAGCACATTAGCTGCACAGGGAAAAGCCTTTTGGATGCTAGCCTAAAGACTTTACAGTGATAAGAGAGCAGAGAAGGGAAAGGGAGTCACATATGCCCCCTGCTGCATTAGCTCACCTAGAAGACCAGGGCAGTCTGCCTAGGCTGGCAATCGGCTTGGAGTGTTTGGTGCAGGCTTATGCAACATGCAGCGACATTGTGTAGAGAGCTACAGGGTAAGTTCATAGTGGAGGTAATCCAGGCTACAAGCAGCCAGTGGCCTGAGCTTATTTATGTATCCTAGTTGGTGAGAGTGGTGCTTCTTGGGATTTGCAATTTGGTCTAAGCGGGAGCTCGTTAAGATGTGTTCTTCCACGACTCTCTATGATCTGCCTTGTCCATTTAGGGTTTTACACCCACATGGAGCATTGCAGATTGGGGAAACCGGATTGGGATCCAACAGCACCCAACACAAATCTCCTAGGCAAAGTGGGTGGTCAGCATCGTCACAGAGGGATAAAATGTAGAATTGAGTTTGACATGTAAATGTGTTGTTCTCCAGTAAAAACCAATGCCTCTAAATATGGTACCAAGTAATACATTTTTAAATTAATACAATACGTTTAGTTTGTTTCTCTCACTTCTTCTGTACTTCTCTCTTGTTCGCTGATTTTGGACTGCTTTCGTGGTCATACATTTTGTTACATACAATTTGCTTAAGCATCAATGGCATTAAATGAAATTGTTACCCCCACTCCAAATCTGATCAACCGCACTGAAGTCTGATATTCTAGCATCTGTTCTAACAACATTATCTAGCAGAGAACCGAGGATAAGATCCATATTTTTGTCCACTTTCATTTCCAAATCTCTCATGGGTTTTTACATTTTTAATTTAATTTAATTTAATTTAATTATTTATTTACTTGCTGTTTTATTTTAAAGACATTTATTTAAGCTCTTTGGTGTTTAAATTGCTTATTAATTAAACAGGTGTGTAACTGTAATAGCATTACATTTCAAAAACGTAAATGTCTTATTTTCCAACATTGATGGGGCAGACAGCTCTTCAGTGGGTGACAATGGTTGGAAATTCAGCTTGAACCAACAAGAGGGGAGTAGATGAGGCTGTCCCATGCAGAGTATTGCTTTGTGTGCTTAAATGTATCAACATTTTTTTTTTAACTGAACTGATCATAGACCCCTTTCAATTTTTCTGGATAAATATTTTTATCTTTAGCAGACTGCAGATTTTTTTTTAAATATGGTGCTCATGGTTTTGTTTACACCTCTCCTCTCCGCAGGTACACCTCGGTGGTGGAATTTGGGTAGAGGAGGAGAAGTGGCACCAGCTGCAGCGAACCCAGGGAGACTCCAAGTTCACAAAGAACCTAGCTGTAATGATCTGGGGTACAGAAACCCTCAAAAACCGTAGTGTCACAGGAGTGGCCACCAAAAAGAAGAAAGATGCCCTACCCAAACCTCCACTGTCGCCCAGCAAGCTGAAAATCGTCAGAGGTAAGATCCTTACTTCAGGTTTAAACCCATAAAATCAAAATAGAGAGACAGATGAATCCATGTTCTGAATGACCTCATGTAAGATGAGTTGGAAAACATCAGGTACAGAACAAATGATTTTCTTTGCTCATATTGCCTTTCAATCATTGAAATATATTCATTAGACACCAGACAAAGATAAGATCAGCAATATCTAATTCAGTGTAGTCTGACTGCTAACATTCACTCCTTCCCCAGAGTGTCTCTACGACAGAGTGTCTCAAGAAACAGCCGACAGTGCAGAGATTACACAGAGATTATCCAAAGTGAACAAATACATTTGTGAAAAGATAATGGACATCAACAAGTCCATCAAGAACGAGGAGCGGCGGGAGTCCAAGCTGCTCATCAGACAGACAGTCAAGATGGAGAACTTCACCTACGATGGCATGTAGTGATCAACTGTTGTCACACCAGCGCCTTCTGCCCCCCTGTGGTCCGCAGGATGTTTAGGGGACTTGATATGAGTGGTTGGGGGATGTTTGTCACAGTTTCAGGAGCAGTTGTATTCCTTTGACACATTGGATTGGTTATTATGTGAAATGTTAAAACAAATAGTACCCTTCCCAGCTCCCTACAGAACAACCATCAGCTTCCTCAGTGCCCAGTTTCCTCATTGGCTGACAGACAGCTTTACCCACCAGACAGAGGCTGACTTGAGCTCACGTGAACTACTTTGATATGAGCTGGTATGAGTGTTTTTATAAGCTTTACAGTGGAATTGGTACAGAGACATGGTTTATTGAGGTGTGTGCATTTGTGTCAAAGGAGAGATTAGATGTGATTGTTAAATTAATTTATTGTTCTGTGTCAGAACATAATTTTGAGTCATTAAACTTTTAAAAAGTAAGAGGTTATTTCCCTAGACAAAGTCTTCTGATGCTATAAAGATGATGATGCTAGCTTGCATTAGATCTTAGATGTGTGGACTGTTGGATGTTTTGGTGACTACCCAATTACCGCCGTTTCTTGGTGTTTGCTGTTTGTACTTCCTGCATAGAATGAGACATCAGTGTCTCGAATGCACAAGTCTTAATTGGTACCAGCGATATTGCATTTTGCAACAGATTCTGTTGCTCCAAGAGATTAACTATGAGTGTGTGTTCCCCCTTAACTGTAGGTCAATCACAACACATCGTTTTATTAAAAAGAGGGCTTACTGGGTTTAGTGGGTGGTATGACTCTAATGTAGAGTCTATTGAGTGCTGTATTTGTTATGTTATATATGTTCACCTTTTAGTTATGAACCTTTGCCATCACTGAGAGATCACGAGGAAAGGTTTTGATGGCATATTTGTTTGTTACTCTTAATCTAACATGTCACTTTCAGACAATTTGACTGTTGAGTTGTAGTGGTACAGGCATGTTAATGCCTAGAAAGGCCTTAAATGGATTTGGCAATCACCAGGGACTGGTGTGCCCCTGGGTTTTGTAGTAAGCTGTGATTGTAAATGTATAGTAAGCTGAAGTGATGAAGCTTCACCTGCACTTTGCTGTGAGAATGTAAGAGGTGGCTTGGTACTATTTTCTGTGTGATTCACACCATCAAATTGAGCTGAGCCGGGCTACTTTAACCCCCCCCCCCTTAAAAGATGCTGGGCTGCACAGGACAACGTGGGGAAGAAAATCAGGGCGCAGCTCTGCACGGTTCAGATCATCTTCATGTTGAAGCAGTGTTAGCTGTGGGTAAAGCTGTCTGAAAAACTGTTGTGCTGTTGAAGTTGTCTGGGCCTGCTGAACCCTATAATAACCCCCTCTTTTTTAAGCCATGCCACTGGGGAACAAAGTAAGGTCGCTCCAGTGACAGCTTCCTCTGAGCTATGCCATCAGAACTTTGAAAACTGTCCTCTTTGTCTTGTATGTTTTTTTTAATGTTTTTTTTCTCTGCAGTTGTTTTATTGTTTTGATCCAAAATGGTTTGTGTGGCTGTCTGCAGGCTGGAACCTAAATGCTGCAGATTGAAATCTCAACTGTGACCTAGCTGTGGCTAACTGTGAATCTGCTGCAGAGCTGCCTATCAAGCCTTTCTCCTCTCCACACTCTAGGTTCCTGTTTGTTGGTTGGTTTATTTCTCTCTATCATTTTGTCTGTCTTGGTTTTTTGTTATTTCAAAAGTTCAGATCAGCCTTTTCAGCTATCTTATGTTTTGGAGATATTTTAGTGTACATAAAACACATCTTTTTATTTTTTCCACCGAACATGGATATTTCAGTTTCTAGTCATGTTACATGTTACAGTTTTAAAGGTTCTGGTCAAGTTTTGGTTTAATTACTAATTAATGTTGTAATTCCGTGTTACCTGAAAATTTCTTGTTTCTTTTTACACTTCTGTATTTTTGTTTGTTTCATAATAATGGTTGGCTTTAAGCTTGATATTGTAGATCAGTGAAATCTACAAATGAAAAAGATTTCTCCCTTTCTTAGCCAAAGTGATCTCTGTGGAACAAGAGAGACAAGACTTTTCCTTAACATAATATTTTGACAGAGCCCATACATCAAGCTACATTCACAACGTGATATTTGATAAGCCTCACTTAGAGTCTACCTTCTAATTACTTGCCACAGTAAGATGAAAATCTGTATTGTTGAACCATTGTACTCCAGCAATTGAGAAGCAGTAGTTAGATCGACACAAATCATTTACATTGAATGCACTTTAAACTTCTGGGCAATTTCTTCAATCTTAAAGAAATGTATTTGTGGTATTCGTCCTTTTTTAAATGTCTATATAGATTAAGGCCTAACAATCATTGTATATCATGAAGCACCTTAGAACATTTTGGTTTATTGTTTTTTTTTTTTTTTCCTTAGGGCAAGAATTAGTTTGTTTTTGTCAGTCAGATGTGCCCCTGACACAGCAATGCTCCACAACAAGCTTGATAGATTTTAATACTTCGAAAATGAATATTTGAATCTTTGGAGAGTCATTTGGAGTGCTTAGAAAACCAGATTTCCACAAGTCAATTTATGTG
This sequence comes from Seriola dumerili, assembly GCF_002260705.1. NCBI lineage: Eukaryota > Metazoa > Chordata > Actinopteri > Carangiformes > Carangidae > Seriola > Seriola dumerili. Next base: position 81,610 of record NW_019174257.1, on the reverse strand, counting down.
GAAAGTGGATTCTATATCTCCATCATGGCCTCATGAACAATATATGGCTTACTTCACAAACTGACAAACAAAAGTCAACAACTGTTCTGTCAACTTGCTTGTTTTTCAAGCCCAAAACATGATTCACCAATCTAAAGATATTTACCTATGAAATGTGCAAGATGACTGGAATATGTGCTTTAACTTGATGTGTCAAGATGCTGGTTATGTATAGATATGACTTATATAGAGAAAATGTGTATTTTTTTCAAATGAGTGGTAATTGTAAGCCAAAGTATTGAATGCTGAGATCAAGGTAAAGAAGGGGGATGATGCTGACTAATGAATCAGCAGGTTTGCACAAAAAATGGCCCATGCAAAGTTAACAGAGCTTAGTGAATCTTAAGCCACCAAAAAGGTGACTAAAAAATGTCCCTTTTTTAGTGTCCTTTAGTTTTTTGTTTTGTTTTTCCCTGTACAAAGCAACATGTGAGGTTTACGTGCGCTAGCATGTATTTAAAATACATGCAATTTAAAAGAAAGAAAAGATTTCTGCTGTGCAAAGCAACCTTGCTGAAATTCTGACACATTGTCGTGTGTTGTGTTTGTGTTTGTTTCTTTGTTGTTTGATGCCAAAAGGGGGTGTGGTTTCAAAGGCTGGTTTCCTAGAGCGTGATTAAGCCTAATCCTTTAACTGAAACCATCTTTAGTGGATGAAAGCTGTATGGAAGTACTGTTTTTAACCCAAATTTGGCTTAATCTGTGCTGGCAAAGCCAATCTCTATCAAATGAACGAGTCACTTGCAGAGAAGCAGTTTGGGATTTAGCAGCATAATAGTAACATACACGAATACATAGCCTGGCAGAGCCATTAATGGATACTGTAGGTTAGTTTGGGTCTGTTACAACACCAGACCTTCTAGTACTCTCACTGTCACACTCAAGTAGCGATAGGGAGGAAATGTAACTTCGCTCGCTCTGTGATCCTCTTCTTGTGCCACCTCTAGGTCATTACTTTCCTGACATTTATATGGATTGGATTTAAAAATGCACATGTATCAAGATAATAGCAAATCCTGTCCTCCTTGCTTGGTGTTTTGACGTATGTTGTGAATACCCGTCAAAACTTCAGAAGTGAGGGAGCTTTATGTTGCTTTTTGACAGTTTGATTGGGAAAAAGAGATCAGTTTCTAGCTTCACTTTGTGGAACAAGATAAATGGCTTCATCTCACAGTTTTTGCAACTAAGTGTACACAAGATACATTACTATTTGAGCCTCAGATACAATGTCAGACTTACTTCAAAATGAGACAAATGGGAGGAACACATTGTTAGGCCTATATTTTTCTTAAGGTATCAGTAACTTTGTATACAATCCACAAACCGGTTCTACTTCATCTAACTTCACCGTCCTACCTCATTGTTACTCTGGTGTTTGTTTGTCAGTGACTGTAAACTATGTGTGTATATTAAAAAAAATCTATAGGAAAAGGTATACCTGGTTACTCTCAATATGTATAGCATATAAAACTTGTAAAACACCTCAGTACACAAATATCATTCTTAGGAGAAATCAGTTTTATTACCTGCTTAAAGATGCTGCTGTAAAGGGGTGTCTGCGTGAGGGGTCGTCTCTGAATATATATATCTACGCTCTTTGCTATGTTGTGCAGTTGATCAGTGGTTGTGTTCTGTCTCTGTATTGCATTCTGAGATTTTTACTGGTTGACGGTGCTACCAGCAAACAGTTCAAAAACTGATCTATTGGACCTCAAATGGTGCTGTTTTTCTATGTTTTTATCCTCATACAACTATGTTTTATTCAGGTGTGTCAACCGCCACTATCCCCTCAGCTAATCAAATTTTAAGCCAAAATATTTCGCAAAACTGATAACCCTGCTATTACTGTATCAACTATATGCTATCCATCCAAATATTGTAGATAGTGATTATATCCTCAGCTGTGAGTTTCAGAAGTACCTCAGAACTTGCTGATTTCCAATGGATGCATCTGCTTCTAGGACCTGTTGTCTACCAATATCACATTGTTGCAGTGTATTTTCAGAAATATGCATTTTTAATGGTTAGATCAGGTTACACTATAAATAGTACATGGATATTAGCCCACACTCAGATGACCGTTTAAATCTAAAGGATACCACTGTTCACTGGTTGCATGCCAGGTTGTCATAAAGGAAATCTCAGTTGGACTGTGTAGTGTATGTTACAGTAGAAAAGGTCCTCGGCTTAAGAAAAAGAAAAGAAAAATTTCTTTCTTTTTTTTCCTTTTTTTTTTTTCTTTGTTCAGTCCAGTTTGTTTTACAGAAGACGGATTCCATTGGTAGTTCTAGTGTATGGTGGGAAAACTGAAGTTTATTACAAGTAATTTTGGGAATATACAAACTAGTGCCCCGTCTGGTTGAAAATGAAATTTGTCAAAAATATGGAAATCATTGAGAGTCCTCAGGGTACATTCACAAAGACTGTTGGGGAGTTTCAGCCTGTCGGTTTCTGAATGATTAATTTTATCTAGTTACCATTTTAATCTGTGATTCCCCGGTTGTATCTCTTTGTCTCTCACTGTTGTTAAAATAATTTAAATGTACTTTTCTGTGTTAAAAATATGAATTTATATATGAATCTAGCAATTTGTGCATGATTGACTTACTGTGAGCTAGAGTCATAGATACGGCACCATACAATGTCTAGACTTGGCTTAATTATACAAAAAAGTGCATTATACTTTCTTTTACCCTGTGCAGTGATACCAATGGAATCTTTTCTGCGCCAAAGTGTTTGCAGTATGTTGAATTTTCGGGGGGGGGGGGGGGGGGGTTCTCTACCTGTATGTATGTATGTATGTATTTGTTTTCCTGTGTTTTTTACTCTGATCATGTCTGTGAACATGAATTGTTGCTGGAGAATTCCTCTCTACTGTGAGCAGTGTGTGTTCAAATACACAAAAATTGGTTTAATGGAAGCACTTAAGCCATTCATTGGACTGTTTCATAATGGTTCAATTGTAAGCTTTGCTCTGGTCCAGGGAACTGACCCACAGAGTTTTGTGTGTAATTGAATTCCTATGCAGGTGTTGAGTAGTAATCACCTGGTACCACATCACTATTGGGTGGAGGGACAGCCAGGGAGAGAGATGACTGGAGAGTGTTCAAACCTTTGAATGTGTCTGCACAGCCTTGAGATTGAGTCAAAGGGGACAATGGCGAAATGACAAATCTGTACACAACTATTACATTTTCACACTCATGGAATTGAACTAAACTGAGCTCTACAGGGCTGCTTGGGTATATACCTGTCTGTAATAGTTGTAACTGCATTGCAATGATCATTAGGGAAAGACAGGGTTATTACTGTATGGAGTATTTCCAGCTGGTATGATAATGTGAAAAGAATTTAAAGACTATTGCAGTAAAAACTCCCTCAACCTACTTCAGCCTCCCAAAGGCACAACCCTACATTTACAGAAAATGTTATAAGTATATGCGATAGAGAGTGTACATGTCTTTGCTAAACCGGCCACACCTCTGCTATGCGAGCAACTCTTTGACGCTTAGCATCCTGTTCTGTGTTTTCTCTTGCTGCATTCAGGAACACCTGTCTAATGTATAGATAAACGGAAATAAATCCAGACTTTTATTCTATCAGCACAAACCTCTTGTTGTCTTTTCTATCATTTCTTGACTTGTGTTCTCTCTACAAGATAAGATTTATGTTGGAAACTGAAAGCCACAGTTAAAACCATACTGGGCCTGTCTTTATTTTTAATCACTTTTCAAAGTGGATGATGTTGCCTCTGCCTGCCATTTGTCTTGGAAAAGTTCTGAGATGTTGAAATTTGTGGACCCAGCGGATACAATCACATAGAAATTGTATCAAGAATCAAGAATGTTTTTTTTGTTTTTTTTGGCATTTATTGTGCTGCTTTCTTAACAGAAGAGTTCGACATTTTGTTAAATGAGAAGATTAATACCCTTCTTATGTCTTTATGGTGAATTGAAGCTATAGCAAGCACCCGGTTAGCTCTGTCTAAATGTAACAAAATCCAAATACAAGCACTTCTGAACCTTGCTAGTTAACATGTTCTATATTGTTTGTACAATCCATGTAAAAACAGAGTGAGAAAGCAGTGAGTTAACAGGGGAGTTGGGTGCCAGTTTTTTTTTTTTTTTTAACTCCCTGGAGTTCCTAACTCTGCTAGGCTAACTCTGCAACTGGCTCTAACTCTGTAACCCAAAATGTCAAACTATTGCTTCAGTTGTACCACTCGCATCAAAGGAATTCCTGAACTAACCGAGGCGGGCAGCAACTTTTTCGATCAAATTTCTGACAAATCAGTGTTGCCATACCCTATTGTTCGCTGTAATGAGACATTTTTGGAAATGACAGGGGGCTCTGAGTGAGTAGTAACTTCATTTCCAAAGGTGGTATTTTCACCTCAATCTGTATATTTTTAAACCATCAAATCAGGGTTATATCTAGCCAATAACTTGGAGCACAAACCTGCTTCGAGCTTTAAAGGTGTTGTTTTTACGCTGGAATACCACTTAACTAATGTCAAAAGAGTTTTTATTTTCAAATTGATGGTTATACATGCTGAATGGGTTTCATTAAACCTTAACGACCCCTAGGCTAATGCAAATTTCTCAGCTCACAGTGACCTGGTACTCTTTTAATTTCAATGCAAAAATTCAAATTTGAGTTTGAGTTTGCCATACAATGGCAGAGATTTTCTTTTAAAACATGTCACCCAGGAGTCAGACAGATAAGCTCTAGTCTTATTTCTTTGACAACTCACTCCACCATATACAGATCAGTATGTAGGCTCTGTAGTTACCTTCTGTCCCTACAAAGAGTAGTCCCCAACCCTCTGGCAGTAGTTTGTCATGTTTCGGAGTACATGTTTGCGCAGCCATCTGCAGTGAAGGTAGGGGATTAAAGGTAGAGATTTCTCAATGTCACCCACAACATAACAGGATGGCGGAGACCAACAGTTCACTGTACTATATTTGTTCATTCAGTTGCCATGCTGCTGGCCTGCCTCTGTGCCACACAGCATGTCGATGATTGGCAGCGCTGTATCTAACATGTCCCATGTCCAAACCATACTGCAATATCAACTCAGCTGCATGAGAGCAAGATAAGACAGAAATGGGGTGTTGACATATCAGATTGCTTGTAAGATGACTTGTTTGGAGAGGCTTGTATCTAAAATGAGTCCCATCATTGAATGCGGGATTTGGTTGAGTCCACATTGGTAACCGATAGGAAGTGGTCACTGTGAAAGCCATTTCCTCCCCGTTTCCCTCTGAAAAGACTGAGCTCTGCTCACTGCCTCATCTCACCAGTCCTCTCCCCTGTCTGCACACTGATGCATTTCCATATATTATTGCCTCTGTAAGCAAGTGTGTCGTGTGCCCAGGCTTTTCCTACAGCCCAAGGGGACTTCTCAATATCATTATCGCTAAGGCCTGCCACATGCCTGTAATGTATTGCTGCCTGGCTTTATTGGCAGCGTGATGATTCAGTGGTGGTGATGATGGATTAGTGCTGGCTGGGTCGAGCTGGGCTGGGCTGAGCTGGTCCAGACTGGGCTGGGCTCTGCAGCCTCGCTGTCTGTCGCATAAACACTGTGTCCTCCTCGCACACTGCAGTATAGAGGGAGACATATTGCATTTATGTCACACACCCAACCTAATGAATATGGTCATTTCAGTGCTTTTATGGAGCTTCTTGGAAAATTGTACGATTCATTGTGTCCACCTTTTGCTTTTCATGCAGACATGGTGTACACAACAGCGCCGCATAATAGGTGGGGGTAATGCATTCTCTTTATGACTTTGTTACTGTTTTGAATGTGAAAAAAATAACAGCTTTTGTTGACTCCTGGATGGGGAAGTTCAGAGAGGGTGCACTTGGTGCATATGTTACCTCGGTGTAACAAGGTTTGATGCTTCCAGGATCACACACACACTGCGTTTAGAGGAAGGACACACTGTGGCATGTTTTATTACTGAATATGAAACACACTCCATATAACACAGCCACCCAGGCTGACCCTAAATTAAATGGCATGCTGGCCATGAGCTAAAAGTCCAAACCCAACACTCAGCTCTTAATGGCAGCCTTTTCTGGCTTACTGTTGTACACTGTCACACTGATCTGGCTCTAGCCTCACTGCAGAAAATAAATGGACATTAGTCTTAATGTCTTACTGCTTGCAGCAGCGACCGGCCACCATCACTGCTGCTGTCAAGGAACACTGTTTCTCACTACATCACATGGTGGCTTGGTTTTTCAGTGCACAGGAGTGTAGCATACAATGTGTATCAGTCAAGTAAACAGGATGTTCAGCATCAAATGTAAAGACATGAATGGGTTAAACAACACTATTGAAGAGTCTTTGCTCTTGGGCGATGTTTTGTCTAGTTTGTCCATCACTGACTGAAACAATTCACTGACTTTATTTCTATTTGACTCTCAGTTTGCTCATCCTGCAATATGTCTCCCCTAAAGGCAGAGGAAGCTTTCTCATTACTGTAAATAATTAGACAGTAACAAAAGAGTCGAGCTTATACGCTTCTAATTGAATCTCATTCGTACTGTTGTATGTGGAGCACTTTATTGTCTAATTTCTTAGAGATTTGTTTTAGTTTTCCATTTTAAGCAGTTCTACATAATCTACACCGCATTCATTTACAGCATGGAGCCCACATCTGTATGCAAAATAAGCAAGAAGTGTGTTCATTACATTATCTCTGTTGCCAGTATAATGATGAATCTTACAATATCTCTGCTTATATTCCCATTTCTGCAGCTATGTCTATCTGAAAAGTGACTGCAGGGTTAACAGGCAACAAAACAGCACTGTTTTATTCTTTGCTCTTCACACACATTGATGAGCTACCAGTCAACTTTACAAATTAAGGTATGTAAGGAGTAGAGAAAGTAGAGCCACTGCTCTACTTTCTCTACTCCTTACATACCTTAATTTTTTCCCACCTATAGCGTCATCCAGCTGCTTGTCCATACCTTGTCAGTTATCTGTACATATGATAAGATATGCAGACTGTAGCTGTTAAATTTCTCTCTGCTGTCAGCGGTATTCAGAGGTCCTTATCATTTTTAAGAAGCTTATTTGGCTGCTTCAACGATAAAAACGGGTAAAGTTTGGAATCCATCAGCCCCTCCTGTAAGTAGATGCAAAACTGAGCTCTCCTACACACAGATGCACACATACATACCTGTGTATGCGCACACGCACACATGCACACATGCACACATGCATACTTAAACACAGAGCTTCCAAATGGCCTCTATTAATGCAGACGGCTCCCCCAATTAACAAGATTCAAAGCTATGATGAATTTTTCATTCTCTGAACATTTAAGCTAATTATGGCCCAAATGAAGCAGGTTCCAGTGAATCACCATGGCAGGGGCTGCCGTTGGCAGCCAATGTCACTGTCACAGTGCCACTCTGCACCACCACCCTAATCACTACAGCTGCTTAATATTCATCTCCCATTGCTCCCTCGTCACCTCTCTCCTTCCTGACTCACCTCACCTCTCCTCCCATATCCTCTTTTCTTTTCTCCTCACTCTGCTTGTCTTGCTTCTTGCCCCTTTCCTCTTGTAACTTTAACTTTTCTCCTCTCTTCACTGTCCTCCAAGCACCAGTCCCTTCTCTCTCTATGTGTGTGTGTCTCTCTCTCTCTCCCTCCCTCCCTCTCTCTGTCATTTTCTCCCTCTCTCTCTGACATTCTCCCCCTCTTGCTCGGTGCCTCTCTCACCATAGATGTGTTGTTTAAAATGGAAATCAACTAATTGCGCTAATAGCATTTTAATGATAATTTAATGTAGTAAATAAAGCTTGTTACAAGCTAAGCAATTCTTTTGGATTTCAAGGGCAATCAATCTGTGTCCGATACAATCTGCTCACCTCCTTGATGATGGGTATGGGATGTCAGAAGTGTGTTTTCACTCACACAACCTACACATCTAATTACATTTATGTCAACATATATAGATACACAAATATAGGCAGAGAGATCAAATACCACCCAAGCCATGTGTTTTTAAACTATTAGTCCCTACCCTTAAAAGAAAAAGGTAAATATCATTTACTTGAAAATGCAAAGATCTGGAAACAAAAATAACATCTAACCCATCATTGATCATTTAGAACCAGCATACTGAGGTGATGGGAAGTTCTTCCCAAGTTGGAGTTATATTCTGTTTTAACTATCACAAGTGTTACAAGTTCACTTTTACATACAGTTTAGGCCTCAGAGGTCTTTGTGTTGGTCTATTGTAGTCTTAAATACGGCTCTATCGTTTCGCATTATCCCTTTTAATCATATTGTCTGTCTTGAAACAAACTTTATGCCCAGTGGTTGTTCATGTCATTTTCTTGTTTGTTTAGTTTATCTTAATCAGTTCTCCTCAAGAAATTAACATACCTGCGTTGTTTCAAATCTGCTTAGTTTTGTGAGTCAGTGTTATCCATTAAAGAGATTAGATTTACCTTGTAATCAAAGATGAATGGTTCATTTTGCATTTGGATTTCTTCTGCACATTTTTATCAACTATCCCCCCCAGACTAAACAAATTAAAAATGATGAGGAGCTTGAGCTAGAAAGAGAAAAGAATAAAGTGCTGTGAGAAAGAAAAACAATTTAATTTTTCTTCTTATGTTCTAGCAGTGGTCATTTAGCTAGCCTCTTTATTTAAATGGTAATGTGAAGCCAGCTAAACAGGCATGGCAAATCAGTCAGAGAAGAGAGGGAGACTTCAAAAAAGGCTGTGGTGTTTCAGGCCCTGGGAGTTTATCTGGGTCTTTCCTCCTGTCGTCTGACAGAGGGAGGCAGAGTGGGGAGCCGATTGAGCGACAAGGATAACTCTTCTCTGTGTTGGAGTATAATTAATTAGGTGTGATAAATTATACCATTTCTAGCAAAACCCTGACAGCATTGGCACATGCACCCTCTAACACAGACACACACACACACAAACACACACTCAAATGCATGTCTCTCTCTCTCTCTCCCTCTCTCTCCTCATCTAGACATGCTCATACACACACATATGCCTAAACCTGCATGTCAGTATTCGCATGAGATGAACTTTAGCACTCAGTTATGTGTGTACTCGAAACTGAGAGTAAGCAGCATAAAACATGGATTAACTGTCACTTTGCAATCCCGTCCAAATCCAGCAGATTATTCTTTTTAAAGAAAGTGGCGTCAATAGCTGTTAGGTGCTGACTGAGCACTCCTCAAAATGACATGTATAGTGCTTTCTACCTCTTCTACCACTCAGAACTTCATACTGTAATAAGAAACAGTGTCCTCAGCTTTGTCTGGAGGTCACAATAGTACTTATATTTTCATTTAAATTAGTGGAAGCATCGTTCAAAGATTAGTTGTTTGTTTGAGCCATTATTTGCCAGAATCAAGTAGTATTAACACAGTAGTATTGTATTGACATGAAAGGTAGATACAGCGACAACAGCGTTGTGTATCCAAATGTATGAAAATTTTATAATTTTGTTATAGAGCTAAGTGTATTACTTTTTCTCTGGTGTAAGAAGTAGACGATGGAGTCAGTTAAAATGTAAAGTTTGCTGAGTATCTTTCTACAAAAGACACTGTACTAGCCACTGGCTAGTGCTACATGCGAAAATGTCTGTGACTGAGTGATGGAGTTACACCATTGGTCAGCAGGCAGAGTGTTGGACTTTTCCCACTGGCCACTGCTCCTTCAAAATAATTTTGCACAAACATTTTCTATCATGTCATCAGGATAATTTACAGTGGATCCACAACAGTTTTCAGCTGCTGTGTTTCCTCCAATAGTAAACAGGGCCTTTATTTACCTCAATTGCTGAAGGTAAAAGGTTTGTATTTGAGGCAGGCCTTTATTTCTAATTCCCTCTGTTTGATGTGTATAATGGGTCATACTGGTATTTTAGTATGTTGCCTCGTTTTGACCTGCTCCTGATTGCCCTGTTCATGTTACTGCATTACGTGTTAATACAAACTCAACGCTTCTTGTAATTTTCAAATTAAAAGCACTCTAGCATTTCAGTGGACAGAAACCCTTTTTCTAAGTAAGTGTATTGTCTCATTTCTGGTTGCTGGCATTTTTTTTTTGTGGCAGCCCACTGTGATTTCCACTCTCGTCAGTGCCCATGTTCCTGTGACAATAGCCTATTTATTTTTATGTTGACAGTATGTTGTGCTATTGCATTTTGCAATTATTTTTCTATTAAATATTTAAATTTATAAAGTGTTTTGGCATGCCTGCCTGAGTGGCACTATCCTACTACTATGGTAGTAAAATTGGGATTTAATTATGGCATGTTAAATTTGCATTTAACCTTTTGTTGTGTATGATCACACTCCCCATTTTTCTGCATGAGATAAGGACAATGCCCATGATCTGACTGGGAAAGAAATTCTGCCTGGGCAAGTTTTCACAAATTGCACCCTGCGCACACCCATATAAAGTCCAGCCATGTAGTAGGTGCATGCCTAGGCCTGTCTACCATTTAACAGAAAATGGATGACCTAGCTACATTGAATTTTGAAATAACATATTGAAGTGCTTAATCAAAGTAAAACATGGATCAACAGAACAACTAAGGAATGCACACAGAGTTTGTGTATTGGCCTCTTGTTTCTTCACAAACAGAACTGGGCTATAACTATGAATTGGAGAGCATTAACACTGCTGTTGAGGTGCAGTAAACACAACTTTTACTTACACCATTTTTCAAGCAAAAGTGGTTATTTAAATTCAGTCAAGGATTTACCTTATTTTCTGCACATCTTCAGCTTTAACACAAAATCTTTCTACTCAGTGATTCCCACTTCACCTCCCCGAAACTGCCCACTTTAAAATGAGCAACCTTAATGTGAAAAAAAGAAATACCATCAGTGCAATGAAAAGATGGCAGTAAGCTTTACTATCTCTGATTTCTGAATTTATTTGTATCTGCAGCAAGATTCATGCGTTCTTGTTTGTCTTCAGTGATATGCTGTTAAGTATCATTATCAACTACTTGTTCTTCCTATATCTGCACTGTGCATTTCTTAACATCTTACAGCTATATGCAGTTTTGATAACTGATGGGATTCATGGCTGAAGACCAAACTGACACTTGTCTGTCCTCATCAGTGTCAACGTGGACCCCAAGTCCATGGCTTAGACACACACACGCACACACACACACACACACACACACACACACACACACACATACACACACAGAAACACGCTGCCAGCAGGTGCTCTTAATGGCCTGGTGTTAATGAGAGTCTTGTTTAGAGCTGTCAGATGACCCTGGGCCATGCAGACTGACACCAACTCCATGTTCACAGCTCTAGAGGTCACCACGAGGTCTATGTATGTGTGTACATGTAACGGTTAGTGTGTGTTGGTGCTACACATAGAATCATTTATTATCCTTAATTACCTTTCCAGCCAGTACATTGACACTATATCAGCATATCTTTAATGTTTGGTGGTTAAATCAGTAATGTTGATATCAGTCTCAATAAATCTTATCTATTCAGTCTATTCTCAAAAGCACAGAAAAGGGTCATTCTCATAATGTGTGTGAGCTCTCTCTTCTGTACCACGCTGTGAGTGATCTGTAGGTGCCTGAAGCTAAGTAGCATGATATAAATATTCTAATAAGAGACAGGCTCATAAAGGATTTTATTACCACCGCACCTAAAAAAAAATTAATTAATTCAACTGTTTCCCACTATGTTTTAATTTGTATAAAAAAATCATAATAATATGTAAACACACAACTTTCTACATACAATAGCAAAGCAAAGAAAACACACACCCATCAGAACAATTCTAAGTAAAAGTACAATTCCCTCTGAAATGCAGTGGAGCCAAAGTACAAAGTAGCATGAATTGTTGAGTATTTATTGTTAGTTTATATGAATCAACAGTTACTTCATAAGACATTGAAAATCATTCACTCTGTTTTTCCATCCATCCATTTCCTGCCGGGGTTGCATCACGGTGGCAGCAGGTCAAGCAAAGTAGTCCAGACGCCCCTGTCCACAGCAACGCTTTCCAGCTCCTACTGGGGAACCTCAGGCGTTCCCAAGCCAGATGAGATATATAATATCTCTAAGTCTAGCCCGAGTCCTCCTACCAGTTAGTTGTGCCTGGAAGACGTCCAATGGCAGGTACCCGGGAGGCACCCTAAACAGATGCCTGAACCACCTCAGCTGGCTCCTGTCAACACAATGGAGCAGTGGCTTTACTCCGAGCTCCCACCGGATGTCAGAGATCCTTCCCCTATCTCTAAAGCTGAGTCCAGCCACCCTGTGAAAGGAACTTATTTCAGCTGCTTGTATCTGCAATCTCATTCTTTGGTCACTACCCAAAGCTCATGACCATACGGTGCGGTCAGAATGAGGATCGACTGGTAAATTGAGAGCTTTGTCGTCCTCAGCTCCCTCTTCACCACAACGGTCTGGTACAACACCCACTTTACTGCTGACACTGCACTGATCCACCTGTCATTCTACCACTCCATCCTACCCTCACTCATGAACTTGGTACCAGAACACCTTAGGCCTAAGATCAATGATCGACTTTGTCTGATCTGCAGCCACATGTCTCGGACACTCAGGTGAAGAGAAGTGCTGTCAATTGATCACCACCTGGTGGTGAGTTGGGTCAGATGCAGTGGAGGTGGCCAGACAATCAGAAGAGAAGGTCAGAGCCTCTCATTGGCTCTTATGAGTGACGCACGACTGTAGCACGACTGTAACTTGGCAAAACTTGCCCATAATGTCGATCGTCAGTAATCGTTGAAATGAGCCTAACAGATGTTTAAATTTAGACTGGAATGCTCCAGCTGGATTTTGTGCAGAGCTATACACCGGAGCCTTAGGCCTGGTTCTGGTGCAAGCAACTGGATCATCTGGCAGCATTGCGGTGACTGCAGCTTCACGGTCCAGGGCAGCAGTGGTGGAGACCCATTGCTAGACCCTCAGGGTGGATCAGTACAGTGCCAGTGCGCGCCAAGGCCAGACAGGCCATCAGGGGACATTAGGGAAGTGGGTGATTGGGCAGCTGGGACAGCAAGAGGGGAATATGGCGAGTGGATTACCAGGAGATGGAGAAGGAGCAGTTGACCCTTCTGTTGCCGCCAGTGCATGGAAGGAATATCTACCGGCGACAGCGTAACAACAGCATATATGGGGAAGTTATAACAGAAAGATGCTTTGCTTGAGCAGTAGCTACAGAGACAAAACCGTCAAGCAGCTGATCCTTTTTTCAGAAAATGAAAAGAACATGAATAGTAATCCAACGATTGGTAGCTGAAAAGCTGCAAAGTTTGCTGGTATTACAAAACACTAGTAAGAGTCTTTTATAGAGATTGAATAAAAATATATCAGGTTTCAGGTAAATGCTTGGAGAAACAAAGTCCTGCGAGATTGGATGGTGGGTCCAGGTTGGTAGTGCTGGGGGGATAGCCAAGGTTGATGACTGTTTCATGGTGACATCACAAACTTACAAAGATCCTAATGGCTCGTTTTAGGGCAGGGGTTAGGGGCTATGTAAATTTCTGTCGATTGAGCGCTTTGATACTTTCACAGTATTTCTATAGCATCTAGACCTGCTTAATAATTAAAAATCTTATTTTCTACAATATGGGACCTTTAAAATTCTTTTTTAAAATACAGTGGGAATGCAATAAAGGTTTTTTTCAAGTTATGCCCAAAGAGAATCAATTTTCTCTTTTTTTCACTTGTGTTATTTTCCTTCCATGTCCCCAGCCAGTGTTTTCCAACCTTTAGCACACTCACTGTTAGTCTTCCTTTATGTGTTGACAGTGAGAGTGTGATATAGCTTGCTGTGTGGAGACCAATTCACAGAGTGGGAAGCGCCTCTGTTGGAGCCAAGCTGTGAGTGTATGTGTGTGTATGTGTGTGTGTTTAAGTAAAGGAGACTCAAGCTGACAGTTTGCCAGCAGCCTTGCACCTGCACACAGCTAGGTGTTGATCTCAGATTGGGGTGGGTGGGGGGGTGGAGAGGGGAGGACAGGCAGAGGGAGAAGGAGAAGAGGGGATCTGACACGAGGTGTCAGGGGTGGATGAGAAAAGACTGGTGAGGAACAGAGGATAGGAACTCTGAGAGGTGGCATGTCTGTGACATATAATTCCTGTTTATATGTTTTTTGTATGTGTGTGTGTGTGTGTGTGTGTGTGTGTGTGTGTGTGTGTGTGTGTGTGTGTGTGTGTGTGTGTGTGTGTGTGTGCCTGCATGCCACAAGTGAAAATGTGCATCTGTGTGACAGGTGGGGACAGGAGAGCCAATTGGATTGATGCATTCTTTCATAGGTAACTGCCAACACCAGAGCGCAGCCGGGGCCTCATTTGTCAGACTCAGGGAAATAGCGTTACAGCGTGACGTTTCACTCTGTCTCTGGCACACACCTCAACAGCCGTATTCCTCTGCATGGGAGGATGTGTGGTACTGAAGCTACTGTAATCTGGTGTTGAATTTAATTAGGGTTAAAAGGACAAAAAGAGGTTGTAAGACAGGGAAGAATAATGTGTTTATTTTTCTGTTCCATCTGTGTGTGTCTGTTGCCTGTCTCTTTGTATATTTATATCTCACCAGCCTCCCTGTTAACATTCTGTGGCTAAAGACTGTATATATAAGGTGTTCTCAGAAGATAATATGTTGCTGCAAATGCCATCATGCATTTCCTTATTCTACATTCATTGGCTGTTGTTAACCTTTTGGCAGAAGCGGTGAGTTTGCCACTGACTGCAGAGCAGGCAAACTTAGACAAGCTCTCTGGAGGGACATTCAGTAGTATGTCAGGGAACTCCATGACACTGTCAGCATAACACTGCTGGGTAGCCTGAATTATTGAAGTCCATAGCATTGATAATTTAATATGGTAGATCTGTTTTTACAGGGGATGGTTTAAGTGAATAGAAAAAGAAAACAGAATCAGACTTTGAATTTGGTGTGATACAAGGAGAAAAAAAACAAAGTTTCTCTTGCTTGTGCAGGTATGCTGTTTTTCCTTCTTATGTTGCACCTTGTATGTTCGGGTCTACTGCACTGCCTGACCTAGTTGAGATCCTAGTAGCGGAAGGAAGAGTGAGAGAAAAAGAGACAGACAGATGGGAGAGGGTTAATTGAAGCTGACATGTGTCCAGTGTTTGTGTGTCCCCAGATGACACATGGCTCTCGCCCATATGCTTGTGTTGCCTTGTTCGCTCCCTCTCTTCCACCATTGCTACTATCTGAAATAACAGTTTTCACACCATGAAAGGAAGATATCCAAATTTGTGTCCCAGCAGGCTTGCCGTAGACTGGCAGAGTGTTGATCTGAGTGTCAGTGGGACTGGGGGTCTCCTTTCCCAGCCCTCCTCTCGTCCACCGGCTGACAGACAAGGTCAGGGGCTCATCCCGTCTGTCTCTCTTAGCTCCTGACAGCTTTTCCTCAGGGAGACAAACCCTGGACAACCCTGTACTCCCTGGCACGCACCATCACCAATTAATATTGCATCACCATTTTCTAATCTACTCCTTCAGGGCCTACTTCTCAGGGTGTGATCAGGCCACCTCGCTTGCCTGCCTCTCGACCTCCCCCAACCTCCCTCCTTCAATAACAGGAAAAGGACCCTTAGATTGGCTAAAAAAACAAAGGTTACCCTACATGTGGAACTCGGCTTTTTGCGTTATTGTGTTACATTTTGTGTTCTTGATTTATTTTCTTTTGAGAGTTGTTTTTGCAAGGCTCCTGCATAAATTTATATTTTTCATATTTTTTAAACTTAACTCCTTTAGGGTTGAGAGTGACCAGAGGACACTGTGCACAGAGTTGGAATATTTTTGTAATTATTTTTTGAGTGAATTGAATTCATTTTATCTCTTAGTATTTCAGGGATAAAGGGCAGGTGGTACTGTACTGTACAGTTTTAAGTTTATATTTAACTGTTCTAAAATTGCTCTTGGGATGGCAATGACAGTCAGTCAGTTGCTTCACCACTTTGGTCTTGAAATCTCTTCTTCTATTTGATGGATTACCATGAAATCTTGTACAGACATTCCTACTCCCCAGAGGATGACGCCTACTGTTTTTGGTGATCCATTAACTTTTCCATAAATTATAGATGTTTATTATTTTATTTTTTATATCATATATTTTTCAATCTTAGGATTGATAAAGCTCTGACAAATTTACCAGTGCCATCTCAGAAGAAGTAGTCCTGTCATATCTAGAGGGACAATTTCGAAATTGTTAATAATGTTTTACAACAAATTTGATCTCAAAATGAAACATACTGTGCTGCTGAGTTTGTACTGTAAGTGAACACTATCCATCTCTGGAATGTGAAACTTAGGACAGACCGATCAGAGGGAGATTATTTTATGGATTTTTTTTCACAATGTTGACACGTTTTATCATTCTGATACCCAGTGTTAGTTTGGGAGTTGGGAACATGACTTACCACTCTGTTCGATTGCTAACTGAGATGAGGAGCACATTGCCATTTGTTTCAGTCTTGTACCTCCATTCTTCAAACTCTGAACTACTTGCAGTGAGAGACATAACACCTCCTGCGACCTTAGTGGATGACTTATCATCCTACCTTGGGAACTGAGTAATGTGCTTGTGGCTCTGAGAATAGCTACAATGCTGTCCGTCTGCGTTGGGGTCAGGAGTGGCCCAGGCAATGCGGTGTATTTGTGTGAGCTCCTTGCTCACACATTTGACTCGTCCTCTCAAACATACACACACACATACAGCACACCGACGCGCAGACACACATCTTACTGCTCAGAATGACATGATGGAGGAGCGTAGGGGCCATGTGTCACACCTTGGCTGCAAAAGAACTCACCTGGCCTCTCCTCAGCACTGATGAATTTACACTGGCCCTGCAGGGGTGGCACAGGCACACACATAGGCACATAGATTTTGTACTCTAGATCACTTGTTCTTGGTGTATCTTCTTCAAAAACATCAGCCTAGAGGGTGTGAAGGAGAGGGAAAGAACAGAGGGATGTCAGCCAGCACATATGGCTACTCCTTATATCCCTCTCGCCTCCTCCTCATCTGTGCTTCATCATGTGAGAAAGATAGGAAGAGTGTAATTTTCAGCTGAGGAGCAGTTTGTCTTACGTGTGGCTGATCTTATTCAGGAAACTGACTTCTAGACAGCCTATGTGTATGTGTGTATGCATGTGAGTGTGTGCGTGTGTGCGTGCATGTGTGTGCGTGTGTGTGTGTTCCACAGATTGCTAATCTCTCTGAAGTCCTGTTTGTTCTCCAGGTTTGCCCCCACTACAAACATTTCCCTGATCAAAGCTGTTGAAAAGGCCTGCCACTTCAAACAAAGTATACACACACACACACACACACACAGACATGTACAGATATACACACACACATCCATTCCAACACAGCTCTATGGCTGGCATGTTGTCATGGCAACCACGCTAATCTTAAACCAACCAGCATGCAGTTGTTGCATCAGGCGAGCCAATCAGGAGAGGGAGGAGAAAGACACAAACAGGAGTCATGAGTTCAGTTACCATTTCAATGCCCATTTAATTTCAAGTGTAGAAGTTAATTTTCATTGTAGACACTCTGTATAGGCTTTGAATGCAGTGATATAGCTACTCAAAAGTATGCATGTCGGTGTTCACTGTAGTATTTGTATCATTAAAAAAATGAGGATCTTCATTGAAATTCACTGGCTTCTCACACTTCTCTCACTCTCCAGCTTACCTTATATCTTTTTTTCCTTTCAGCAGTTATACAATTCAAAAATTCTTTTTTTTTTTTAGATATTCCAGAAGTCATTTAATTTCCAGCGATAAGCCTTAATGTTATCTGAGACATTTGATGTCAGCTTTATCAGGAATTTTGTATTAACAGCAGGTGTTATGCTGCGTTTAAATCCTTTCAAGTTAACTTACAGAGAGATGAGGAGATGAATCACTGTTTTTTTTGTTTTGTTTTTTTTCACCATTTTTAATCACAGAAACAAAACCAAAAAAAATTCAATCAATCAATTTACCTTGCGGGTCGAATGAAATCTGTTTTTTGATCTTACAATGTAGATACTTGAGCTCGGGCTAGAATGCAAAATCCACCATCAATATCAATCAGATGAGGTAATATTCAGTTTGGGAAGGAGATGGGTTCCTATTGTAGAATGATAGTCTTTTGATTATTCTGTTGTGAATTCTCACGTAGTGAAAGCAAAATGCATTCACTTCTGATTTTCAAATAAAAGAAAATTAATTAATATAGGATTTTTTACCCTTCTGTGCAATGGTGATTGTAATGATCAATACATAATATAAAGTCTGTCAGCACTCTTCTCTATCACAATGGCAGCCAGTTTGTGTACTCTACACTTTGCCATCAGGCTTGAACATTCTCACTTGGCTTGGTCAGATTAGTCGTCATACATTACAACACTGTAGGTGGTTCAACAACCATAATCTAGTTCTAGATTCTGGATTTGCTGAACCTGAGAAAATGACTTGGGTGTCTCTTCATCCTACTGATGGCATTGTTTACATTTCAGGACAAGGCATTGCTGTCACTACAACCGATGTCTGTAAAACTAAATTTTTGTTTTAACATTACCAAAGTAAATTAATTTGACAACTGGAGGAGTGACAGAGGGACACAGTGATTATCTTGGGTGGAAAAAGTGTAGTGATAATGTCTCAAAAGTAGTTTAAGATAACCTGGAATTGAAAGAGTTGCAATGCCAATTTAAGATGATGGTGATCAATGAGCAAGAGTCATCAACAACTGTCAAGACGGCGAGTCCTAAGTGACAGGCCTAAAAATGCTAAGAGTCAGACAAAATCTTTCCAGCGTCCCCAAACGGGCTTTCAAAAGCTTGACAGGAGAGTGTATGACTATCTGTGTGAAAAACGAAATGCCTATTACTCGAGCTGATATTTGGCTGAAAGCTTTAGAAATCACTAAAGAGCTGAACATACCCACAACCGAGTTCAAAGCCTGTGTAAACGATTGATGCACCGAAATGGACTGTGCCTCCAATGCAGGACTTCTTGCCCAACGCTTCCTCTCAGACTTCAGAGAGAAGCTACTGATTCTCAAAGAAAGCTGATTCTCTTTGAGATGGTAAAATTGAATTAGAAAGCCCTGCAGGCTGTATTTTGCCGTGTTTTCTGTATCTATTTAAATGACTCAACTGAAAATGTGATCGTCATATAAGATACTTATTGATATACAGAATACTTAAATGTATTTATATTTTCATTTAATAATTGAATATAGCACATCTTTCATATACAAATTTTATCCAAATATTTTAGGTGTTTTGAATGGATGTTGTCAAATTGTTTTCTGGCCTATAAGGGACAATAGCTTGCATAAACCATATAGTGTTGACATGGTTTAATAACCCTGAGTAAACTGCTTTGCTCCTTTCCTACTTTTGATTCATCAGTGATCTGGCAGCACTAGGTAACCCAGCTGACAAGTCTTCAGTACCTCTTACTGCAACAGTAGGCTGTTCCTCTGGACAGCACACGGTTTAAAACAGTGCCGCTGACTGCATGTCACACAGTATTTTCTGATGTAAGAGCTGGCTGCCCAGCTGAGAAGAACAGAATGCAGCTCTTAAACTGGGACACACAAAAAAGCCGGAAATTGTAATAGTTGCAACAATAAAGACAGCTGTTGGGAGCAAACAGAAGCAACAGAGCCATGCTTTCCTATTCTGGGTAAGCAAGTGTTAAGGAATAGAGCAACATTTTGGGGAACAAGCTAGAGGTGGGGGGGGGGGTTTACCTAGTTTATCGTAGCTGAAAGACTGGAAGCAGAGGAAAAGAAGTAGCCTGCCTCTATCTAGAGTTAAAAATATAACTACGAGCACCTTTAAAGCTCAAAAATTATTGCATTGTAGTTCATTTGTTTGATCCGTACCAGGCTACCAGCAGAGATGTTGTACATACAGTAAGTAGTGGGCAGGGAAGGATAAGCTGTTGCCACAATAATTAAGCAAATGAGTTTACTTCCCAAAAGAATCTCAAGAAATGAAACAATAAATCTTTTGAGTTTGACACCCTCCAGTAATAGCATCAACATAGACACTGTAGCAGACAGCATGATACATGTCATTATCTGTTTGTACATTTCTAAAACAAAGTAATGCTTGTTTCACCATAACAATTATAATACTTAAATATTCGTCCAATAGCAGTGGTGGGAGAAGAAATCAGATCTGTTACTTCAGTAAAGTAGCAATACCACAATGTAAAAATACATGAAAACAAAGTATGTGAGCATTAGCATAAAAATATACCTTAAGTATCCAAAGTAAAACTAGTCATTATGCAGAATGGCCCTTTTCAGAATTATTATTAATTCTATTATTATATAATTATTTTTGCCTTATAATTAATGATTCAACTACTTCATATACTGCCGTGTAGCTGAACTCATAAGAATATGTAATATGTATACGTGCAAAGTAACTTGTGATGAAAGCTGTCAAAACATGCAGTGGAGTAAATGGTACAATATTTGGCTCTGATATGTAGTGGAATAGAAGAAGAAAGTCACAGGAAAGGGAAGTACTCAAGTTAAGCACAAGTACTTCAAAATTGTTTTTAAGTAGTTAAATTCCATCATTGCCAATGGGCCTCCCTAGCTTTTCCTCTCATGGCTTAGCAACATTCTTGGCTGCTTTTGGGTGTATATTCACTTTTTGCAACATTAAATTCAAAACTGGTATAACATCGAGAATTAAAAGCTGAGATTTAATATAATTATTTTTTGATTAGAGTACAAGTTTTTCTATCCTTTCACATCTGAAAACTGTGTGTAAATTGGGAAATGATCTAAAGCAAAATGTTGTTGACTCTTATGTTTCTGGTGTTAATTAAGAGACGGGGCATAATTTCACATTGTCGTTGTTATTTTGTTATTGTTTTTGGTGTGTCCCAGTGGCCTGTTGATTTGAGTGGAGCACTAAGTGGTTGTTAATGGCACAAACATGACTGTGGTTTTAAAATAGCAGACCGCCCATTAGGCTGGTATTAACAAGGTAATGGCCTGTTACTAAACTGCTGAATGACATTGTCGCTGCTGTTGAGCTGCGCTGATGCACGCAATGCACACATGACCTCACACACACACACACACACACACACACACACACACACACACACACACACACACACATACATATACATATATAT
Organism: Seriola dumerili; assembly: GCF_002260705.1. Lineage (NCBI taxonomy): Eukaryota > Metazoa > Chordata > Actinopteri > Carangiformes > Carangidae > Seriola > Seriola dumerili. The sequence continues at coordinate 60,356 of NW_019174257.1, read as the reverse complement.
AGTTCTTCCAAGCACAAGCACACATGCAAGTGGTTTGTATACTTTGTATGTGTATCAGAGATGCAGACTGAACGACATCTACAGTAACTTTGAGTTGTTGTAGAGATGTGAGGAGAAAGAAAGAGATGAGAGACAAGAAAACAGGTAGAATCAAACAGAACAGAAAGGAAGAAAAAAATTGACGGAAAGACATAGCTGGGAGGCGTGATGGTAGTTATTAAAGCTGGGATAGACTATGGTTTTTTACCTCAGCCCGGCTATATTGTTGTGGCTCAGAAATTATTGATAGGTAGGAAGAGACAGAGTAATAAAGAACTACAGATCCGTTCTGTCTGTACATCTGTCTGTACTGCTCTGCTTGTCAGATGGGTTTTAGTTACAGCTTCTCTCTGAAAAGCATCACTGGTCTGAATGACATTTAAGAACAAACTGTCCTCTTTGTCTATATAGCACTCCAGTTCAGATGGAGGTGTTCATGTCTTGCTTGTGCACATGCAGCCATTTTTCCTGTAGCATGTTGCGTTCTTCAAATACACAGTCATGTACAGTACACACACACGTGCACAAACACACTCCTACACTGCGGTGCGGCGATAGGGCAGCACAGTTGGGGGTATATCCCTGGGAAATCATTTCTCCCTCTCCTTTCTTCCTATTTGTAACTTGTCCTTTCAAGCAAGACAGCCCTTAAAGTTCAGTGGCACATTCTTCAAAAAAGGCTATTACTGGCCGCCTCTGATTCTGTATCATGCCGCGCGCAGACCAGCCATCCCTCCTTTTTATGTTCCTCTCCTCCTGTCATCATTTTCTGAAGGCAAGAGAGGAGAAGTCAGGGTTTCAGAGGGGCCTGTGACCAATGCCTTGAAACCCTAAGCAGTCCCCGTCTCTGACTTTGCACCAGACGTCCGTATCATATCGCTAAAAGGGCCTATTGCTTTTGATACTTGACAGAGCTCCCCCTTTGTCTCTCTCTCTGTGAATCTCTGTCTCCCCCTCTATGCCAACTGTCTATCACACTTGTTCTCAACAGTTACAGGGCTCCATAAAACAGTGTGTGACTGTAAGAGATACAGGCTTCTTCTGAAAGGCATGAAGGAAAGCTTGAAGTTGTTGTTGGCCCCGAAGACTAGACAAAGAATAAAGGTTCACATACACACAATAGACAGTAGTCATGAGGAAGGATTTCTAAACCTTTTCTTTCCTGTAACCACATTTTTTTTTGACCCCAGCATCTAGAGTGAGTAACATTGTAATGAGTATGTGATTCTGCTTATTAGAGCTTGGATGTAGCTCCAAATGATACTATATTTCAAAGTGATGAAGATTATTTTTTGAATAAATATATTACATATATGAAATGAATATATTTACCTTAATAACCTCCAATGACTATGTCTGACAAGGTTATGATAATGAACTGAACTCACTCAAGAACATCATTCATCATTAATTTGTTCATTCAACCTTGGCTCTTTTAGCTTTTTATTCAGTGAATGGCAGCTAAATCCCTTGAGATGATTAAACATTTATGTCTCAATATCGTTCACCTTCAGCAGCATATTGATAAAAATGTAAAGTATGCGTGTTGTAATACTGTATATATACAGTATTTGATTGCTTTTCCATTCCTCAGGCTATTTAACTTGTTGCTTAGCTAAGTTATGACGAAGCGAATCGACAACCCTGAAAATCTTGTTTTTGCTGACCTCCAGTGGTTTAACTGATAAAAGTTTTCAGTTGTTCCCGCTGCTATTCAGTTGTTAAATGACAATATTTTACTGATGTTTGCTTATTTTCACAGACTGCTTACTTGACTTTTGTACTTTGACCTTGATCAACTAATGCTTACATATCAGTTTGGCCATCATGTTATACTGTCTGTTGATGTCCATAAGTGTTTGGTGCAATGTGTGTCTTTGTATGTGCGTTTTTGTATAGCCTGCAAATCAATTTCCCATATAAAGGACAATAAAAATACTTTGAACTTTAAACTGAACAGCTCACCTTGCTGCAGTGACGTAGAAGTGTAATCCAGAGTGTGTCAGTACGCTGTGACATCACTGCTGTGTGTGGTTACAGGTGCAACGAAGCACACTTCCATGGTCATTAGAGGTGAAGTAGAGGTTGAGGCAGCAGTGGCACGCTGCTTTTCTGCCTGGTGTTAAGTTACTTTTCTGCTTTGCTGTGTTTATGCCAGTACATGACTCTGCTGCTTTAATTCAATTTCATGACAGAAATTTTAATAGTGTATGAAATAGGGTAGTCCTCATTTAGTTTATTATTGTCCTGGTTGTATCCACGTGAGTACTCATTTGTGACACTAACAGGACCAGAGCTGACAATAGTAGCAGTGTGCTCCATGGTCAATGATGGCCAAAGGCCTGCATCTCACCACCACTTCTCTCCATTAACATAATTAGAAAGCCCTTCAGCTCAGGCTTGAATGCTGATGTCTGGCTAGCACCTTGTTTAGGACAAAATGTTTCCCCTCCTTCCCTTGCCTTCGATTCTCGTCTGCCTCCATCAGTGTGTCTCCCTTTGTCACTCTGTCACTCCTGTCGTCTGTGACCTCCACTGTCATCACAGCTGCCCTTGAGGAGCAGAAATCTCTCCATTTCACAGGGACCAGCCATAAGGGGGCTTGATTGCGGCAAATTGATCCATAATCACACAGCGCTCAGAGCTTTTTATCCTGCCGCCTCTTCATCTCCACTTAAGAGGCCCGCCGTTGGCGTATTTACATGCTGTCTTCTCAAGGGTTTCCTCTGCTCGTGCCCTTCTCTCCGTCTCTTTTTTACTCTCTCTCTCATCTTTTCTCTATTTCTCTGTCTCTCTCTATCCTTCATCCCTTTATGACTCTCCGAATTTTCTTATCTCTCCTTCTTTCTGTCCCTCCCCTTTTTGTGTGGTTGTGATGCCAATCGACATGGCCATTGTAGCCCCTACATCGGCTTGCGCTCTCTTTCTCTCTCTCTCTCTCTCTCTCTCTTTCGCACAAAAAAACAGATGCGCACACACACACACACACACACGCACACTCAGAAACACCTCTGACCATCACATTTATGCTTCTGATTGCTCTCTTCAGTTACATCCGCATACAAGATAGCTATGATGGCCAAGGAGACAGGGCAGAAGCGAAGGAGGGAGGGTACAAGGAGGCGAGGGTGTGTAGAGATGACTAGACTAGATGACAGACTGAGATGACTTAACGGATACCACAGAGTGGTATCATCCACAATGCCTATCCTCTCACCTTTGTCTCACTTGCATCCATCACTTTCTCTACTGCCCATCTGTCCACTTCAGTATGGATTTATTGGCATGACTATTATTATAATTGCAGTACATATACAGTACATACATATCGCTACAGCAGGTTGAGCACGTTTTGCACTTTAGGTACAATAATTCATAATAAACACAAAAAAGATAACAAATGGTCTTTCTGTATTTTTGTCTGGTGAGAGTTTCCATTCTACAATTAAAGAATATAAAGAAAAACTAACTAACAAATGGTGGTTATTTTACTGGCAGATTCAAGTCATTTTAGATTCAATACCTCAATTGTTGTTACTACCTTTAAGCCAACAAAAATAGTAGTATTCAGTACTTCCCTATCAGATTTTTGCTTCAATATGTTGGGGGCTTTAAAACAGTCACACCAACAATTTACAAAAAGTATAATTGAACGGCTAAATTAATAAAATGAAAATATAGACTGTTTGGTAGGTGAATGGACTTGTAAATACTGACTCTGAATACTGAAGACAAGGTTTTTCTGCTTCTCTTCCTTCTTTCTTCTCGTCTGCCTCACTGTTTGGCCTCCCTGTCGGCCCTTCACTGTCCTCTGTCTTTTAATCAGTCATCCTCTGTATCTTTGTGCATCTAACTGTCTGTGTAAATATCCTTCCCTCAGTAACCTTCTTTCTCAGTCATTTCAGTTGTTCAGAGAAAACACCATGGCCCTATTTCATGAGAATTAGCAATGTTTGCGCAGGGAGTCAATTCCTCCTCCCGCTCTGAGAGTTTAGCTGTGTAATGTGTTAAGTGACAGGGGATGTTTTATGAATGTGTGAGGAGGCCTTGGCAGTGCCCCTACCTCCCCACAATAAGATGAGCTGAATAAATCTGCGACACGCCACAGGCTCTGCAGCACCTACAGACACAAACACTCACACACATGCACATGCACAAGAATTTAAGTCAGGGACCTGGTCAATTCCTGGGGAAGAAAACAGCATCATAAAACTCTTATCACTTTAGAGCCCTCCGCACTTCAGCGCATATCCCCATCCCTCTCTGTCTCTCTTTTTCTTCTTTCTTTCTTCCTCTCTCTCCGTTTGTCCTTGAGATGGTCAGAGTGGGTGGTGTCAGCGGGTGGAGCGAGGGGGGTGTGAAGAGGTGCAGAGCTTTGATGCTTGTTGGGGCTCACTCAGCTGGGCAGTACACGGTACTGCATCTCGTCCCAAGGCTCTGTATAAATTCAACGCCAGTGACAATTTACAGCTCGCGCCCATCCTCGATATGACGCACTGAGCAGGGCGCCAAGCGTGTCTTGTTGCCATCTCACCAAAGTGAGGCTAATTTATTACAGTGTAAAACCCACAGAGCAGAGAGAGGGGGAGACAGGGATATAGAGAGGCCTTGGTTTGAGAGTTCTGGTATAATGTGGTATAAAACTGTGGCCAGTGTGACGTTGTTTTTTTTTTATTGTATCACTGTGCAGTATATACCCTCTTCACAGTGTGCCAAAGATTTTAGATATCCATATTTCATCTGGTTTAATATAAAATCTAAGACACTATTTAGTGTCCAATAAGATTACTGTAGTCATTCAGTTTAGTACCAGTCTTAAAATTGTCCTTCAGCCTTCCATATCAGAAAGTTTCGACACCAATGAGATTAAAAAAGTAAGCAAAATCTGCCTCTTCTCAAATCAAATTTACAGTTAAAGTGGGTAAATGTATTTAAATATATTCCACAAGGCTTCAAGAAGGTCTTGACAGGGCTCCCTTTGTACCTGCTGAAGAAGAATGATGAAGAAGATCTCAGTTAATTACATCATGTCACAACTTATGAGACTGAGCCCAAAGTTCCCAGTACTGCTGTCACAGAAAGAGCTGACCAGCACAATCAGGAGTGACCTTCAGAATCCATTAGATTTATGTTGTTTTTCACAGGCACTTTTCTTCTCTCCAGTAATTTACATATTTATCAGAGCTGATCGTAGTTTGACATCCTTTAATTTTTTATTTCCTCTTGGCAAGCAGCAAGAGAATGAGCAGTAATGTGCCGTACAGTGCAGCGCGTGACTTTGGCAGGTGAGAAATATGCTGAGGGAGCACTTTGATTTGGAAGTGTGGGCATAAATTTTGCCTCTGCCGCTTTCACTCACTCATTGTCACATCCACCCACCCCCCATCCCCACCCGTTCAGCCTCCGCCCACTTACTGTAACATACACCTCCAGTCTGTGATACACACATTCCCGCTCTCACTTCATTTCTTTCTCTTTACCTCTTTCCTCCTAATTCTTTATATGTTTTCAGTCGTGTTCTGTGTCAGGCCTGGAGAGGCCTGGGATGAAATCAAGTTAAAGACCATCGTAAATGACCATGAAGTAGGTATTACAACACCAGCATGGCTGCAATGAAATATATTTAGATGCCTAGCATATGAATACTTTAAAAGTAGAGCTGAAGGCTTGTATGTCATTACTTGTAATATCTTGTAACAAAAATAAAGATATAGTATGGTTTAATTGAGCACTTCAGAACACAGCAGACGATAGTTAGCTAGTTAGTTAATTAATTGATTATTATTCTGGAACTATTTTGTTAATTAACAAATAATCATTAGTCATTTATAAAGCAAAAATAAAAAAGATTTGCTGGTTCCAGCCTTTTATATGTTACATCATATGTTTTACATCAGTGTAGATGGAATATCTTTGGGTTTTGGACTGTTAGTTGAACTAAATAAGGCTTTTAGACGTGTCACCATGCGCTCTGGGAAATTGTGCATACTTTACTATTTTCTGTAATTTCAAACACTAAATGATTAATCAACTAATCAAAAATATAATCAGCAGATAATCAATAATTTAAATAATTGTTAGTTGCAAGCCTAATGTACACACATGTAATGCAAAACCAATATTCATAAATTAACTGTCAGTGATGTTGGTTTTACATTCAGCTCAGCTCTCGACACAGAAGGCATTTGTTGTTGAAACTGCTGTTTCTCTGTTGTTCTGCCCTCCTACTACAATCTCTAAAAAAGCTTTTCCAGGAGAGAGAGTTAGATCATTTGTGTTGCCTTAGAAAGCTACCTTCCAGTCTAATCCCTTGTCTTCTCTTTCTCTTTTACTTCTGTCTTTTGTTTCACCCCCACCCCACCCCCCTTCCCCCCTCCTGCTGAGCTCTACTGACACCTTGAGGTCAGGAGCTGCTGCTGCAGGGCTGCCTTCTTGAGGCTCAACCAAAACTTGACCCTAACCTTCATGTTTTATGTCACCCACACCCGAGCCAAAATGTGATTTTCTTTTACATATAGCCTAGCTATGGTATTTTTCTCCCTCAGGTTCCCTCTGGGTGGTGGAGTGCCTATGGAATAGCAGAACTTAATTTTGTGCTACAATGCTTGGCTGGGCACAGCCAGATACAGAGGACTGCAGAGATACAGACACATAAACACAACAACTACTTGGGGAGCATTTGTGAGAGCCCTGAGGAGACATAGTCACACACACTCACTCACACACACACACACACACACACACACACACACACACACACACACACACACACACACACACATACACACACACACAGAGAGATGTGGGAAAAACAGTGGATCCATTGTAAGCTCCAGGAGCCTGCTGGAAGAGATTGTTTTGATGAAGCAGCAAGGGCACACTAGCACTGAGACTAAATGTAGCATGGCCACGATGGTTGAATTCCCCAACAGTCGGGACCTTGGCAGCTGCCTCTGGTTTGGCTCACAACTTTCTGGGTTCTTGGTTTTACTGTAGGGAGAACAGTTGTGTGTGTATGTCTGTATGCTTTTTTTTTCTTTCCTTATTGTAGCTTTACACTCTACGCTGTGTATGTATTTGAGTGTGTGTTATGGCTGTGCTCTTGTATCAGGGGCCTGTGTGGTGGCCTGGGGTCGAGGCCAAAGTAGAATTTCTAAGTGATGGAATTTCACAGCCACCGAGCACCCAGCGGCCGGCCAAACCGCAAGCACTCACATTTACAACAAACGGCCTGCCCCGCTCCACGGAGACCTGAATGGCAAAGCCATTTGTCTCTGTGAAGGGCAGAGGGAGAGAAAAGCGAAATAAAATCAGAGGGAGAGTACTTAAATGGAACAACACTTTTTTTTTTGTTTACGACCCCTAACCACTCAAACAGAAACACATGAACACACACACACACACACAAGAAGCACACACACGCCACTCGTAGGCTAAATTGGAATTAAGGAGAAGGAAAGGTGCATAGCCTCTTGCTAATTAGCATTTTCTCTGCTCAGCAGAAGTGGGTGGAAGAATCGATAAGATATTAAGTTTGTGTATAGCAATGAAGCACACAATCACTTTCATCCATTAGCAACAGCAGATTAGAGAAGAAACACTGGCCAAGAAGACAGCAAAATTTTGACCTTTGTAGTTTAAACTGGGCTAGAAATGCAGAATGGAGACTGGAGAATGATTCTCAACATATGAGGTTAATATAACCTCTTACAACTGAAGGTTAATTTGACTTTTAGAATAAAACATTTTCTGTCTTTTTGATCCTGGCTTCAAACACACCATAGACGATCTCTGGAATTTACCATCAAGAATTTCACAGCAGGGATCCAATAATAAATTTAAACACTTGAGATCATTCTTCTGTAATTGAAAGTTTCAAATGTAGTCATTCATATCACCAGAATGCAGAAAATAACATCTAACCTCTGAAGGGGAGTATCCAAGGCCTCTCACTTTGTTTTAAAAAATCTCTCCATTTCAACATTCTCAGGTTTCACAATGATGTTGAAAGGTTTATTAACCTTTATTTATACAAAACAATTCAACAGCAAAGTGACTGGAAATGCTCCAGATAAGTATCCAAGGTCCAACTCATCTGTCCCAACAAGCCCTCTGAAGCAGAGTGAGAGCAGGAGGAGGACAGAAATGTCTAGTCAGAGAGAAGTCTTCAGCCAGACCTGAAGACTTAACTCAAAGAAGACCTCTATCAGGTCACACCTGTTGCTGGCTGACCCCAACCTCCGTAGATGTATAATTCACCTTGCTTGTTAAATATTCTGTGCTGTGTGTTGGTTTGATGTTTGATTCATGTATGTCTGGCTGAAAATGGACGGCCAGGTCGGTGTGTATTTTGACCCAGCTTCTCACACTGGGATGTAATAGGCTATTTATATATCCAACTCTGATATCAACTTAAAATTGTAATATTTTAGCCTATCTAAGGCTGAGAGTTCTTAGAATTGTAGTGTACACGTCTACTAGAACTTCTGTGCATTAACAACACCACCTCTGTCTCCCTTTGACACCCTGTCTTTACCTTCCTTTACACCTTTCTCTCCCTTCCTCCCTCTCTCTAACCCCCCACCCCCACCCCCACCGTACCACTCCACAGACCACCTGAGTCCAGAGAGGGAGAAGAAATTGGTCTTTCTTACAGCTCGCGTTCACCCTGGAGAGTCTCCTGCCTCCTTTGTCTGTCAAGGTAAAGTTTTAATGTCGGGTCGATGCCCTGTTTCATTGGATTGATTTAGATGCTGCACCTCTGCTCTGTGTGTTGTTTGGCAGTGCATAAGCACATGTTAGATTTTATGATGTCTGTTGTTTTTAATGATTTGGAAGGGGACCAAAATTACAATTTGTGTCATACAACCTCACATGGGACAACATGACACAATATAATAATACCTCAGGTAAATAAAGACTTAACGGCAGTTGGTATTCACTTTCACAAGAAAGGACAAATCCTTGCCGCATACAGTACTGAAAGTGAAAAAACAAAAGTGATTTTCTCAGACTGTGGCTTTCTCCAGAACCACAGGTGATATTATAAAACTGTTTTCACAAGACTGAGTACCGCCCATGATAACTGAATTTCAGGTATAAAATTGGTGGCGTGCTCCTTTCACATGCCTTCTTTTGAAACATGCGACATACAGTAAAAACTCATCAATGAATATTTAGAATTTCTCCTGTTCACTTCCTGAAAGTGATAGGAATAGATACAAGAACATGTCTCTATATAGTATCTCAGGAAAAGGTCTGAGGATATCATAGAAGTTGTATTGTCTTCACTCCTAGGCTCAGCTAACTGAAAACTAATAACACAGCTTGAAAAACTGAGAACCTTTGGGAAATTGTCTCCTTGTGCAGTACAACAACCTAAAAGACAATTTTAGCAGGATTTAATGACTCTTTTGCTTCCTTTCCTCCTGCTCAGACTGAGGTGAGTGGGCAGGTTCATTCCTTTTGGGTCCCACTTCCTTGTTTATGGGTAGCAGGTCTGAGGAGGGGAGGGATGGTCTGATAGAGGGACGGAGGGCACGGCCTTACCTTTAGCAGTGGTCCCTGTCCAGCACTTCAGCTCAGTAAGACAGACTGAGGAAAGTCCATTATCCTTAACGAGGTGCAAAGATGGTGTTTCTGAGGAAGGGACAGTTCTATCTATCTATCTATCTATCTATCTATCTATCTATCTATCTATCTATCTATCTATCTATCTATCTATCTATCTATCTATCTATCTATCTATCTATCTATCTATCTGATCTGATCTGATCTGATCTGATCTGATCTGATCTACCTACAATGTCTGACGGTTTCTCTGTGCTTCAGAGTGTGTGTGCATGCATCATCATGAATCAGATGAGTTGGCTTCTAGCCCGCTGTGCGCTGTCTGTTTTTCCAGCGCCGTCAGCTCCATTCCATTTGTATCGATTTGGGCTTGACGTCCCCTATTCCTCCCCTGATTCTGATGATGCCCCCTCGCTGTCCTTCCTCCTCCTTTTGTTTCTTAAAACTCAATTAACTGCCAGCCCGTCTTTGGTTTTCTTTTCAAGTCTCTTTCCCTCTGTGTGTCTGTGTGTGTGTGTCTGATAGGTGTGATTGACTTCCTGGTGAGCCAGCATCCTGTGGCTCAGATCCTGAGAGATCATGTGATCTTCAAGATTGTCCCCATGCTAAATCCTGATGGGGTCTACCTGGGCAACTACAGGTACACACACACACACACACACACACATGCATATTTTAATTCTTAATTTGAATGCATCACCACATTAAATAGAATTCACACATTACATGGTTTTATATCCTGCTACGTGGGATTATACCCTCTTAACTCCACCTTTAGGGAGCTTAATGAATTCATATAGCTCTCAGCAGTGCATTTGTTAGAAGATCGTATTTGGCCGTAGGGCTGTTCTCTTTGCCAGTCTCTCTGTCCATCCTCTCCTCCTCTCTGTCTTTAACACTATTGCTGCAGCTCTGTGGGCATCCTCCTCTCCTCTATTTTCCTCTCTTGCCTTTCCCTTCTTCATAATTGCCTTTTACTTAATAGGCTCAGCCCCAGGAATACTAATGCACAGTGAGATAAGCATCAGCAGCTTGCCCCCTGGTGTGTTTGTGAGTGCCATCTAGTGGTGGAGCCTCTCCACTGCCTCCAAAGATACTTGCAGGGAATCCCAGTTGCTCTCCAACACTTGACAATCTCTGTAATATTGTTCACTGTGATTGGTGACTGATTAAAGTATATTTTCATTAGTTTGCATTCACACTGAGTGCCAATGAGTAGCATATTGACAGGAGGTGAATGGTGATGGTCCTCACCTCACCAATCACATGTGCTCATTCCTACATATGCTCTCCATCCCCTTCCAGTGTCTCTCACACATAAACACACACAAAGACAGGCACACGGATACCACACAGCCACCCCAGCAGGATACAGTGCAGAGCAGACTGGAAAGGCTGCACGCAGAGCATAAAATCAATGGCTGTTAACCTGGGATGAGTAGCTTGTTCATGGCTGGCTGCTTTGCTCGGTTGCTCTACAGTATCAGTGACTCCTGTGTCATTACCATAGGTTTCAGTAAATGTCTATCTGTCTGTCTGTCCGACCTGTCCATGCGCCATTTTGAGTGTCCAAATTCTGAATGTGTTAATAATGTTTTAGTACTATCATATATTCCCACGATGGAACAAAAAAGTAGCTAACAACCCTACAATGCCATGCATCAAAAAACGTACTGTTGCGCGACTCTACACTCTACACCTACTGACTCAAAATGACAGTAATTCATGAGTCTGGAATCTTGATTTATGTGTCTATGTAGGGAGTAAAGAATGAGTGAATAAGGGGGTGATTTTAGACATGTTTGCTTCTTAGTAGTTTCCTTCTTCCTTACCTTTGTTGGCGCGTTGCTACATTTATTGGCTTATGACCGGTACCAACTGTCGATCAGTGGAATAGTGGGAAACTCTTGGCAGAACTTGGCAGAAAGAAAACAAAATGGGAAGCCACTCTTAAAAACATTGTTCCATAGCAGTAGTAGTGGTCAACAACTCCACAGGGTAGCTTCATTTTCAATATGTTTTATAAGGTGTGTGTGTGTGTTTTTTTGTACAGGTGCTCTCTGATGGGCTTCGACTTGAATCGCCACTGGCAGGATCCCTCTCCTTGGGCCCACCCCACGCTGCACGCTGTCAAACAACTCATAGTGCAGATGAACCAAGACCCAGTGAGCAAACACACACACACACACACACACACACACATACACATACGTTCTCCATTCTGTGCTCACCACACTAATGTCTACTTCTGCCAAGAACAGTTTTCTTTTTTCCCTGCTTGGTTCAGCATGTTTCTCCAATCTGTGTTTAGGGTGTGTGCACTGGGAGGCACGGATAGGCCAGTCAGCAGCACTAGAATGTCAGCTAGGTTCTCTTGGCCATTCAAAACATATTACTGAAGCAAGTCTCTATGCTCTTAGTCTCTAACTATACTGTAACTTTTTCCTTTCCCAGTTTTAGTCTCTTCAGTCAGAGGAACGCTACACAGGCAGGCCAGGGATTTTTCTCTTTGTTCCTGATGTTAATTATAAGCAGAGCGGCAGGTTGGTGGGATTACTGAAGGTCAGTGTGTGTCCTGGGAATACTCTGCCCTTTTGTACACTCCTCTAATCCTGATAAGAGAGGGAGCGGGCCGGGGCGGGATGCAGGGCAGGCCAGAGATGGGGTGAAGCGCGGGGCTGGCATCGGGCAGATTAACCTTTTCCCCTGGCGCTGACACACTGATCGATAGACTCTGTCATGGCAGGGTGATCCACTCATGCCTGTCGTTCACACGCGCTTACACACGCACACAAACACACACATACTCCGCCTGAACAAACAGACATACACATGCTAGCACTTGATCACACCACCACAGTACTGTAGCAATGCATAGACAAGCAGGTGTTTTCAAATGCATGAATCTATCATTCTCTATGTCCTCCTGCCACCACGGGAATTTTTGTCTCTCTCAGACGATTACTTATAGAAATGAATTGTAACTATTACACCATTATATAGAGCAATGGTCCCAAACTTGGTGGTTGAGCCCACATAAATTGAAAAAACTAAATTCTGCAACACTAAATTTTGTTTATTTATGAAATATGTTCTTTTCTTCAAATACTGTATAATTTTACTTCTTCAGTCCTCTAAAAAATAAAATGAAACAATTAACAAAAGTCCACAAGTAGACATTGCTTTGTATTAAGAAGTCACAAGCAAAAAATAATAGATTGGGGACCACTCATTACCTGCACATTTGCAAATATTCAGTCTCATGTGTGTTGAATTGATGTAGCCCCCGGTCAACACAGTATTGTGCTATATGTTTCCTGAGTCCACTCGTGCTGGTCTCCCTCTCTGTTGATAACCACTTGTCCTCCTGTAGCCTCCTTTCTCCCTGATGATTGCCTTCAGTCTTGCGGAGTTAATTTGGAGGCTTGGGCAACCTCTCCTTTTCTGTCTCCCTCTCGCCACAGCCAGTTAATCCCATCAGACACACTACTCATGTCTGGGGCTCCCAGATGCCAGTTTCAATGCCAACTCTGCAGCCAGGAGGCCCTGTGCTGCTGCCCTCCATTCATGCTCATCTCACACAGTGGGCATAGAGTCTAATGAGGCTACCAGGGTTGGAGGGCTCTGCTGGAGGACTCCATTAACAAGAGATCAGCAGCAGCCACAGCAGAACAGTCAGGCTAAGCTAGCATATGTGGCCCTTTTTTTCTAGCTCCTAACTCTGTGTGGTCATTTGTTGAAAAACCAAGAGACGGGAAGGGAGCTAGTAATTAAAGTACTTTTCATACTGTACCTCAAAATGATGCCTAAAAACTTGAGTTTACTAAGTAAGAGGTGGGTAGCTCAGATGGCCTGGGGGTTAGGAGTATATAACAAGACCACACAATGCTAATAAACCCTGAAATCTTATCAGCTGTTGAAGTAACAGTTGAGAGGTTGGACTTAATCAGCAACATGTGCAAGGCCCTGCTCACATATTATAGTAAATTTGTACAAAGAGCCAGTAAAATATTGGTGATTGCACTTTAATTTGTTTCGCTGTGAAGTCAGAATTAAACACGGAAACATTACTCTAATTATCATTTGTCGGAGAAAGACATTAGTTTACACTGCAGGATTTTCATGCATCTGAAATGATATTTGCGTATCTGTAGGCTACAGCTCCCTGAGGTTCAGTAAGTCACTCTCATAGGTGCATGGCAGAGTCAAGAGTCACAGCAAACAACTGCGCTATTATATCTTAAATAGCAGCCCTGTTTTGTCATTTTTATGTTGTTGTTGCTTTCACAGGACACATACACTAGTGTTAATGGTGTCTGTAGGCTATAATAAATTGTAATGGGCTGTTCCTGATAAGCACAGTTTAATTGGTAACGACAGAGCCACAGTCTTTGTCTTTTCCACCTCATGACAACACACCCCAACATTGACATTCATAGAACATAAAAAAAAAAAATTGCTTGTTTCCTGGAGTTATAGTTTGAACCTTATAGTATAGTGTAGTAGTAGGCATGAAAATCTCATTGTGTTTCAGTGCCTTGAAACACTATTCATTTATATGAATTTATATGATAGTTTGAATTTATATGATACATGCTGAATTTGGATTTAAGATTCATAACAAAAATAAGTTATCAATTCAACTTGGCCAGGAAATAGACAACGATTACCCGATATGAGAAAACTTGCACCTATGATCATGACTCTAGAGGATTAAATACACAGTATTTGTAGCCTCCTCTGGAAATTATTATAAAGCTCTACATAAAATCTGGGTGTCATTTCATCATCAGTATGTTTTGATTTCTTTTCTGAACTGGATTTCAGGAAAATCCCACTGTGTTCTCTAAACTCTCCCCCACTGGCAGAACACAGAATAAATGGTACTTAAGAATTCTTATAATTTAGCTTCTTATCCAGTCTCTGCCAATCATTCACGTTAAAGTAATCTTTTATACACATCTTTACATATATATTTCAAACAATTTTAAACTCAGAGCTGAAAGAAGTAGGAGTTTTGATTTACAACAGAAACAACAAAGTCACCCACTCACTCATTATGTTTTTGATGGATGTGCTTCTCTATTTATGTCCTGATACAACAATAATAAGGGTAATGTTTCGGTGTGTAGTCCACTGTATTTACATTGCTGTTAAATATTTGGTTCTTTCAGTTCCAAGTTTCAGTTCAGATTCTGAGTGTTAATTGAGTTAGAGGTGCAGTGCAAAGACTGTGCACCTTCATGTATACAAATCTGACCCCGGGTTTTTGTCAGTCACCACGACTTCTTTAGATACCCCCAGTTCTATCCATAAGGCATCATAATTCAAAGTCATATTGCCCTCCGTTTCACAAAGGAGCCCATTCGGTTTGAAATCCCATCAACCATCCTTGTGACAGACGCCCTCGAAAGTGATTCTCCATCATTGTGAATTCAGCAGCGCTCTCTTTCTGCTGGGAAAATAGCTTCCTTCTTCTGTTCAGGCAATAACTTCAATAACTGGCTGTGAGTTCCCAGACAAGTGCCATTTAAATCAAAGCGTGTAGCAGGAGCAATCTACGCTGCATTGGTATTTATGGCTGGAAACTTTTATTTGACAAATATTTGTATATAAATTCAACACTGCTCAGAACACTTGCACTCACCAATGTTTATGCAAACTCTGGCCTAGAGCAGAAATGATGTTTTAAAATCAGTGACTTAAAGTCCCATCAGCCAGCCCACTTGGAACAGTTACATTAATATATGAATATAGAGTATGTACAGTTTCAGTTTGACATCAAGGCTAGCACGCAGCCTGTATAAAGAGAGATTGGAAAATATTCTCTTTTCAGAAGAAATTAAATCCAAGTCAACAGGTGGATCCTGGTGTGGAGGTGGAGCACACCGAATGTACAGTATGTTACTCCATGACTAAAAATAGTCCCTAACAAATGCACTGTATGAGTAAATAGAGCATGTTGGTACAATTAAATGCAATGTTGATTAATGTTTGGTTAAAAAGAAAGGAGGAGATTACTTGGCCGTTTTATAAAGACAAAAATATACATTTTTGACCAGTTTTGCAGATTCCAGAAGGAATCAGTGAGCTTGGTGGTGAGTTCGACTGAGAGGAACCCGGAAAATAGTGAGAGACTGACTAATTCATTGCTGGTTTTTGTCTTTTCCTGGGATTTGTTGACAGTAAGAAAGCTATAGAATAGTGCCAGCTTAATCTTTCTAATAGACTGTGGTATTTCAAAGAGTGTCTCAAAGGCATGGCTTCATTTTTTTTTTACTTTAACATTGATTTAAACAAGTACCCGTCATGTCAAAGCATCACCACCTCTACCAAGCTCACTGAGAATCAACACCATCTCTTCAGGCCCGTGAAGATTTCAGCCATCCTCAGTGCATCCTTTTTTTTGCATGGTTAAATCCCAACGTCTCTCACCAACCTCCCAATATTAAGCGATCACTTTGAGTTCTCACCTATACTTGATCTGTTGCCACGAAATTACAATGAAGGTAGTTTCTAGATTAAATTGCAAATATTTAAGAGTATGTCTGGTGTTATTTTGGCTCTTTTATAATTATTTTATTATTATCAGTTAAGCTAAGCAAACAATAACTGTAACTTGTGATCACTACCACAGTTTATCTTGAAGTATCTCCACCACCACTGTATTTTTTTCCATCTCTGGGAGTAGCTCCTTGTCAATCAGACCTCATGTTCAGCCACAAGCACACATGTTTACTCCTCTTTGGTTTAAACTACACTCGGTGGAGTTATTTGGCACTGAGGGATAAGCTATATCAGGCTGTCAACAAACAGAAGTTGTCAATGGGATAAATTCAGTTGATGGAGTGACTATTGGGGTTACATTCATCAGGCTACAAGAAACAGGACTCCACTGAGTCCACTGTAATAGGACAATGATTTGCGACCATGTAAACTATAGAAGATGTTAAGCTGATAGTAAATCAAAGTTTTGTTGGTGACTTTGGTCCAAAATTGCTTCATACAGCTTTAAAGAGATCATGAACATATTATTCACATAATAAATTCAATGTGAAATGTGAAACAGAGGTGTGATCGAGTACAGCCACGGGGTGAACGACAACTGAGTATTTGCTTATAAGTTGGCTGTAACCTTCCTCTCCATCCATCTGAAGGCGAGCTTGCTCAAGCTGTTTCATAAAATTCCATCATTTACCATCTGCAGCTGAACATTGGTCAGCAGGGAAAATGGCTGAAAGAGTCAGTGATGCAAGGAGCTATAATCTGTTCCCAAGCTACCCTGTTGTTTGTTTTGAAAAGAGAGAAATGGAGAGGGAGGGAAAAAAAGGAAAAGACACCAAAGAAACAAATGGACCCATCTCCTTCCTAAAGTGTTGCTTTTCCAGCTCATTTATCAAAGGCAGAAGAAGAATTCTTTTTGATTGGCTGATTACCAGAAGCATTCATCACTGGCCGGCGTATCCCCACCAATTTGACACTGCCATTTTGGATAATTTGTTAAGAATGACAAAGAGGTCATTGTTGCCTTGGTTTCTCTTTGACCTTTTTAATATTAGAAAATTAATTTTCTATCTGAAACAAATGTATTAGGTCCTGTCACAGCACCTAGATGAATTTTGCTCCTTGAAATCCTCCGTAATGCCCTCCTTCTGTGACTTCTACAGCCCTACACTAAAGTCTCTCTCTTTCTCTGTCTCTCTTTTCTTTGTTCAACAGTCAGATCTGCCTTACGTGTGAAGCCGAGGATGTGTGTGCGCGTGTGTGTTTTGTGTGTATTTGTGTCTTTTTCTCTGCCTCCCTGTCTTCTCCCTCCTCTCTCTGTGTGCGTTAAAATGTCCTTTGGTGTCAGCCAACCATTTCTGATCCATTTCTGAGATTTACGGCCAATTTTTCCCCATCATCCCTGCGTCGTTTCAATCCCTCCATCATCCCTCTCTTTATTCTCCCTCCGTTGGAAGCTGAATTGTCTGCTTTTCACAGGAAGATACAGATGAAGCTCTCACACTGGCAATTTTTATGCTTTTTTTTTCAACTTAGTTCATTTTTTTTTTACATATTTCAAATTATTTTTTCAATACCTCCGTGCTCTCTCTTTTTCACTGTCTTTTCATATCACCTCTTTTTGTCTCTACCTATTAGCCTCCTTTTCTTCTTCTTTTCCTTTTTCTCCTGGCAGGCCCTACCAACAGATGTGGCAGCTTATGTGGCACTAACAGGCCCGAAGCAGAGGGCTGCCTGTGCCCGTTCAGCCTGATTACAAGTCACCTCTGTGTTCATAAACAGACAAATACCGCCATCAATTTGAGAACACAGTGCAGACTGAGGGGGAGAGGGCAAGGGAGGGGGGAGAAAATCAGAGAGACTGAGACAGACGGAGGCAGAGTTTTGTGTCATTTACTCTCGTCCATGAAGCAGGTCATGCCATCTGCCATGTTCTGTCACTGCTACATCATTAGAGGGTCACTGACCATGTGGCCCCGTGACCTGAATTGGCTTCTCTAACTAATGAAATTTTAGATGGAGTTTTACAGTGTATAAGTGATATGACTTTTTCTTTTCATCCTTTTCATGAGGAAAAGTTTGAGTCAGTATGAATATTTGATGCTGACTCCGTTCCACAAATTTATACCTAGGTGGCTCCAGAGGAGACATAGAGACGGGAATAGATTAGTATTATACCTTGCTCAAGGGCACCTAATTGGTCAAAGGGAAATGAGAGTTTTTCACACTTTCACAACCCAGATTTTACCAGTTGACTTGGGGCTGGAATTGACTGTCCACTAAACCCCTCATCTGGACAGATTGTCCAGTCATAGCCTAGTAAGTAGGCATGGCAGGTCAAGCAAGGTCAGGCTTTGAATTTGTTGAAGCAGTGTGTAATGGGCTTTAATAAAAGTGATACTTTTGTAGATGAAGAGTTGAGATGGTGGTTTCTTTTTTGACCCTCTCTAAAACCAGAAACACAAAAGCTGAATTTTAAGAAATTAAATCAGCTGCAAACATTAGTATGTCCACTTAAATCGCTTAACAAGGTGTACTATCTCCTCACTGTGTGAGAGCCAGTCCTGAATGCTATTAGAGTGTATAGGCTAGCATTAATTCTCTGCTCTGCTCTGTTGACTTTGGGGTTTTACTGGGGTTTTACACTCCAGCAATCCCAGCCAAATTTGTTATCCGAGACATCACCCGTTCGCCAGACACACTGGTTAGTCCTCATCCTAAAAGCTCCTGCTCATGTAACGTTAAAAATGAGAAAATACGAAGAATAAAGCATACATCTATCCTCTTGCCTGTCCAAGTATGTAAACTTTAAAAAGAAGATAAACAGCATTATGATATCATGAAACAATAGTCTGATCTTACATTTTTACAAGCCTATCCTCCCAAGAAGTAATTTGCGAAGAAGGAAGTCAGGTGACAGTATTAGAGAACATCAAACTCTATTTATGCACAAGGTCGGGGTGGACAGGGTCTACGAAATTTGGACTTTAATACTAGAGACTGTTGTTTATTTCCTGTTTCCAACAATCAACACGTTGTTGTTCGCTGTCGTTTTTTTAAAATGAATCAGCTATAAATCTCAATGTTACAGCGTAAAAACTCAGCTGGAGACGGTGTTTTCAACTAATTCATGAAGCTAACATTAGCTTAATTAGCTAGCTAGCCTCAGCTGATAAAATCTGCTTGCGAATTGTCATTGTTAGCTGACAAAACTGTCGCCAGCTAGAATTGAGAAGCCTGCCTTTTTGTACATCGGTCTGAAATCAAAGACCCACAGGAAATCTGACACTGTTATCGCTGTAAATTTCATATGTGCCTTGCAAGGACAAAAAAGGCTTAACAGATGTAGCAACAGTAGGTAAGGGTCCTTCTTTTCCAACCTCTAGGATATTGCTGCCCACGTCGAAGCTCAGATGGATCTTGAAATCCCATGTCACTGCTCCCACAGGTATTATAGGCAACATTTAATGTTGAATAATATGCATTATGCAGGTTGTAAGTTCAACTTTTTTTCTCCTGAACAAGCAGCAGTTTCCCTTCTTCTCAAAAGGTATGCTCCTGCTGATGCCAAGAGCTTTATTCAGGAGCTTGTAATCCTGCTTCAATCAGCTTCTTTTCCTTTCCGTGTAAAGATAAGCCCGGCATTTACGGCCCTCACGCACCCCCGCACCCTGCTCTAATTAATATGCAGGAGATAAGTACTTGTCTGACAAAATTCATTCATTTGACCTTCTAGGTTTTACACTAAACTGTTTGCGGCCGCTGCAAGTTCACCACAAGTTGAGAGTTCCCTGGAGTTTCTGCAGCGAGATGGGGCTTTTGTTTCTCTGTGAGAGGTTTAATTTGGACAGCTCGCTCTCCCCCTCTGTTTCTCTCTCTCACTCTCTCAAATTGTCTTCTGACTTTCATTCGGCAGTCTCTGTTTCTTAATTGCCCCTAATTGCTTAATTACAATTTCAAATGAACAATTCTGGAGGTCAGAGCGGGTTGTTAATTGAAGCATCAATCACAGTGGTGGGGCCTTCAGAACCATCTCAGTCTGATTGACAGGGCATTAACTGAGTATTGTAGTAAGCCTGGACATGACATTGTGGGGGCTCCATGGCTGTTTTACTGTTACTGCTGCTACTGCTACTGTCCTTCACATGATGCTGTGAAGGAGAAACCTTCTGGGTTTCAATCATGACAAGGACAGACTGAGTTGGATCTGTGTTGGACTGGTGGATTTGTCTGTTGCCCACATGACCCACTGTATGGGCTGTTTTTGTGTTTAGGGAAGGCATTGATATTGGAACTCAACAACAAAAGAAATATACCCCTCCCTTTAGTGCTCCCTCAAAGGCTCTGCCTCCCAAATTCATGGACACACAATGCCAAAGCACCGACACAATGGTGGTATCCATAGCGTCTTATGCGGTGTGGAAGTGGATACTCTCTCTCATAGCTGAAGTAAAAACAAACCTATAAAACATCATGAAACCAATGACATGCACACAAACACAGCACCATAAACCCAGCAGAGTAAGAGAGTTAGTTGTATACAAAAGTAAAGTGACAGAGGAGAGGACTGCAGGTTTGCAGCTAAGCTAATAAGGAAGGTAACGTTACCTGTCATAGCATTTCAAACTTTGCATCCAAACAAACAAATCCACTGTCCTAGCGAACGTTTTTTGGTCTTTCTGGTCATAAAAGTTTTGCACATTAAACAGATAAATAGCATGATACAGAGCAAACAACTAGACAGCAAACTGCGGCTACAGTCACTGCTTTAAAGATAACATGCAGAGAAGAGGAGGCAGTTTCCCCTAACCAGCACACCAGATGCATGCTTAACTCTTCTGCTACCATAGCCCAACAGCATATCTTGAGAAACTGGAAAGTCAGCTGAATGTCCATGGGCAAGTAATTTAATGATACTGAACAAACACATATGACACCAGAACCTGCTTGCTAACTAACCAGTAGGGGTTAGCTATCACAAACATTAGCAAACGAGATCCTGACCTATTCGCAAAGCTGTTACCCACCTGTAAAGCAGAAACAGAGCAGACTCCACATCCGTCTTCATGCCTTTCAACTCACTGAGGTCTCTCCACCATAGTTGGACTGGCCATTGTGACTACTGGGACAAATCCCAGTTAGCTACCGTAGCAGCAGGCAAGAGCAGTGCCATGTCGGTCAGCCAGTGTACCAAAACATGCATAAAGTTTTTAAAGTTTTTACCAGTCTCGTCAGCCTCTGTCATGGTCATCTCTGTGTGCCTGTCATTTGAGGTGCGGGCCTGTCGCAGTGAATAAGTCCAGGTCTGAATTTATTTCACAGTCCAGCTGTGCAGTCTCCACCACTGGAAAGCCCTTGCCTGATCATAGTACTTCTTTTTCAATTTTTGTTCCTCTGACCCTCTCCTCTTTAGCTGTTTCTCAGATATCTCTAATCTCCTAATCAATCCTGTTCAAAACTCCAAATGGTCTGGCAGTGACAGAAAGGTAGGCTGCTCCTTCTCCTTCCCCTGGTAACCCTTAAATTGGCACCATCTGTTAGCATGTAGCAGATTTACCATTTCCTGCTCCCACTGCCCCCTTGCGCCCATTTCTCCTCTTCTCTGTTTTTTGCCCTTGTCCTGTGCACAAGCACGAACGCCCCCTGTTGATGATTGGCTGAAATGGCTCAGTGTGAGGCCCTTCGTTTATTTCCCATTTACAGAGAACAGAACCGTCAGCTAGCAGACCATGAGGAGATATTAACTGAATTGAGGCTAATGTTTCACACCTCTGAAGTCACAGTTTGGGAAAAGTCCTTTCCCGTTTCAACATGACATTGTACCCTTACATCCTTATAGCAAGGGCCATAAAGAAATGGTTTTCCGAGCAGTAATCATTCAGTGTATATAAAATGTCAGAATAATATCACATCATAATTTCCCATAGCCCCAGGTAATGTTTGCAAATATCTTGTTTCTTGTCAAATATTCATAGATGGACTTTTGATATCAGCAATTATTAAAATGCAGATTATTTTTTTGGTTCATTAATTATAATGTTTTTGTTCTGTATTTCTTTTTAGTCTTAAACACCTTAATATGTATGACAGTACTGTTGAGCCACAAAATGTTCTCAAATGCATTGAAAAGCTGTAGCTACATTTGACACCCCAATACTTTTTATTCTTTTTCATAATTTGCTTCAGCTACTGCACCATTCAATGCTTTAATGTACGAAACATCAAAACAATTATTCAGCTCTTATTTCTGTTTGGTGTGGAAAGGACACGATTGGCCTGCACAGAGCTCTGACTTCGACCCCATCAAACATTGCTAAAAATCAGTGTCTGGCCTCACATGTTCTCTTCTAGTTTAAAGCCAGCAAATTCTTGCAGCCAGGTTCTGAAATCTTGTATAAAGTTTTCCCAGAGTGCTGATGTTCAACAATCACAAACCGTGTAATGTGTAATTATTTACACACTTTTGGCAGTGTAGTGTATCAAGCTTCTTGTGATATTGAGATCTACTGAACTTGTTAAAAACTGAGTTAATAAGGAAGACCTGAATCAAAGAGGTCCACTGAATTCACAGATATGTCATTCACATCATTTGCCTGAGTTATTCACTGGGGTTCCATGTAACAGCCAGTTAACCTCTCTGTTACACTCAGTCTGCCACTTTTGATCACCTGCCTGTCCACCCTCCTCCAATTCAACCACCTCTATCTCCTCCCCTTTTTTATCCTTCTCCCACCTCTCAGCCTCCACCTCCTCCAGAGGGGGGAGACCCAGGTAATTATTAGGCTGGTTTCCTTGGTCTAGACCCTGGCTGGTTGGTTGCAACTCCTTCCTCTGTCTGATGGAGCTGGATCTATCTTTCTCACTACCTTCCCTCTCTTTCTATACTCCCCCATCTACCCTCTTGTCTCTTCCAGCTCCCACTCAACCCCACCCTCCTCCCCCTCTCCCACACACACACACACACACACACCCACACACCCACACCGGCTACCTCACATCACCACCACAGCTCAGTTGGCTGCATTTAGCTTTTTTTCCCTCTTGCTCTTTTTTTTCTGTTTTGTTTTTCTGTTGTTTCTCCCTCCCTCCTCCCTCCCTCTGTCCCCGTCTCCCCCACCTTCTCCTGCTGCTGTTCCTCTCCTCTGGGGCTCCATCCATCAGGTTGTCGGGGGCTGCTAGCGGCCGACTCCCAGCCACCATATTTCACCGCCAGCCAGCCAAGCAGCTGACAGCACAGCCACCGCCAGGAAATTGCTTTGGCTGTGAGCGGAATTTCAAACACAGGCACACTGCGTCGCCTGGGCCGCCCGAGCACCGCTTCCCTCTCTCTCTCTCTCTCTCTCTCTGTCTTTTTCTCTCTCTCTCTTCTGTCAATCTCTCTACACCTTTTCTACACATATCTCTGTCGCTCTCTATCTATCTATCTCTCTTTTTCCCTCTTTGTGTTTGTCTTTATGTACTTAGTTCCTCCCTTTCTTTCTCTTTGCACCCCCATCTTTATGTTTTTTCTGTTTGCTCTTCCCTGCCCCTCTCTGTCTCTTCACACACACACACACACACACACACACACAACCATATGCATCATTCTCTCTCTCTCTCTTTGTCTTTTGTCCGTCTTTGTCTGATTTTGTTGTTCACTCCCCCTCCACTTCTTCCCCCACTATCTCTCCTTCTCCTTTACTATCCTTCATTCTTCCCTTCCTCCACTCCTCTTTACAACCCACAGGGAACAAGGTGTGGTGCTGAATGTGGAATGAGCGGAAAGAGAGGGAGGGAAGGAGGGAGGGAGGGAGGGAGGGGGGAAAGGAGATAAAGAAGAGGAAGAAGAGAGGGAGAAGGGTGAAAACCTGGAGAATAAGAATGGAGTGATAAGACAGAGAGAGGAGGCAGAGTGGAGGGATGCTGGTTGGGACTGTTCCTGAGTTAAGGGTCAGAGAGTGTGTGTGTGTGTGTGTGTGTGGGTGGGTGGGTGTGTGTGTGTGTGTGTGTGTGTGTGTGTGGGTGTATTTGTGTGAGGGGTAGGTGTATGGTTTTGTGGGGACTTAAATTCCTGCCCTTCTCAGAACCAGTTTAAGACTGTTGGAGTGAGAATGTTTTTGCCAAGCAAGGTTGATTTTGCCAGTCTTCATGTCCTGCATGGTTTAGGGGCAAAGAAATACAACAGATTTTTTGTTAAAGATTAAACTGCATACACTGTGTATAGTCATGAATGTTGACTAGGATAAGACCTTTACTGAATTGGAAACTATTTAAGATTAAATCTCCTGAACTAGTGGAATTTCTTGCCTTCGTAATGTGTTTGAGACCATCAGTTGTGTTGTGTCATGGTAGTGTTGGTATACAGTAAACAGTCCTATAGGATAACTGTACTAATCCATATTATGTCAAGAACTGCTCAACTAAGTAGAAACAACAGTCTATTCTACATGAAGGTCAGTCAATCCCCAAAATTGCACAAACTTTGAATGTATCTTCAAGTACAGCTGCAAACACCATCAAATGCTCTGAAACCGGCTCTCATGACCAAATTTGAGATTTTTGGTTTCAACCACTGTGTCTTTGTGAGACGCAGAAAAAATGGCATGTGTGGAGGAGTTGTGATGGTGTTAGGCTCCTTTGTACGTTGTATTGTGAGACAGTGTGTCCATTGACAGGGCCCTCAAAATCAAGTGACATTAGTTTACTGTTGGAATGACGTTTTTGATGAAGTTTGAAAGATGATGATGAAGTTAATTTACTTCCATATGCTATGTGAACACACAACATGCTTAAACACACTTTGAATTACTCTGTTGTACAGACTTGTTTAAAAAATGGTTGCACTGAGTTGATGAGTGAGTGTGGGACAGTCTGTGTTACATGGCATCTGGATTTTACATGGACTCCGATGAGCTTAACACATTTTATCTTCACCCTATCAGTGTACAATCCCATCAGTTAAATCTCTCAAGCAAACTTCACCTTTCCTCCAGTGGTTTTGTAAAATCAACATTTGTCCAAAACTGACCTTTATGAGCATTAAAGTCCTAAATCTACTGAGGGTTATAATTAGAGGTTAGTGAATAAGTCAAGTTAATATGAAGTCAATATTAACCTGAAGAATAAGCATGGGGTATGTGATGAATCTGTGTGGGTGTGTATGTGTGCATGTCTGTACACCATATCCACCTCAATGTCCATGTATGTATTGTTGGTGTGTCCTTCAGGAGGACAGTCTGATTGAAGTCATATGCGGGTGGCTGGCTCCTTTCAGGTATGAGTGTATTCTCAGTTCGCACTGTCTGGAGGGTCTGTAGTCATCCCATGGGTGGAGACCTCTCCTGCGGACAGTCTCCCTAGAGCAAAGACAGGCCTTACACCCCTTACTCTCAGGGGAGAATCTGTTATGTGCACTGTTGCTCACAGTTTCAGAAAAATATCCCATCTTCCTCACCAAGCTGCTGTTTTTTTATCCTCTCTCTGTTTCTCTGTCCCTCTATTTTCTTTCACTCTCCTCCCTCTCTTCCTCCATCAGAGGGTGAGTTTGGAGTTCTACATTGATGTTCATGCCCACTCCACCATGCTGAATGGCTTCATGTACGGCAATGTGTTTGAGGACGAGGAGCGTGTCCAGAGACAGGCTGTCTTCCCCAGACTGCTGTGCCAAAATGCACCCGACTTCTCCTTCGTAAGTCACACAAACAGACGCACACATACACACCAGACAGGCGGGCTAAAGAGCGGAATGTCACCAGCTTCAATCCCAAGGCATGAAATAGCCCTATCTCAGCAACTGCTGGTGAGATAGTGTTCAGCCGGGCACTTAATTGCCAACTGCTGCACTTTTACTGCCACGAAAGTGAAGACCTTGGTTGCAGTGGGCATCTCCCAGGTGTAAATATGTGTAAGGGTTAGGGTTGCAATATGTGTAACTGCATGCATTTGAAGCAAGGTGTTAAAACACCTGCTTCGTTAATTTTAGGTTAGGAATAAAAACACACACACAGACTACATTGTACTCTATGTATTAATTAGCAACACATTATGAACCCAGCAGACACATACTCACATGTAAGTGAAAATGTTTACACATGACCACACATGCACAAGAGGTTTTAAATTATTTGTCAGGATAGGTGTACAGAGGAAAGGGGCATGTGTGCACAAAGATTCTCACCTTGACCACGGAAGAGAGGAGATGAGGGGAGTGTAGAAGAAGAGTATATGAATCTTTATAAACATTTTTGGAAAAATTCAGGAAAAGTAACTTATAACAGAATACAGAATAAATGCTGAAACACATATCTATTGATTTAAACTTTATGTGTTATATGCATGTTAGAATGTATGAACTATGTAAAAAAAAAAAATACAGCAAGAAGTCAGTATTAGATATGGAAAATGTTGGTGTGCCAAAACAGGAGCAGCAATGGCAGAAAGGCCCCCCCTCAAAATAAATAATAATGTATATAAATTCTGTACATAACACAAATTTTTACTAGTTGAAAACAATGTATAGGTCATGACAAAGCACAGGATTGTAAAAGTAGGCCAGGATATTCTGTATGAGCAATGCAGGTGCATCTCTTAGTTGGTATATTTGGACAGGAAGGTTTGTGTAGACTGAGGTCGGTGAGGAGGGGAAAAAACCAAGGAGGAAATTAAAGTATTGGAAATTAATGGAGGAGAGAAACACTGAACAGAAGAGCATGTAGGAGGAAACATCCGCTCACTGACTGTGATGCACCTCCGCTCAGCCATGCATGCATAACCTACTGTATTAACACCTTTTCATACAGGTACATTATCCACCAAACTGTTCTCTCTCAGCCTTGTGTCACTTTCACCGACCTTCATTTTCTCACTGATGGTGACATTTCATAGCTGAGCCACTTACACACACCATAAAGAGTAACCTTTATTTCCCATTGATACTCAATGGCCAGTGTGCCAACCTAGACACAGGGAGAAGCTAGACAGGTGGATGTTCCCCCACACATGTATGGAAATGTCACTGATTGTCACTGTCCATACAGTATCCAGTGTTATGAAGGACAAGTAAAACGCTATTTCAGGAGAATTTCTCTCTCTCTCTCTCTCTCCCCCCCTCTCTCTCTCTATCTCTCTCTCTCTCTGTATTGCTTGTGTGACAGCTGGCCCAGGGGTCATCTCCCTTACTGTGCTTTGTCCCTCTGCCCATTCAGCACTACCTAAAGCCCAGTGCAGCTGCAGCAGCAGCACAACACAATCATGGCAAACTCCCACTGGTGGCTGCCAAGTCTGCATTTCAGCAAGGCAACTCTCACTGCAGCAGAGTGGAGTGACAGTGAATGGAAACTTTTTCCACACTCTTCCCAAGACAGCATTGTATTTGTGTAGTATAGCTGACACACTCAAACCCAAAATAGACTGGATTTTTTTTTTCTGTTATAGCCATTTACAACCGAGCTTTGTAATGACATTGTACAAAGTGAATCTGTTAAAATAAGATGCTCTTCATAATTTCTCCTGGCTTTTCCAGAGGCCTACTACTGCAAGTTACGGAGAAACAAATCACTGGACATTAATGCGTTTTCACTGATGAGACCTGTCAGACGATACTGACTGTGGCCGCTTTGTCTCTTGATTCATCAACAAGCAAATACACTCTAATGCCTGTCATTGCAACACTAACAGACAGTCAGGCATAAGTCAAATCAAATTGTGAGTCAAATATTTATCATACAAATGGTTTCTGTGCAGATGTTAATGGTTTATTATTGATAATTTAATAGAAGGTTTGCTTTAATTCAGCTTGTCAAAAGCCATTTCACTTATTACATGGTTGGGTTTCATATGACTGACTCAAGACGCTTCAGTATATGCAGTATATACCGTTAATAATGGTAATTATAGTAATGAACTTTAGGCACACTTAATTGGACATCCAATATTACACTTATACTAGCAGACTCAACCATGCTGCTTATGTATTTAAACAAAACCATCATGAGATTAACATTGCACTTCTCTTTACATGATACTGATCCTGTAATCCTTCACATTTGACCTGTTTATCTTAAACAGAGTAGCTTTCCCAATTGAAATTTTTCTACATACAATCCTTTCAGAAATCCTTAAAGCGTGAATAACAGATTTTTTTCCACTTGGCGGCAGCAGAAACAAGCAGTGAACACAACATGGATATATTATCACTGTTTAATATAAGTTGATGATGATGAATGTAGGCCCAACATTCGCTCTCCTTTTAGCTGTTTTTTTGGTCTCTACCAACTTGTGAGGGACATATGTGCGCCTTTAGCTACAAAATGCTTTAAATGGTAGCATCGTGTTTCTGCTGTCTGGAGTTGGGCAGAGCAGGTTTATCAAGTTTTCCCGTGAAAACAACACTGACGAGAGTGAAAGGGACGAACCAAAGTTGTAAAGCTGTGGGCTTGAAAACCAAAACAATGAGCTGTAAAATATTCTCACACTTTGTACACTTGAGGGGAATTGCAGAGTTTGGTGATAATTCTCTGTGGATTTGTCACGAGTTACACCTTTCACATGACATACAGGATGGCTATTTGATTCATTGTTATTACAAAAATATTGATTATAGCTGCTTTAAAACACCACAGCAGTAAATGATTTACCACAGATGAGATGATCATTTATTAAACAAAGCTGTTTTCTCATGTTTACCTATCACTCTGCTTCATAGATGACGTCTCACCAGCTCTTATTTTGAAGAGGCTGACTCCATCACCATATAAACACTCACTCACAGGATTTGCCCAACACAAGAGTTTCTTTGTGATTTTACAGAAGTTTGCAGTATCAGACCATTTTCCACCACAAAGTACAGCTGTGCAGTGTGGACTTTTTTAAGTACAGTGATGTGTAAACTGGGACACCAGAACACAAAAGCAATATGATTTTTCTCTCTTTTACTGTAAGTGTTTGTGTTTGAGAAATAATCTGCCATTCAGGTTTTCAAGGACTCAGGACTTTGGAAAACATTTTATATTGGAAATGCCCAGCTGGCAAACTTTGGACAGCTACTGGTACATTTTGAAAAGTAAACTTTATAGTGGTATTAAGGATGTAGAGGTAGAGGTTATTAAAATTATGTGACATAGTTGGGGCTAACGACCTCCATAGGGAAATTCTGTAGACTTTAGTGTATGGCTCAAAGATGCTTTAACGTGAATGTTTTGCGGACACAAAGATTTGAGGCCAAATCTTCTGACTGAACTGTCATCTTTCCACCAGTTCACCTCAATGTCTCACATGTAAGTTGTTTTCCTATGTATTCCTCTAGTCCAACACGTCCTTTAACCGGGATGTGGTGAAGGCCGGTACAGGTAGACGTTTCCTTGGTGGTCTTCTTGACGACACGTCCTACTGCTACACTCTGGAGGTGTCCTTCTACAGCTACATGACAGCTGGCAGCAACGCGCCTGTACCCTACACTGAGGAGACATGTATCCTTCAATATACGTGATCTTTGTGTGTGTGTGTGTGTGTGTGTGCGTGCGTGCGTGCGTGCGTGCGTGCGTGCGTGCGTGCGTGCGTGCGTGCGTGCGTGCGTGCGTGCGTGCGTGCGTGTAGAAGGAAAATTCATGGTTCAGCGTGTAAAAAACAGCAGTCTCTTCTGCTTTCTTAGTTTCCTCTCTCTCCTTGTTTCATACACACACACACACACACACACACACTCTGAATTTACCTAATTCTAAACCTTACCTTTAAGGTACCCTTGAAGATACACAAGAAAGTGAGGCCAAAATGTTCTCACTCTGTTAGTAAAATACTTTTTTTTGGTCCTCACTATGTAGCATTTACAAGTACACACACACGCACACATACACTGTTCCTGCAGTAACAATCTCCCACTGAAATCAAGGATCATTGGATCATTGCAGTCATTATTTTAATATTTGGTTGTGAGTGTGTGCACATGTGTGAGTGTGTGCACATGTGTTGTACGTCAGGTCATGTGTACTCACTAGAAAAGCATGTTGCTCTTTTGTTGCCTCTTGTTGCAACAGATGTGCAGTGACAGAATAGGGATGTGATAGCTGCGTCTATTGATTTCATTTACAAAGGAGAGAGGAGAAAGGGGCTTGTGTTGGCATATGTAGTGATGTGTGTGTGCGCAGTCGAGGCTTTGATTGCAATAAACAATAGAACAATGGAACAAACATGATTCCTGTCAACTACAATCATGCACACACACAAACACGTGCGCACACGCGCAAACACGCGCACAGAAACGCGTGCGCACACACACACACACACGTAGACATTCGTCACAGGAACCAAAGGTCACAGGTGCCTTAATGGAGCCAGATGGGAGGAAGTTTTCCTTCAGCTGACCTTCTCCGGGCTGAAGAGCTCCTGAGAGCTGGCCGATGGCGGTTTGATCTTACTGATAGAGTGAGTGAGAAGAGGGAAAAAGAGAGATTTAAAGAGAGCGATAAGGACCCTACATATGAAAAGTATGTGCTCCCCTACACATCCTCTGCAGGTGGAGGGGAGGGTGGATATAGATGTAGCCCTAGTGCCCTCTAGTGTCAAGAGCTGGCGCAATCTTACTCGCTATAGACATGGTTATTTCCAATTCATACCAGCATATAAAATTTGTGACATTCAAGTCACTTCCACATATTGATAAGTGTGTGTGTGTGCGTGTGTGTGTGTTCTCTACACCTTCTCATTACTTCAATGCTTCTCACAGAAACAATTCAGGTCTTTAAATTACAGCTGTGATTCCAAGATGAAAATACAGACATGTACATGCACATGGGGAACCACCACAGCCACAACAAAGTAGTTAGCCTCACATTGGGGGGACAGGTATCTGGCTTTTATGCTAAACAAACACGACATAGCAAATTCCACCTGGTGTTTTCATTTGAGTAGGTGGCACTGGGATCGAAGCAAGATGAGCAATACGGAGCCTCCGTGTGTGTGTAGAGGGGATATTTCTCCTGAAGGTCAAACTGGGAAAGAACTCAGCTCTGGTGGGATGGTGGGAGGACGTTTTTTTTTTGTTTTGTTTTCCAAATTGTGTGTGTGTGTGTGTGTGTGTGTGTGTGTGTGTGTGTTTCCTTTTGAGAAGGGGGTACAAGGAGGAGGGGCTCCGCAGGGTGGGCATGCAGCACAGGGACTTGGTGTAGAGTGGAGATTGGGGTCAGGCAGGTTGAAGGAACCAACCATGTCGCTTTTTACGCCCCAGCAGTCAGCTCGATGGAGCGTGCAAATCATCAACAGAGACCTTTAGCATCTCAACGCCCCCTCCCTCCACCTTTCTCACCTGACACGCACACACACACATGCACAGGCACGCACGCACGCACAAGTCTTCTAAACTAATACATGACAAATAAATAATAACCTCGGCTTCTAACTCCCACCACCTTCCAAACATGCTGCCCTTGCCCTTTCATCTTTTCCTGTTTCTCCTTCTCCACTGCTGTGACTTGTAGCTACCAAAATTGAAACCTTAACCTTTCTCACAGCCGAGACTTTTGTCACAGTTTGAAAGTGCTCTAGAAACGGTGTAATGCAGTGTGTGTGTGTGTGTGTGTGTGTGCGCCAGTATTTGTTTTCTGATCTCTCCTCTCCTTTCCTTTTCATCTCATGTCCTCCTCTCTTTGCTGTCCTTTCCTCTCATCTCATCACCCAGAACATAACAGCTCATTATATCATCTAGTCAAGCTGAGAATCCTCTTCTCTGAAACAGCAGGGACAACCTCTATCGTGTGTCTGTCTTCCTTTTGTCCTCTAATCATTTAACACCTCTGTGTGTGTGTGTGTGTGTGTGTGTGTGTGTGTGTGTGTGTGTGTGTGTGTGTGTGTGTGTGTGTGTGTGTGTGTGCGCGCCAGGTGAGAAAGGTGAAGGGAGGGGGTGTTGAAATGCTTAAGGCTCTGTTGTTGATTTGCTGATCGTTGGTCATTTGCATGTGTGCATGTACCCACTCCTTCGTGTAAATATATCTCTTTTTTGTGCGTACTAACTGTACATAAAGTTAGTTTTAGGAAGGTTACTTCCAGTCTCACTGCCATCCCACCGTCCAGTACTGTAATTAAAAATTTTGGCCTGTGAATTTTTTCCAGGTTTTTCTATTTTTGTTGTCAGACTGAGTTTTGTGATGGACCTTCCGGTGCACACTGTGAAGTATAAACTGGAAAGTGGAATGGATCAAGGTTGAGAGAATCTGGGATGTTGTTCAAAACTCAGCTTGACACTTTCTATTGTGTGTATGTGTGTGTACAGTATGTGTATTTATGTGAACTTCAGGGGCCTACTTCCCTGGGTTTGTGTGCTTTTTTGTGTTGTGGAGAGACAGTATTCTCTGTGACTTTGAAGAATTATTCAGAAACTTTAAAAGCCATTCAGGCTGTAACACTTCCCTGAAAGATTTAGCTCTTTAGCAGTTGCTTTTTTCTGTCATAGTACAGACGTGCAGATCTTCAACATTTTCAAACTCTGAGAGAAAGAGAAGTGCAATTTTCTTTCGTGTTTGATTCCCGTAAATTTGCTGTTTTCCCTCAGTGGACAGAGCCATGCAGAGGTCCTCTCATCAAAAGTTGTCACCCACAGTCTAATCAAGGGCGACAATGTTGGATAATCCTTCAGGAGTGTGTGATGTCAGCGACCGGTCCTTAAGGTGCATGCATGCACACTCACACACACGCAATTACACACTTCTCATTCTCTTCATGTGTGTGTACGTGTCTGTCTGCTAAAGCAGCAACACCCAGGCGAGCACCTCACCATAACAGTGGGACTCCACGAATACCAGGGCTGCCAGTTGAACACACTATGCATCAGTTAACCTGACACCCAATGGACAGGCTGTGACAAGTATGCAAATGATATAGCTTGGAGGCAAATATGCTTCACTACCACACATCATACACATCATATCACACAGACATGCACAAATGGATAGGTGCTCACACGTTCAAGCAAGTGCACACACAGACACACATAGACGCACGCATTTATACACACAGTTGATTGCGCAAATATTGTTGCTATGCTCACATGAACAGGTGTCCTCACATGAGTACTCACAAAGATGCTCAAACACACACCTCCATTTGTGTTGTGGTAGTTTTTGCATATTCTGATAATGTTGATGTTCATGAAAAGTCTGAGAAAGTTAGGAAAAGCTCACAGCTGAAGATTTTCCTGGTAAAGCATTTGAAAAAGTAATAATTGCATAGTATAGTATTATATAAAGTATAGTTGAAATACTGAACAAGGTTGAAGTGGCATTAAAAGTGGTTGAAATATTCATACCCACCTGTAATAAACAGGTAAATAAATATTTTAGAGTTGAAGGCATTTGAAATGTAATGAACACTGTAATGATCAGTGGTGTTGCAAATCTAAACAGCCTTCTTTGTGTTTTTTGCATCATTATTTTCATGTCATTTTTATTCTTTACCTCTGCTGTCAACGAATTGTATTATAAAAATGAATACCTAAAGCATCAATAACAGTAATAAAACAGGATGTAAAGAGAGGCTTGACACCATAAACCACAGGTACCCATATGAGACGTGTGTGTGTTGTTATGCACTTTTTGTTACATAGTGCTTTTCTTTCTTGAATTTTTATTCACAAAGTCAAGCCTTTCCTAGACAACAAGTGAGTAGAACTGTAAAGAAATATAATTGGAATATAAAAATAGTAGGCTTATTGTGTTTTTAGAGCAGCATAAATCCGTGTCTTGTATTCCTGTTAGTGTACACTGTAAGAAAACAAAAGCCTTTCTCATACTTATCTAATTTTGTTGCTGAAGTTTCGGAGTGTGTCTCCTTGGCAGTGACAGTTCCTCCGGTCAAGGATTCAAATCAGCCACTGTTTGTCCCTTTGGGCAACAGGACGTGAGGTCTTTCATTCTGTTGAATCGTTATTGGGGACAAAAATGTCCCTTTCTGTATTGCTGTTGTTGACTAGCCTCTTAATTAGCATTGATAATTAGTCCTCTATGTGACAGGACCTGTCAGTGGCCTGTATTGATGGCTTGAATGTCCCCTTGCTTGTCTCCTTGTTAACTCCCATCCAATCTTGACAGCATTCTCCACGTGTCTTGTCCATTTTACCACTGGGGGCCCTTGTTGTCTGATCGTCACCTTGTCTGTCTGTCTGCCAGGACTAGGCACGAGGGACATGATGGTGAAAGCCGCTAAATGCCGTGCTGACAGTAAACAGCTGTGGTAAACAAGTCATGTCCCCGTCCCCTTTGTCTCACATGTCCTGTATCTCATCAGCACCTAAGCTGGCATGCCCTTGAGCCAAGGCAATGACCTGCTATTGATTAGACAAGACCATTATGTGTGCTGGGATGTTAAAGAATACACCTCACATACCTCTGTGACAGGCACGCTGGCAGGCTTCATACACACACCTCCATGACCTCCGGATAGCTGCATAATGATTACACAATGATCGTTATAATGCCTAGAGATCCAGTGAAGTTGATGATACAGTATAAACAATGTTATCAGAATTCGTCCATGTGTTAGTTCAGAGGAGGCTGTATTGATGTGGACTGACGCACCTGAAGTTTTTCTGAATATTTCCACTAGCACCACCTCTGTAAGCTACAGCCCGCCAACTGTTTCCTGGCTCACACACACATAACTTTCTGCTGCAGCAGCAGCCTCGTTCCAGACCCTATGGTTTCCCCCGGCAACAGGCCAGACAGCAGTCAGGGCATCCTCTGCGTCTCCGACCATTCGCCCCATGGATGAAGTTCTCCTTCAGAAGCTGACCGTCCATCACAAAACCTCCTGTAATAGACGGTGAGTCGTGACAAGCCAAGCTGAGAGGCCATCTGCGCACGGTGGGGTCTGGGAGATATTTTTGTCGCTGAGCGTGCCTGGCCAAAGAGCTCAGGACTGGCACCGAGCTCTGCTGATGAAAGAGAACGGAGGAAAACACCAAAACTTTCCTGAGGTCAGAATGAAGATGTCAAGGATACGAGGAGTGTGGCTGTTTGTTTATACAGTATAAAAGGTATATGAGCACGATTGTGAGTGTACTGCATATCAGTGCATCAGCTTCTGACAATCAGCAGTAGATTAGTGACTACCTACATTCAAGCCATTGTCATTTTCAGTCATGTGAGCAGCATGGCTGTAGGGATGGGAATCCCTTTATTCCAGACAACTTTCTCAAACTATTAAGTGGATTTCCATAAATTTTTGTTCATACATTCATGATTAGCAGAGGATGAATGCGAATGGTGGCGTTCTCGAGCCTCACCAACACGTCAGAGTTTTCACTGTGACAATATCTACTGGATGAAATGTCATGACCAACATCGGGTCAAAATTTTAATTCGTCCAATACTTTGACTTCATACTTCAAAAACTAGACAAAAATACCATCAGGCTCAGCTGTTCTGTATTAACAACCATTAGCATCATAACATGCTAAACTGAGACCATTAACAATGAACATGGTAAACATTTTACCTGCTAAATATCAGCATGTTACACAGCAAAATTACAGCTGTGCCACTAGCATGGCAGCAGACTCTTGTTTGTTTGGAATGATTATGCACTAAGATTAACATAAAAGTATAAAAGTAAGGACATAACCTTACTTTGTCCATCTGTAGTTTTATCTCAGTCTAATCAGTATCATCAGCTAGCAGTCTAATGAGGCAGACTGTGAGGCCCATACACACACACACACACACACACACACACTCTCACACTCACAGCAAGTCTGGCCTGATGCAGGACTCACAGACAAACAGCCAGATGGGGTGTAAACATAGACTCTGGAGTCATGTGGAGAGCGTTGCCATCAGCCTGCCGGGTGAAGAATGAAGTCCTGCGCGGACTCCCAAACATACGCAAAAGCATACCCTCAAAGGCCAAGGTGACAGACTCACTACAATGGGGCTTTCTTGCATGTTCACAGAACTAACTTGCCAGGTGTACCCTCGGGGGTGGCTGTGGCTGTGTGTGTGTGCATTTTATATCCTGGTCAGGACTTAAACCTGAATACACACTAACCCATGTTAGTGACTCATGTCACTGTGGGGAAACAAATTGAGGTTCCCATGGGTTCGAGACTGCTGTTTGAGGTTTAAGACTTAATTTTAGGGTTAGGATTAGCCTTAGGTGATTAGTTGTGATGGTTAAGGTTAGGTAAGAGGCTAGAGAATGCATTGTGTCAATGAGTCCCCACCGGGATAGTGAAACAAGTCTTTGTGTGTTGTTTGTGGTAAGACAAACCACAGAGCCTGAAGTGTACGCCCAGGCAGCCTGTTCAAACCGAGGATGGATTGATTACAAGTTAACAGCTTTTCACCTTTATAGCAACCACAAGTTTTGTCTCACAGATCATTTTTTATCATTGTGAGAAATTGGAAAAGAAAAAATAAAAATGACCGAATCTCCATCTTTGTCTCTATGCCAGTTGTTTCAATTACACAGTTGTGACAGATAGATAGTCCAGCAGATGACAGGCCGTACCTGAGTATCAACAAGGTAATGACAGGGGAAAGTGACAGATTATGCCTCTGCGTTGCTCCATCATGCTCCAGTCTGGTGAAGAATGGAGGTAGCTAAACATCAATGGCTTGAGATAGGGAAAGACCTTTGTTTTTGTTTTTTTGTGTTGGGATCTATATGAACAGTATGTAAGGATGTTCTGTATAGATGAGGGATGATGGAATAGAGATGACTGTTTTTCAGTTTATGCACGTCAGTGACCAGATATAACTTCCTTCTGTTAGTGACATTGTTTTTGTTTAACTGTACTATTTCCTCACTCTTGGTGATTGGGAACATTGTTGGTATTCTGGTTCTCTACTTATTCATTATCTGAGCACGATTGTCATCATTACTCGCCCTGCTAGCTTAATGATCACAGGCTTAGCAACAGCACTCATAGATGCTCCGCTGTTTAGCAAAAGCGTTGAAGTTATTGATATTGTCCCTAATGTAGTGAGGGACAATTGGGCAGGGGGATGATGTGTGTGCTCACCTCTGAATTTAAATAAGGCCTCAGCGAATAAGTAATTGCTTTTGTGTGATTCATACCAGCATCATGCATTTGGCTGACGTGAGTGAAATGCAGTTGAGTTAGCCTCACTTAATTCATAACGCAGTGTGTTGTACCTTGAGGATTTACACTGCTCATTTCTCCAGGAGCTAGTCTCTAGTTATTTACTGTACCTCAGTGGGTGTGTTGGAGATGATAGAGGGGGTGTTGTAAGGGTTTGTTTTATATTACTTTATGTTACACATGCCCAAAATCTGAGTGGAGATTTGAATGTGTCATGCATCATAAATATTAAAAACTATGAATGTCTTAAATCTTCATTAATTTTTCACCTTCTTCCTACATAGGTGGAAACTTTAGTTTAATTTGCCAGTTTGTTAGCCAGCTATATCTAGGACTGTGGGTCCTGACCTTTATAGCATCTCATACTTCTAGCATCAGAGCACTCCTGTGTTTTCCTTATATCATTCCCAAATGCAGCTGACTCATAGACCTTTCTGTACAATAAACAACTGAACAACTTGTCATAGCAGTTAAAGCACAAGTGAAACTAATATCAATAATTGGTCAATTCCAGAAAATATCCCAATAAAATTTATAAAATAACAATGCTATTACTTACACCTGTGCAACTCCAAATGTCTGTTGTAAAAAAAAAAAACACTTATAGTATGAACTGAACAGGTTTTCTGGCCACTTGGGGGCAGCTCAGCAAGCTTGTTGACATATAACCTTGTGTTGACATATTACCGTGCAGCTTTAAGTTTCACTCATAGCGCAGCAACTCTTCCATGGTCCACACCCAGTTTTGGTAGCACTGAAGTAGTACATTTTTTTGGCAATATACCTGTAGCTCATCTAAAGATAATTAGCTTTAACTCCATGTTCTCAGACATGAAACTGGGCAGGAATGTGGCTCGTACCTTCCTGGATTACTACAAACTCAACAACCTTATCAAGGACAACAGACCAACTCACATCGAAAGGTAAAGCAGTATTGTGTCCTGAATAAATACTAGTTGAAACTAAATCGATTAACTTAAATACCTTCTCTCTTTTGCATATTATTGAATGCATTGTTGTTTTGATATTTCCTGAACTTTGTGCTACCATCTCAATCATTCTCGTTAATGTTTTTGTCTCCAGTTCCGAGGTGATGCCCCAGACAGGCAATGGAAAGGGCATTGGCGCTGGCAGAGACGCAGTGGACAGAGAAAGGGAGAAAAGCCAGGGTGTCAGGCACTAGACAGAAAGACGGACAGACGGACACAGACTGAGCATGTATAAAATGCAGAGCACCGTGGCAGGAGGATCCTTCACACTTCATTGCCTTTAGAAGCTCCACATCTCCATGGTTATAAAGACTTATTCACAGATTTGTAACAGTGGGGTGACTGGTACTTGAAGGACTAAAATCAGAGCAAGTTTCCTCCTGGGTTATTTAGTGGCTATAAAATGTGGACTATTGAATGGCA
Organism: Seriola dumerili; assembly: GCF_002260705.1. Lineage (NCBI taxonomy): Eukaryota > Metazoa > Chordata > Actinopteri > Carangiformes > Carangidae > Seriola > Seriola dumerili. The sequence goes on along the minus strand of NW_019174257.1, from coordinate 21,767 downwards.
AGGGAAGACAGACTGGTTACTCATCTTTATTCCAGAACCATCTTTGTGTTCATTGGTTGTAAATAAATGCATGCTTCCTTGCATGACTTGGATGATGTTATTATCTCTGTTGGTAATATTATTAATTAGTCATTAAACATTTAATCACTTAATCATAATGTTGTACCTGTTACTCTCTTATAGCAATAATGGGAATGTTAATGATTGCTATAAATTAGACCTACAGTTATGTATGGATTATCAAACAGGCCTACTGGGGGGGGCTTTACAAGTCTGTGCCCCGGTGCCCATTTTCTTGTTATCCGTCCATGCTTACAGTATCATCACATACCGTCTCTGGCGGTCATCCAGAATTCATAAAAAAACACGGTTACATCCGTAGATCTCTTTGTGAGGTTGGTTTTTAGCTGTGGACTGCTCTATTAGTTAACTGCAGATTTCAGGTAAACTTAACGCAAGTTTTTGATAAAATGAAATGTAGTGTTGAGGGCAGAAACCTTTGTGCATGTTTGTACAGAGAGTTTTTGATTTGCTACTTGTCGGTCACATGACCTTACATCCGCTCTGTGACTGTTGCTGTTTGGCAGCTATGACAACGAAATTTGAAAGTTGGATGAATGGCCTCTATGAAGAAAAAGCTTTCGTTTTCTAAAGTGCCTCAAAACTCTCTGAAATATACCGTATACGTGGACATTCAGGCAGTAAGTTCGTCCTTATGCTTTTCCCTTGCTGCAAAGTACACAAACTAACCTGCTGTTAACTAAGCTAGCTAGCGAGCTTACATACTTCCCCACCGTAACCAAACAACGTCTGTAAGTTAACATGTAGCTAGCGTTTGTTTATGTTAGCTTATCCAGATTAAATTAACCAACTGGGCACCCAATACTTGTATTTGAATGTATAACGTGTCTTTATGTAGGTTTTTACATTATCTGCTTCATTTTAAACTGGGCTAAATTATTCGCTAAACATGTACAAGGCTGGTTTGTCATAAAAAAAAACATTTTAGCAATAAAGGACACAAACTAAAACAACAGGATGCTTGGCATGTCTTAACAGTTTCACTATTCCTGCACAGGTCACGTGTCCAGGAGTACTTCTAACTAAAAAGAATGATGTCTACCTCAGTGTGTGTATCATGGGCCAGTACAGAAAGACTCCCTGTTTGCCCCCTGTATTCCCTTTACTCTTCCACCACAAAATGGTCTTTGTCAAGGTGAGAATAACAATTTATTATAGAAGTAAGGGATTCCCGCCTGGCCGGGACACAAGCTGTAGGACTCCCAACTGCCTGTCTGTTTTTTTGTTTTGTTTTGTTTTTTTCAGATTTGCCGGAATGACTAGTCCACATTTTGTACAATGTCAAGAAGGAATGCATATTATACTTTACCTTCATGCCTTCATGTCACAACTCTCCTGGGATAGTAACATCTATTCATTGTACTTTTATCTACACTATAATCTATATTAGATTAATCACAAAAAATCTCCTTCCCAGTCTTTCCTTTTTTCTATTTGAATCCTTATGCTTATGTTTATGCCATTTGTTCTTGCTTAGTTGCATTTGCATTCACTTGGGGCAGCTTTCCTACATAATTACTCATCTCTTTTTGAGTAGTGAGGAGCTACTTAAGCAACTGAGCAGATTTTTGCATTAAGTCTAACGATTTAAATCAGCAACCCTTCAGTTTGAACAATACTAGCCCAAGTCCTGATAAAAGATACCTTCCTTTCCTTGGGGAGAATGGCAGAGTTAGATACTGCGCTGTCTGTCTCATGTTGTTATAAGTATTGATTTGTCTGTACTCTGCCTGTTTTACCAGACTTTACCCGGTGTTGTTGACCCTGCTGATGTAGCTGACCTCCTCGAAGGTAAACGGCCATCTGGGATTTGCTTCCTCATCTCTTAGTCCTGAATCCTCTGCTATGCAAGCTTATAGGCTATTAGTTGTGATACTGATCATTAGCTCACAGTCAATTTGTGCTTTCCTTCCTCTCAGCTGACACGACATCTTTTGAGCTGATTCAGTTGGTGCCTCCAGGTATGCTTTCTGATGATGCCATATGGGCATGTTAAGTCCCCACTGTATCCAGTCATTACACTGCAAAAATAGGATTTCTGTGCGTGTGTGTTTGTGTTCCTGTTTACTGTCTCTTTGTGTACGGTTTTTAGAGGGTGAGGTCCTAGCCACGATGGAGGAAAGCAGCAGAGACTTCCTGTACCCTGGTCCCAGACAGAGCTTCAGAGAAGGATCTGCAGAGAGAGAAGTACTGATGAAGAGGTCCTCTTCCTTTCCCGTAAGCTGTTTTCCATGTATTCCTTTTATTTCCTTCTTAATCCTCCTTCCAACACCTGGGCCAATATTCATCAAACCTCTGAGAGTTATCTTAAGAGAAGACACATTTTTCACTGTGAGCTGTTAGAAACATTTACCAACAAACATTTATCACTTCTTTTTAAAGTATCTTTAAAGAGCAACTCTCAAGTGATCACATAATTGATCACATGTATGTTTAGAGAAGGAACAGCCAATCAGAGATATGGATTTACCCCACATCTGCTATATTGTACTTTATTTAAAGTGGTATGTCATTCTGCAATAACTCTTTAATTTTTTTTAAAGAGTTAATTTGTGTTTAATCCATAATATCTTCAATTGTTACACATGTGAAATTCATAACAATCTATAGGAAACTAGCTGAAATGGCAACACAATTCTGTTGCAAGACATTCTGCTGTTGGTAGAGAAGGTACGTCAGATAAATTGTATAATAAGGAGAATTTAGTACCACACTGACAAGTGCAGAAAATGAAGATACATGGAATGTTACTGTAAACAAAATCAATTCCATATTTATTCTTGTTGTTTGCACCCCTGATAAATGCAAAAAAGAAAAAGGAAAGAGTGGTGTTCTATCCTTCAAATGCAAATAATAGGCTAAAACTATTCTATTCTTAATTACAGTGCCTCAGCTAAAGTATTATTTATCATGATTAATGATATTTTGCACAATTACAGCATAAACAGAGGTGTTTGCCTTCTGTGTTTGTACTGCAGTTACTGTATGTACAATAGCATCTAGTCTTAACCAACCTAAGAGAGTATATTTTAATTTTATAAATAACTTTTATTCTTAAAATTGCAAAGGAGTAAGTGTGTGGATTTTAAACTTTTATCTTTAACTCAAGTTCAAAATTTTACTTGTAGCTATTTGATAAATATGGGCACAGGTGTAAGTGTAGTCTTATACTTTCCTCATCTGCAAGTATGCTAGGGTCCACCCGAATGACGTAAATCTTTGCATGAGAGGGTGTACGCTCTGTGTGGACGTCCATGTAGCCTCTAATTTGTTGTGTCCGCATGGCCACTACACTACAAGGGCACCAACTGCGTATTCTTCCTCCAATCGAGCTCCAAGAAGACCAGAAAGTAGTATAAAAAGAACAACTACAGGTCCACAGCTTTCCATGTGTGCATCCGCAGAGGAGTACAATTGAAGCTTAACACATGTCATTAATGCCTGCAAATGTACCTGAGCTACTGTGCACAGCTGAATCGGTTAAAGCAGCGAGGGTATTCCTGTGGCAATATTACATGTGTCATTCACAGAAAGGAGAAGATTGTTGCTCTAAGTCAGTCTCCTCCTTATCTCAGTGGCTGTTATGTCTGTGCACATGACGGACATGTACTACCAAGATAACCAATTAAAAAACACTGTCTTGTCTTAGACGTGAAGTAATTTCTTCAGGAAAGATGGCATTTTCCATGTACATCTGTCAACTGTCTTTACTATACAACTAGAAAAACTGAACTGAGAACCTCCTCTTTTTTCAATCACTCCAACTCTTCTTATATCATTTCTTTCCCTCTCTACCTCCTCCCCCTTTCATTCCTTCATCTCTCCATGGCCAGGGGTTGCTTTTCTATCCTCCCCTTGTCCTCCGAGGCACTAACTGGCATATTTAAATGTCTTTAAACACCATTCCCCTCACTGTTGCTTTTATATGTTTGTGTTTGAGGCTTACATAGCAATTTAGATGTCTCTCTCCAAATGTCATATTATTTAAACATCACTGGAGCCTTTCTCTTTTCTTCAATTTGTTTTTTCAAGGCATGCGTAGATTGAAGAGTTGTGGTTGTAAATTGGTGTTTCAAGCAGCTCTGTTATCTGTCCTTTTGTCTTCATCTCCCTGTTCAAGGTGTTGTGTTTGGTCCTATTGTCTGTCCCTCTAGGGAATCTCTCCCAAAGTGGAGTTTGCCACGACATCAGTCATAGAAGAGAGTGATAGAAGAGACAGCTGGCCTGCAACCCCTGTAAGAATGACCTTTTATTACACACACTTTACAGTTTTTATACCTCTGTGCCAGTAACAGCCAGGGCCAGAGTTTTTGGGTGCATTATGTCTTTTGGTTGCCCGTCCATCCCATTATTGTGAATGTGATATCTTCGTAAAAACTTGAGGGAATTTCTTCAAATTTAACATTCACTTGGACTCAAGGATCAACTGATTAGATTTTGGTGGTCAAAGGTCAAGGTCACTGTGACCTCACAAAAAATGTTTTTGGCCATAACTCACAAATTCATACGCTAATTATGATTACAATTGCATACAAATGACGAATAGGATAAAATGATGAAGTGATGGCAGTCAACTCCACTGTGACATTATAATGTTCTGCAAAAACACTTCTGGCCATTTGTAACTCAGGAAGGTGAGATTATGACCATATTTCCTGCAACTTGGCTGGTTGGCGGAGGCATACAACTGTTAGGCAGTAATTCTAGTTCACATTTGCTGTGCTTTTTGTTTGCTCGCTCTTGGTTTACTTGAGTTACATCTGTGTTTGATCTGTAAAGTGCTTTGGAAGAAGTCTGCCTTTTATAAATAAATTTAGTTGTGTGTTCATGGCCTTTCAAAACAGCTTTGTCAAAATCAAAACAGTTAAAGTCCCTCAGATTGCCACTCAAACATGAAGCAAACAGTGTGTTTATCATCCTTCCTGGATGTATGGAGTTTGAACACATCACAGCTACATACTCTGCATCTCTGCAAGTGTTGACCACAGCTACAGCAGTGAAAACTATTCTCTAGAGTGCTCTAATGAGTGGTATCGCTCACCATCAAATTTGTCTGTTTCCACCATACATACCCACCTTCTATTGTTGCCATGGCTACTGCATCTATCCATCCATACTGGCAGTGTTTCAAGGATATCTGTTCTCTCCTTGTGAATGTAATTACATGGAGGCAGATCTGTGTTGCTGATAGCGAGACTTCTCTCACATCTCTGACTAGCTGGGAGTTGACACAATTTTTGTCAGAGAACCATTCAGTCAGTCAGTGAGCCAGTCAGTTTTTTACATTAACTATCCAGACGGTGGGTCACTTGTATCTCTTTCACTGTGTCCTTGTGGATTTTAAAGGGTAACTGTGCTCAGCTGCATTAAGTCACATATTAGATTGTAAGAGATTTATTTCATTCTGACTCTTTTTCTCTCTGCCTCTTCTTTTCTTGTGTGGATATCTTAAGTTTTGTTTTTGTCATGTTCCCATCCACAGTTGTTGTTTTCAACACAGAGCTGAAACTATTTATTGATTAATCTATTATTCAATCTTCACAAAAAAAGGCTTTTGGACAAATGATTAATGGTAATTTTTTAAAACAAAAAATGCCACACATTCCCTGTTCTCAACTTTTCAGTTGTGAAAATGTATTGACTTTTTTGACATTTGTCCTATTTAATAGTAAATTTAATATTTTTAGTTTTTGTATCGTTTGTACAGACAAAAAAAGCTAGTTTGTGGACACCAAGAGGGCAGACTAGTGCACCAGTGTTGAACTCAATAGAGTGTTATTTTAAAAAACAGGAGAAAGGAAAGTCCTGTTAGTATCATATGATCCATCACACAACGGTTGGCATGTTGTGCCAACAACACTACCATGCATTTCCCAGGTGCAGTTACCTAAGCTAAGCTATTTGTTTAAATGGGATGTCATTGACAGCGAAGAAGATTGTCAGAGTGTTCTCCCAGCCCCTCAGGGGATGTCTGGATCAGAGCACCGCTGTGGCTGTCAGTAGAATTTCTCCATTTTCTCTTTCCTAATGGCTCCTCAGCATAGGCATCTCCCTGACTGCCAGCCCGCCCAGCTGACAAACCATGGCCTGTTTTAATAGATTTAGAAGGATAGCAACTTCTATAAAAACCCTCTGAAACTCTAGTTATGAATATACACCCATTTTTTCGCAATGCCTTACTCTTTTTCACCCAATTTCTTGTGCTTCTGTCTCCTCTTAGCTGCTGTCATTCTTATTTACATTTCTAGTTTTTAAGCCTTCACCACTCAGGAAAAGTGACTGTCACTGTTCGTCCACCATCAAAGAAGAGACGAGAAGAGATGAAGGAAGTCTGAGATGGTGGAGGATGTGTTGAATGAAGGGCATACTTGTCTTAATTCCATTAAATCAGACCATTCTCAAATGGCAACCTCAATGACGATTTATTCATAATTTAGTTTCTCTTAAAAATAGTTCTAATGTTGTGTGATTTCCCTAATTAGCATTTAGATTATCTTTGTTTTACAGCCAGGTAATGCCTCTCTATAATATTAGACGGGAGATGGCCATCAAATGCAATTAACATTTTATCTTAACTTATTTATCCCTGGTTGGCATTACCCGCAGGAAGAGAGATATTGCATGGGAGAATGATGTTAGTGGCCATTAGAGTTATTGAAGTAATTCTGCAGAGGTTGTCTCCATGGCAGTGTCGACTGCGAGAGCCGTTGTTGTTGTAACACTTAAGCTGGATGATTTAGCTAATGGTTTAATGGTTTTGTCCAGGGAGAACAAGTCTGTGTCGAGTGAGAGCAGCTGCCTTAATGGCAAAAATGGCTAATGCTTCTGTAAAGAAACAACATTGTGGTCTGCAGAGAAATCTAAACTGCTGAGACAAATGTTATGTGTCACCTCAAAATGGAGATCTGTGAGATTAACCCGACATGTTAGAACAACATATCAACTTTTCTCTCTCTCTATTTCTCTCTCATATTCTGTCCTTGCATCCTCAGAGCTGCTGTCTTTCTCCAATGAAGCCATCTTCAACCCCATCCAGACAGAGTTCAGCGAAAAAGTCTTCACCATCCAGCAGGCATTTTTCCAGAATAGATGATGGGAGCTTTGCCTCTTTGAAAGGTGCAAAGGAAAAGCTAAATACTGAGGCTAGCGTCACAAACTCGGCACCATCATCATCATCCAGACGTTCCCCTTCATCCTCATCTGGCTGCAGTCCCCGGAAAAACAAGAAGGAAAGAAAACATGCTTCTCCCAGAGTGTCTGTAGACTCTGGCTACCAGCAGCCTACAGTTTCGTCAATGGCACGAGCCCTGTCCCCTTACACTCACCGCAAGATGTGCCAGCTTTCAGAGGACGCCAGGCAGAGGCTCAGCCACCTCCAGCTGGGGCCTCACCACTTCAGAAAGGAGACAGAAAGTCAGCCACCCTTCTTGGTTAGAAACATCAGATATATTCTTCCAAACTGAAAGCAACTGATAAAAGAGTGGTGTGATGGTTTTTTTAATGCCAGCAATACACATGTTTAGTGGACAGGGGTTACAACATTAATGGGATCCTGAATTGATGCAGTTCAAACCTCAGTGGGAGCTTCCCAAAATTTAACTTAATCTATTGGGCAGATTAAGTGGAGGGCATAATAAGAGCAGTGTTAATCTTTTTACCTGAGCCGTTAATGCATTTTGACGTCATGAAAATGTTTCACTATGTGCACATTTAATATGGCCTATTATCCTCACAGAGTGGCTTGAGTGTTCTTTAATAGCACACAACCTGTATTTAGGCTGGTTATTTGCTAAGTCTTTAATTATGACCGTATCACTGTTATGAGATATTTGCATATAAAAGGGGTGATTTTCTGATCACACAGCCTTGGGGAATAATATACAGTCGATGGACAAGAACAACACAGCCTCTAGTCCTCTGCTCCTCCCTCCCTCTGCTCCCCACTGTATTCCTGCTTCTTCATTTACATCAAATCTAATCCTGAGGTATGAATATCAAAATCCACTCGCATGCTGTTATTAAAAGAAATGATTAGGTACTGAGTTGTTTGTTTCTGTCACACACATGAATGGAATCTACTAGAATACAACGGGCGTTTTATTAAAGTGAGGAGCATGCTTTTCCTGCTCTGGTTTTCCTGGGGGAATCTTCTGTCGACAATTAACCCTGGTAATTGAGAGTCAAGCTGCAATTAACAAATAGATACCTAATGAAGTAGCTCAGCCCCATGGTGAATGCATTATCAGTGCACGTTTCAGAGCCTCAACTCCTGGTTTGTGGTTTGTGTGTAGAGGGAAGCACATTCCTATAGATAACCTGAACTGTGTTGTTTGAGATACTGTAGGTGCTTACTCTGTAAAAAGTCTTGTCTTTGTTTCCTTTACACCTTATTGTAATCTCCTTGGTGAAATGCTTTGAACTTGAGATGACTGCACAAATATGAAATATGCTGTTGATTTCATTTATGCAATATAACAGACTGATTGTGTCTGTTTTTGTCATGGCAATTTAAACTAGGACAGTGTTAATTATACTGTTTAACCTCAAGTTATTTTTTTCTGTTGTGTTTTTATGCCAGGTCTCTCGTCGCAGTAGTGTCTCTGGGATGGGAACTCCTTCCTCCTCTCCCCACAATGGCAGCATGCATCGATACTCTTTTAGCTCCTCAGCTGATCAAACAGGTACTATCGGCTCCCAAAGCAATGCTATACATGTTATACTAAACTCCCCGATTATAATATCATATGAAGTCTTTTATAATAAATAGTTTTCAGGTTCAGATTGTTCAGTGTCATATGAATGTCTTTTGTAAAACTAACTTGTCTTTGTTGTTTTAGATTCTTCTTTACTGGGTAGTTACAGACCAAGAACAGACAGAGTAAGTCTAATTATAACATTTCAAACCAGAAAATACAATGATCTACTGTTTTGATCAGTAGGATGGTGTTAAGTGTTCAAATGTTGTGTACTGAAGGGTGTTTTGCTGCAATTAAGAAGTGTCTCTTTACTTTCGGTCAAATCAGTTACACATACTATAAACTAGATTTAATGAAATTGTGTTTTTGTCTTACCTTTCTCACATGACCCTTGTCTGACCTTTGTTTTTGTTTGACCCTGATGTTAATGAATTCCTTACTTCACTCTTACGTAAACTGTGTTGCCTGTAAACTGTGACCTCTCCTAGCTGAAATCAGGTTCTGTGAGGGTCCAGTCATCTCTAGAGACACAGTCCAGACAAGAAGCCCAGACAAGAAGCCCTGTGATAGGTTCTCCTCCTGCACACTCTACCGTGGTTATGTCAAAATCCAGAGGTCCTCTGAATCTCAGCAACCATTCCCTCAGAGAAAGGTAAAACCATTCCCTTCAGCCTGACCTTGAAAATACTTGCATCTGTTGAATCTTTTAAATGTTTGTAAAATGAAAGGGTGTGTTCATCATCATCAATGTAACAATCATAAAACTGGATCTTTACTTCCTAAAGGTTTGTAGAGAGATCCTCTTTGTAGTGTTCAGAAATTAGGCCAACAAACAAGTTTCTGTTGATGTTGTGACAAAATTATTCTAAATTCTACTTGTGATAAAGTGAGCCCACCTCTGAGCTCTGAGTTTGGCTCTTCTCGCCCCAAAACCAGCTGATTTTCTGACTCACGCCAAAGAAGGAGATAACATAATCCTCTTTTTGTGGTGTTTGCCCTGAATTTATCCTGATCCATCTGTGTAAATCATTGATGTTTGCTCAAAAGATCTTAAAAGCAAAAGAGACACCTGTATGAGTTTGCGATTACTGTGTACGGCAAATATATGGCAATCCCATGAGACGTTAGTCATACACTGTCGCTGCTTTGTGTGCATGTGGGTGCGCGCTCATACACATCCAATCTTTAATTTTGATTACACTCGACAGGCAGGATGAATTCCCCTCCACCTCTTAAATTACAGAAGCTGATGTCTTGTCATGTTTGTTCATTACTAAGAGAGGAGGCAGAGAGAAGGGAAAACAAAGAGGAAAATGGTATTGATTTGTGTTTCAGCTTGAGTCTGATGCATTTGACCCGATGCACGCTTTAATACATTCAGAGAAACCTTGTCATCGATCATGGCAGCTGTGAGTTGAACAAACCAATGGGACTGATATTCCGTTTTGTTTGTTTGTTTGTTTCTGCTCTCCTTTCCCCTTCCCCTCTGCTCAGTCCATAAGCAAACATTAAAATCAATAGTCAATCTTAAATTGCAAAGTAAATTGTAGGAAATGAATGATACTTTTCTCTCAATTGAAAACGCGAGAAGGTTTGCAGGGTGGGAGATTAGAGTGGGCCTTTGTAGATTCCCTCTGACAGGGAGAGGGGCACGTCTTACCACAAATCTTTGATCTATAAAGAAAATGACAGATGCCAGTGGCAACGTTTGCCCCCTAAGCCCCGAAGTCTCAGTCTATTCATGTCTCTGGATGATTTGTCCTTGATGACTTTTTGAAGCAGGTAGTGAGTTTATGTGATTACAGATGAAAAGCTTCTATTCCCACACTGCAGGCCTGGCCAAGACACCAGTCAGTCCGTCAGTCAGTCATCACCCCTCCACTCCCAACAAATAGACAGAAGTGAATAGTAATAAATTGCAGTATTGCCTCTCATTCATGTCTGTCTGTCAGTGCAATCTGTTATTTCACAACTGCCTGTGGCCAACTTGCAGACACATTTATATTGTATTGATGAAGCACATTTATGCCTCCAGTTCAAAAAGACAGTTGGTTCTGTCAATTGTGACATTACTTTTCAGGGCTGAATGTAGAATAACATTTACATGGGGGGAACATTGATGTTAATTCCAAGATATTTTAAAAGGATGATGTTGAGCACAGGATACACTAAAGCATTTGCTATGTCAGTGTCCTGGTAGTTTCAGCTTTGCATCTGCTCACCATGTCTTATGTTAGGTTATAGCACAGACTAGTGGACAAAGGGAATACTTATCACAGCATCTTGAAAGGAAGGCAGGCCATGTTTGCAATATGAAACAGCTGAAAGCTGAAACTGTTTATTGAGTTAGTTGATTGTTAAAAATCATTTTTCAAGCAAACATTCAATGGTTCCAGATTCTCTCATGTGCAGATTTCTTGTTTTTATTTTATATTATTGGAAATGAATATCTTTGTCTCCTGGACTGATAGTGCTAGAGACCCTGTGATGGGCATTATTCACTATTTTCTGACATTTTATATATGAAACCTTTTTTGGCTTGTGAGCCATTAAAACAAAGCCATGTCTACTTGCACGTTTCTTTGCCTTACTTTACTAGTCCCGAAGAAATTAAATTATCCACTAATCCCCCAGAAAAAAAGTAGTTGTGTGGTATATGCAGGTATATGTGACTCAGGCTCAGTTAATTGAGTTTATTTGATCAATTGATTTGCAATGAGCCGTCTCTTGGTATTTGTTTTCCTTAGGCTCCAGACCAGTCAGCCCAGTCCATCCTACTGGGAGGAGATCCACAGCCGAGTTCAGAGAATCCTGCAGACACACAGAACCACCTGGGACCACCAAGTGGCCTTTGACCTTTAACCTTCTGATGAAAATGTAACCAAATAATTTGAATTGGCAGTGCAAAGACTTTCAATGTTAAACTTGTTACTACAGGCTGCACTAACCTGTTGATTTTAACTATACATGCCGTAAGTTGTCTGTAGGATGGACACACACACACACACATCCAGACAATAACACACTTTCTTAACCTCAAGATTTTATCATTCAGTGAGCCGAACCAATCTCACACACGTATCTTTATTTATCTGAATTTGATGTTCATTTACATTTCAAATCTTCCCAGGCACCTGCTGAGCCGTGTTTGTCGTCATTACTGTTTGAAAAGGCAGGAAATTTGCAGGGGTTATGTTCAAACGCATAGCAGCACAGCTTCCCTCCCACCCATCAGCTGGGCTGTGTTTTAAAACGCCACGATGGTGACACCAAACTGAGACGTCGTTTAATTTCTCTAAAGCAGTGTGTGAAATTGGCTCGGCTATAAAGAAGCAACATTTTTTGTGCGTGTGTGTGCGAAGGATTGGGGGGGGGGCATGGTGGATGTAAGCTGCAGCTGTTAAGGACTCATCTTTCACAACACAAAAGAGAAACAAGAAGGTAGCCAAGAGCCACAGTTGGGAGCCAAGCTACAAGAGACTGAAGAGGTTTAAGCGAGAAAGGAAGAACAAAAGTAAAATCCTGAATGAAAGCACAAAGAATGTATCCTTAAACACACATTAAGACAGTCATTCAGATCCATAGTGTTACACTGAAATGTCTTTAATATTTAAAATCAAAACTATGTAGATTTTGTATGCATGTGCTCTTGACACAGAAGTTGTCTGCTCTTTATGATAAACACTTAATCTCTAAGACAGTGTTTCATTTAAGCATAGTAGCTTACATCTTTTATTATTGCTAATTAAATGAAGTGCAGCCGCAGTATCACAAGAGATTAATTTTAAATTATACTAAATGAAGGAAATGTATTACGCTTTACATACAATGAATGATCATGAGTTTCTTCAATGCAGTGGGTACAGTCTAACTAAATGTGGGGAATCTAATTAATAGTCAAACTACAAGTCCCTTCTGGATTCCTCTCTAAGAATATTACAAGTAACTTAAAATGTTTAAAAATGTAACTTTACATGGTGTGACCTCAGCGTTTGACTATATACAACACAGTTAAGACAATCAGGACACTAGTTTCTTTTTTTGTCATAAATGATAATGGTGTTGATAATTCATCCTACAGGACAAAACTTTATTTTCAGAATGTGATGTGTTTAATTTAGGAGAAGCATTACAAACATTGGTGCCAGTCAAAAGAAAATATTTTAATGTTTGATGCATGTATTTTTGCAGATTCCCGCACAGCATTGTACAGGTCCATTTGATTAAAAATCTGTTTGTTTCAGTTGTAAACAGAAGCATGTACACCATATTTACTGATAACTGTTCAAAGGAAGACTTTTTTACCATCACACTGACTGAATCCACTTGACTTGTATCATCTTCTCAAACATGAAACAGTCAGTTTCTTCATGCAGACATAAACTCAATCCATCTTTAGCGATGAAGAGGAGTGAATGAGAGGGATTCTGTAAAGCTTCATATTTAAGTCCCAAAATTGATGCTTGATTGATGCTCTCTGATCATCAACAACCCACCCCCTGTTGAACACTTGGAGTTGATACCAGTGTCTGAAAATCCACTCAAAGTCTTCAGATTTACTTCTTATGGAATTTATTCTTCTTCTTGTTCCTCTTGCCAGCTCCCTGCGCTGCTTTCTCTGTCACAATGTGCTGGTATTTCTTTTTGTTGTTGCTGGTAAGAGAGGAGGAAAATAAATTTTATGTTTGCATTTTTCAAAGTTGATGGAAAGGATTTGGGGAACAAGCAGTGTTACTTTGCCAAGTTCTTTTGTACAATGTATCTTTATACTTTGTTATTGAAAATTCTCCAGTGGTGCCACAAAACTAAGCTCACACAACCCAAGCATAAGCTGCGGTAGTGTTACGCTGTGTCCTCTGCCCTGTCAGAGTCTGTGACCTGATGAGAAATTTCAGCTGTGTTGCCAGTGAAAGTTTCCGATGGTTACATAGTGATGGCTGTTGAAAAATTGTGATGGTGAAATATTTCAAATACGTAACCGTGTCTAAACACTGACAGTGTTACTGGTGTCCTGTATATCCCTGTCTGTACAGCACTTAACCTGTAAATATTTGAAATTCAAACCATCAGTCTGCTTCACAGTTTAATCTTGTGTCCCAGGATCTGATGAGTCACTAATTTCAGTTGCTAATTACTAATATTCAAGGAATCTACCAGATCGAGATCAGCAGTATCAGTGTAATCATTTGCAAATCATTTAGCTGTTAAAGCTAATTACCATGTATTGGTTTAGACCAGATGCATGGTGCTCTTCAGGCCACTTGTTTTTTATGTACTTGATCATACAAACATTTATTATCTTCTTATTACTCAGTTAACATCAGCTGCTGTTGGAGTTGGTTTCCTTTACAGGGGTAAATTATTGCTTAAAATTAGGAATTTTCATTTGAAGTGAGGGAGAAATTGAGAGAGGTAAAGGCTGCCTGAAGACATAGTTTCTTCAACACTTCCAATGGACACTGAAACCTTGCTAGAGATGTGACATAATCAGCTACATATACTGATGATGTTTGTCTGTGTGACCACACTTACTGTCTGAACTCAGCATCAGCCAGCAGCTCCTCCACCATGGTTCTCTTCCTCTCCTTCTTGGGAATACGGGAATGATAAAAGTCGACTGCATTGTCCGCCACTGTACCAACCTGTATCACATACACACAAACATAGATGTAAGAAAAAAAGATATTTGTAGCTTCATGCAGCTGTTAATTAAATCTACAGGCATTTGAAAGGTTGAAAAATAAAGATTTATAACCATGTTTCTAAAATATGGAGATTTGTGTGTTATTGACAGGAAATTTGAGGAGCTTTTTTTTTTTTTGACCTGAAAATACTTGGGAAAACCATCTCTGTCGTTCTTCTTGTAGAACCTCTTGGGGTCCATGGAGCCTCTCATCTTCAGGACTTGGAGGTCTCCTTTCAGCTCCTGAGAGATCTCAGGGGCTTTCATATTAAACCAACCGTCTCCTGTTGATTTCTCCCTCTCTGCCTGGGAAACACAATGACTTCAGTTATTTCAGTTGCATTTTAAAAGTAGTTGCACAGACTTGGAATATAAACTGCTAATATGTATTATTTATGATGACTGCAGTGTATCTGTTTGGCAGTATGTGCCATCATAACTGATTTCACAAACCAGAGCATTACTGTGTAAAACTTACTCTGTGTTTCAGTTTAGTGGCTTGTTTGGATTCACTGTATGGAGGCACCGCATCCTTCTTTTCAAAGTCTGGTCCAATCACACTCTTCTTCATCACCTGAGAACCACAACAAAAAACTTAAGCACTGCAAAGCACCAAACTTTGTCAACACTACTGCCAAGAGATAAAAAAGGACAAAGTCAAAAAGAATTGGAGGGGAAACCATGAATAACACCATATCAGGTGTTATTGGATTTATTCACCCTTGCATAACTATATAGTTCATTATTAATTCTGCATCATCTTCAAGGGGAATAAAAATCAATCACATATTTACCTCATCTTGGATCTTCTTTTCCTTTAGTTTTTGCAGCGAACTGGAGACAGGTTTTGATTTGCTGCCATCAAAATTGATGTATAAACCCCCGAGCTCCTTCACTTTGATGCCGGGGTCAATGCGGCTGGACATCTCTTTCCTGAAACAAATTGGCACAGAGAAAATTCCTCAGGAGGAGCAGTCATGTCTCATTTCTCACCTCTGCACACAGTTATAATAATAAAACATAATAATGATGATGTGTCTGAAGAGTGTGGCTGCACTGACTATATGTGCTCAGCATTTTAAGGATAAGCTTGGTGATATTCTGCATTTTTCTTTTAGCCATCAGAACTCATGAAAAGCCCAAAACCAACAATCAACCTACTCCTACTAACAAATATTGTCTGTGTATCTTAAGGCTGATATATCTTATATATCGTGTCGTAGAGCTTCATTGTTGTCCAAAAACTATTAAAAACACATTAGTGAGCCGCACTGCGTTACTTCCTTGTTGCAAAAAAAGAAAAAAGAAAAGAAAACAACATGGGAAAGTCGTTTTCCCAAAATGTCAAACTATTCCTTTAACAGGATATTGCGTAAAGCCAGTTTTATCCTTTAGTCACATGTTGCAGATATATAAGCCTGTATAATGTGTACTCCTGAGTGAACGAACCAGTCGGAGGCTGTCACTTTACATATACTTACAGCTGAGGATTTCGACTCCAGAAGAGGATTTTTGCATCATCATCATCATCATCATCCCCCTCCTCATCCACAAACTCGTCATCTTGCTCATCCTGTTCAGCTTCTTTATTTTTGGCCTCCTCTTGCTCTTCTGTGTGCCTCTCCGTGTAGTAATGTTCATCTGCCTCTTGTCCGGGCCGTGTGTCAATCATAAACAGTCCTTCAACTGATGCAGCTGCTGCTTCTGACTTCTTGGAAGGTCCACCTCTCTCCTCCTCCTCCTCCTCCTCCTCCTCTTTCTCCCTGTATTCCAAATCCTTCTCCTCCTCTTCTCCAGAAACTTCTCTTTCCTCCTCTTCAGCATATTCATCTTCATCATCGCTGCTCTCCAGCAGGCTGATTACTTTTGTTTTCTGGACAATGACGTCTTTAGGTTGCTGTTCAGAGTCAGAATCCACTGTAATCTTTTGCTGCTGTCGAGATGTTACCTGAATGGACTGGACTTGGACGTCGCCAGAGTCAACCACCTGCTGAGTATCTGTGTTCAGTGTGCTGACTTCCATTTTCTCCTCCACACTGGTCTGGGTTACTATAACTGCATCCTCATCCACAGCTTTATCTTCCTGTGATGACAGGGTGTCCACGTCAGCTATCTCCATAGGTTCGCCCTTCTCCTCAATGATTTCAGAAGCCTTCTCACATAATGTTACTACAACAGATTGGCAAGGCTTTAATGGCTCTGATGACTGGATCATTTCCTGCATCATTTCCATCTCTGAGGTATCCCCGTCTTTAGTTTCAGCAGACTGCTCCTCCTGCTGGTCTTTGGCCATCACTGCAGGCTCACTCACAACCTCCTCCTCTTCTCCCTTTTCCACTCTTTTTGTATCCGTCTCATTTGATGTGAGATCAGCACTAATCAAATCCTCTTTTTCTTCTAATGTTTGGCTCTGTTGTTCCTCCAACAGTGTGCAGTCTGCGTCCTCAGCAATCACTGTGCTTTCTAACCTAGAGTCATTTAATGAACTGTCCTCTTCAATGGGCTCTGCAGCTTTTTCAAGAACAATGCAAAGGTCTTTCACTGAGCTTCTGGACGCTGGAGCACCTCTGCTGCTGTTCCACGAGCCTGTGCGGCTGCTGCAGGGAGTTCCTCTGGCTCTTGTGGAGCAGGGGCTGCCCACTGGGGAATGCGCATCCGTCATCTCAGAGTCTGAGTCCATGGCTTTGGGACCTGTGGATTGGGCCTTGCCCCGTCTACGAGTAGTAATACTGTAAGTGGGCCCGGACTCAAAACCTTCAGAGTCACAAGATGGGGGCTCGCTGCCCTCCATATTGGCTGATGCCTTCCCTCTTGCTGCCCTCGTCCGTCGACCAGTCGGGGCAGGGGAGTGCGAGCGCTCCGAGGACTCGTCTAGGTGTATGGGGATGGGATTTGTTTGTCTTCTGGATTTTGTGGCTCTGCGGGTGGTGGACTTAGAAACTTCTGAGACGGTGGATGTACAGCTGTCAGCATCTGAGACCTCCAAGTCCTCAGTTTGTTTTTTGGCAGAAGATCTGGTGCGGGTTTTTCTCTGACTTCTGGTGACTCTCTTGGTTTCGGACACCACAGAGCTGCAGGACTCTGTCTCCAGGACCTGGTCGACTTTGATTCCTCCCACCCCAGCATTAGTTGGGTCAGAACATTCAGGAGCTGTCTTCCTCCTTGTGCTGCGGCGACTAGTTTGGCCAGTTTTTGATGAAGATAAAACAGAAGAGCATGATTCCACCTCCGATATCTCCTCATCTCCCTGACTTACTGCACGGGGCTGTCTCCTCCTGCTGCTGCGTGTCACTGGTAGTTCAATGTCGGACAACACAGAGCAACAAGACTCCAGGTCTGAGATGTCCGCTTCATGGGTAGAGCCCACTGGTGTGCAGGGTTGCTCTGGACTGTGTAGTCTGGAAGCTCTGGTGCATCTTTTCATTGAGGAGGTCGGTGAAGATGCTGGAGATGCTGGAGGTTCTCCCTCGCTTTTCTCAAGCTGGCTGCTGGTCCCCATGAGGACATGATGGGTAGTATTCTCTGCTTCTTTAGCAGCACTCCTGGTTCTCCGACCAGTGGAAGGAGTGGCCTGTGTGGCAGAAAGAAGACAAAGTCAGTAAAAAAATGTATCTCAAAGTACAGGGCTGCCGTTTTTCTATTCTTATCATCAACAAAGACCAAACCAGCACTGTGTTACTCTGTCTTTTAACACTCTTTCTGGCTTTACTTCCCTGTCTGTAGGAAAGCTATAAACTGTAAGCAAATGTTACTCAAACAGGAGTAAGACGTACATTTATTGGGGATTTATTTTCAGCTCTATTATTAAACATTCGGTGCTCTACAGGGACTGTTTTCATGATAATAAAGGAACATGTCACTAGGTGACACGTGGGAGATAATAGAGCTCTATGCCATAGAGGAATAAGCTGTATTAGACCTTGGTTACACAGGCTATGCGTGTTAGTAGGATCAATCTATTAATGGTTTTGCAGCCATGTTGACAATAAAGAAAAATGTAGATTATAGATTAAATTGTTTTAACAGTAATGCATAGGATAATAGGATCTTGAAATCAAATTTTAAGACACACTGGCAGCCAGTGCAAGCACATTTCAAGTTTTTATTCATCTCAAACTGATATTAGATTCAAAAACATCTTATACAACTTGGATGATAAATAATCTTTCAAATTACATGTTAAGGAATTAACAAAAAAAATCTAGAGAGAAAACCCTAACCCCAAACTCTACAGTTAGTACATTCAGCTATCTTCTATGTACTTGACTATGATGATTTGTTTAAAAAATATGTAAACTCCTCCATCTACATGTATCCTAACAGCTCTGATTCTGATGTCAGTAGGACCCATGACGGGCGTAATTCTGCCCTCTTAGTCAGAAGGGACTCACAGAAAAATCTTAAATCTCTGCAGTTTAGGTATATTTACTGCTTCAGTAGACATCAGAAGAGTCTTGTTTTTTAATTTAACAGAGCTAAAGATAAAAAATAAAAAAAAACAACAACATTCAAATGTTTTTCACTCCTCTCAGTTGCACTGCAACACGATCTGAAAATGGATCGACTGATTTCAGTGGCCGTTTTTAAATTTTTAATCGAGACTTCCAATGACTGCACCTGCATAGACATAGTACGAACACATCTGAATCGAGAGAAGATCTTAAACTCAACTTTACGAAGAGTTTAGCTGCTGCATTCTAGTCTGTCAATCACACTCTGATTCGTGTGGGTTAAAACACCTTCAAATATGTTTAAAATGTAACTTCTTCTTCTTTCTTCAACAACAACACCCAAAGATTTACAAACTCTGCGCAGGGGACAGGCTGGTGCTGTCCACGTGTGTCCACACGTCAGATAACTGCCACGTGACAGGCTTCATTCACCTCGGACTGAACCTGTACACGATCTCTCAACTTCTACACGTTTAAATAAAATCTTTCTTTCCCACGTACCGGGACATCAGAGGACTGTTCGGGGTTTGTTTTCGCTGGATAAGTCACGCGTACTCCTCTCCTGGTGGCCACCATCTTGTTTGCTGCTGCCGCTGTTGCCTTCTCTGTAACTTCCGGTGTGAAGGCTAGACTCGAATAATCAACTCACCGAAATGACACAGTCCACAGCAGTCGAAGGCAGAGCTGTAAACCAACTTAAAATCACAAGTCAGTAGTTTAGTATCAAAAAGGGGAAGTCCTCAATGCAACACAAATTCGAGTGTTATATTATTACATATTGTGTTTTTATATTATTAATGCTGTTAGGGTGCAAATAACATTTTAATGTTGTAGTTGCCTGATGTGAAGGTAATTTAGACACTGTATGGTAGTTTAAGCTATGCCACTGCATTATTGATAAAAATGCTTTGTATTTAAGATCATAATTTTTTAAAGTAACTATTACATCACTGGATATAATAGTTTCTTAGTTAAAAGAGCCAGCCCAAGCCTTTATGGGGCCACAAGCAGAATTTGATTTGGCCAAGGGTGTCAACAGTGGTAGGAACGAAACAACCTTGCCACCCCTCAAAGACAAAAGAGATTGACTTTTTAATGTCATCAACCAAATGGTTTATTAACATATAAGATCTGAATATACATTCAGAAATGTCCACATGCAAATGTAATTTATCTGCATGTATTGAATCTCCATATATGGAATATATGTACATATGAAGCAAAATCATATATGTTATGCACAGTATAACCTATGAATATAAAGATTACACATGAAACCTATTTGAAACATTATTATAAATTGACATATGTGTCTAACTGATAGAAATATGAATTTTAGATTATCTGTTTATATTATAGGTTTATATTATAGACATATGTAACTTGAAAATCATAACCATCCCAAAACCTGTCAGTATATGTTAATTACATATGTAAATGTACAATGTAGACATATTATATAATGTTATAAAAATGTCATAGTATAATGAGGCATAAAATGTCATAAAAACACCACACTGTAAAAACACAAAAAGTCACAGAAGTAAGGCATAAAAATTTCATTAAAACGTGAAATTGTACTATGGCATGAAATTTCATTAAAAGGTCATAGTATATTAAGGCATAAAAAGACATAAAAACGACATAGTATAGTAAGGCATAAAAAGTCATAAAAATGTCATAGTATAGTAGGGCATAAAAAGTCATAAAAACAACATAGTATAGTAAGGCATAAAACGTCACAGTATAGGTAGGCATAAAAAGTCACAAAAACGTCATAGTATAGTAAGGCATAAAAAGTCATGAAAACGACATAGTATAGTAAGGCATAAAAAGTCATAGTATAGTAAGGAAAAAAAAGTCATAAAATCGACATAGTATAGTAAGGCATAAAAAGTCATACTATAGTAAGGCATAAAAAGTCATAAAAATGTCATAGTATAGTAGGGCATAAAAAGTCATAAAAACAACATAGTATAGTAAGGCATAAAACGTCACAGTATAGGAAGGCATAAAATGTCATAAAAACGTCATAGTATAGTAAGGCAAAAAAAGTCATAAAATTGACATAGTATAGTAAGGCATAAAAAGTCATAAAAAGTCATAGTATAGTAAGGCATAAAAAGTCATAAAAACGACATAGTATAATAAGGCATAAAGAGTCATAGTATAGTAAGGCATAAAAAGTCATAAAAATGACATAGTATAGTAAGGCATAAAAAGTCATAAAAACGACATAGGTATAATAGGCATAAAAAGTCACTAGTATAGTAAAGGCAATTAAAAAGTCATTTAAAAATGACATAGTATTAGTAAAGCCATAAAAAAAGTCCAATAGTATAGCTTAGCCATTTAAAAAGTCATTAAAACGACATAGTATCATTAAAGGCATAAAAAGTCATAGTATAGTACAGGCATTAAAAAGTGAATAAAAACGTCATAGTATAAGAAGGCATAAAAAGTCATAAAAATGACATAGTATAGTAAGGCATAAAAAGTCATGAAAACGACATAGTATAGTAAGGCATAAAAAGTCATAAAAACGACATAGTATAGTAAGGCATAAAAAGTCATAGTATAGTAGTATAGTAAGGCATAAAAAGTCGTAAAAACGACATGGAATAGTAAGGCATAAAAAGTCATAAAAACGACATAGTATAGTAAGGCATAAAAAGTCGTAAAAACGACATGGAATAGTAAGGCATAAAAAGTCATAGTATAGTAAGCCATAAAAAGTCATTAAAACGACATAGTATCATAAGTCATAAAAAGTCATAGTATAATGAGGCATGAAAAGTCATAAAAACGTCACAGTAAAGTAGGGAATAAAAAGTCGTAAAAACGACATGGAATAGT
>NW_019174256.1:0-109 GCF_002260705.1 Seriola dumerili | reverse complement strand
TTATGCCTGATCATACTATGACGTTTTTATAACTTTTTAATGACTATGATACTATAATGTATTTATGACTTTTTTATGCCTTACTATACTAAGATGTTTTAATGACTTT